>NW_024349799.1:7736168-7771858 GCF_902729225.1 Pteropus medius | reverse complement strand
TTTGCTTTTTAAAAATTTAACAGTATAGTCAGAGAGTATTTCATATTATAATTTTTTTTCATAATTTATGTGTCGGTTCCTTACTGATGGTCCTTTAGGTTGTTTTCAGTCTTGATATTCCAGGAAATGCTTTGAGATTCCCTTATAAACTTTTAGGACTCTCCAGAAGTGTCTCTCACATTGTTCTTCTTTCAGGGGTCAAGTCCTTCCTGCTCATACACTTCTAAATACAGTAGATGTGGAACTTATCTATGAAGGAGCCAAGTATGTACTTAAGGTATGTTGAACTCCACTGAAGCCTATACCTTACTTTTTATCTTTCTTTATTATTAGCTTGGTTCCTTTAGGTCAAGATAGAGGGCAAGTTTGGTTTATTGTGGGCTGGGTGTTAGTAAAATTACAGCCATTATTTGTGTCAATAGCCTGAATCAGTATTTGATGATTTTCTGAAAATGTTTTAGTTGTTTCTCAACTTCGCATATTCTGCCAAGAGATAAAGGAGACAGAGGACAACTGGGCCAGGGAGAAGCATCTAAGGGTCACTGTTTGCTTGCAGCAGGGCTGAGCCACGCCAACACTGAGGCTAAGAGCGTCAATGCCATGAATTTCCTTTCTCTTTGACAAATCTTTTTTACCTATAATTTACCTATGTTTTCGAGGTACTAAATTTTATCTGGGAATCCACCTGGGAGGGACACTGACTTGTCCCTTTTGGTTCTTGTTTTCTGCAGGTGACTCGACAGTCCCCTAACTCTTATGTGGTGATCATGAATGGCTCATGTGTAGAAGTAGATGTGCATCGGCTGAGTGATGGGGGGCTCCTCTTGTCCTATGACGGCAGCAGTTATACCACGTACATGAAGGAGGAAGTGGATAGGTGAGTGGCTGTTTGAGGTCCATTTGCTGGTCATTATATCAACCTTTCCTTTCAATAGTCACTAGCTCTTGGGATTTTTCAAGGTCTTCTGGTATGCTGTTTTAATTTAAAAAACCAGTACATGCACTTAACAAAAAGTGTTTACATTTAAAAACATTGTTTCTCTGCCACTCCAATGTGGCTAATAGATGATAAAAATTAAGTTCCCTTCTTTATAAGCAACTCCTGTTAACAGTTTCTTATGTATTTTTGCAGAAATTTTTATGGACTTACAAAGTCACATATCCGTACATACTGTATTCTTCTTTTAAATGCATTCACATATAACCTTTAGATACTGTCTTATACCTTATTTTTTTCCTTAACATATGTTGTAGACTGTTCAACACGAATCATTCAGTGTTGCTATGACAGTTAAATGAATTAACATATGTAAAGTGCTTATTAGGACATTGCTTTGGACGTAGTAAGGGTTCAGGAAATAGTAACTATTACATCATTATCATCTTTGTGGGTTTTTTAAAATAGAGGTGTTTGCTCTTTTTAATGGTCATATAGTATTCCATTATGTGGATGTACTATAATTTATTTAATCTGACCCTTATTGAAGGAAATTTTGGTTATTCGGCATTGTAAACAAAGATGAAATGAATATTATATATGTGTGGGTATATAGAATAAAGTTTTCAGATTTTTTTTTAAAGATTGTTATTATTCTACTATTCTCCTTTAGAACCCGAGGTGTTTTATTGGCTTACATACTCCCACTTATCTCCTAGATATCGTATCACAATTGGCAATAAAACCTGTGTGTTTGAGAAAGAGAATGACCCTTCAGTGATGCGCTCACCTTCTGCTGGGAAGTTAATACAGTACATTGTGGAGGATGGAGGCCATGTGTTTTCTGGCCAGTGCTATGCTGAGATTGAGGTCAGGGTGGTGATTGGGCTTTTGGGTCATGGGAGGGAAGGTAGGAAAAGAGTTGGCTGGGGTGGACTAGAACTTAAGAGTAACAGAAAGGAAATAGAAAATAGAAAGGAGAGAGCCTCAGTTTGTTTAGTTGGGGTTATGAACCTTAAGATTTTAACAACAAATGAAAAGCTCATAGTGTTTCTTTGATTGATGATGAATCTCTAGCTCTAAAAGTAGACACCAGGAAATAGCACTTAAAGTGTTATTGCATTACATGCTGGTTATACAGGAAAAGTGGGTAGAGTGGGGCCACAAAATAGACAAGTAATGAAATATGAATTCTGATAGAGCCAAGCATGTGCATGTGATTAGATAGTAAGGGAAGACTTCCTGAAAGAGGGTACTTTGATCTTAGTTTTGAAAGATAGGTAGTAATGGACCAGGTGAAGAAGGGCAGGGAAGAATGTCTAAAGGTAAAGAACAGCATGTACAAAGGCACAAAAGCAAGAAAGTATTTTATATTTAGGGAACTGCAAGTACATATTGGTATTGCTTGAGAATGGACTAAGGTTTAATGGGAAATGGCAAGCAAAGATGCTAAGTAATCAAAATTTGAGATCCTGAAGGACCTTATAAGACATACTAAGAAACTTAGACTTTCCTCAAGGCAGTGAGGAATCATGGAAGGATTTTACACAGAAAAGTGATATGACAAGATTTGGGCTCTAGAATGATTGCTTTTAGTGACCCTTAATGATTGCTTTTGTTGGAGGTGTATAGCAGGGAGGAAAATTTGCTGGGAGATTTTATAGTACTCTAGATTGGAAATGATGGGATTCTAAAGCAAAGAGATGGCAAGAGAAGGTTTTTGAGAGAGGTTTAGAATATGTGCTTGGCTAGGCTTTGTAACTGGTAGATAAGAGACAAAGAAGAGCAAAGAGTGACCCTTAGATTTTAGCTTGGATATCTTAAGTAGACAGAATGAGCATCTAGATCCACGGTATGGGAAGGCTAAATTGTTTGTTACTTCTAAGTACAAAACAAGTAAAAACACAAACTATGGCAAAATGGATTTAAACATTAGAAACAGGAAATGTCAGTAGCTGTCATTAATCTAACCTAAAGCTACGCTGTGAGAGATTTTTTAATTGGCTCCTTTGGTAGTCTCTTGGAGATTCTCATTTTTCTGGATTAAATAAGATATAATTCAATTTAGATGTTGAGAAAAAAACTGACCTCTTTAAATCATTCTTCTGTCTAAGAGAAGTCAAACTCTAATTTATTTTTTATTGTAGGTGATGAAGATGGTAATGACCTTAACAGCTGCAGAGTCTGGCTGTATTCATTATGTCAAGCGTCCTGGAGCAGCTCTTGACCCAGGCTGTGTAATAGCTAAAATGCAGTTGGACAATCCCAGCAAGGTCCAGCAGGTGAGTAGGAAGGTACTTTTAATATTGCTCTCCAAGAGCTGATTACATGGTAGGGATAATTTGGAAGGGCAAATGATTTCAGTGCTTGGTTTGCCAGTTTTTCTTAGGGTTTCCCGCCCCTGATCTTATGCCTTGTATTTATGCCTATAGTATTATGGAACTAGAGTTTATAGGAGTATTCCAATACTAGGATTCTATGATTTTTTCATGATGCTTCCTCCATGGACTTCTCTGCTTGTAACTGGGTCTGGTGAAAGGATGTTGTGATTTTGAACGATGAATACAACTTGCAGTGGTGTGTTTGTACCCTGAATAGAAGGTAGTGGATGACTTGATTTCTCATTGGGGTTGACAGGCTGAGCTTCACACAGGCAGTCTGCCACAGATCCAGAGCACAGCACTCAGAGGTGAAAAGCTCCATCGAGTGTTCCACTATGTCCTGGATAATCTGGTCAACGTAATGAATGGATACTGCCTTCCAGATCCTTTCTTTAGCAGCAGGGTATGAATCACTTCTCTTGGGGAAGGGATGTACAAATAAGGTAAGGTACCTATTCTCCAAGGTAGTTTAAAAGTTGCATAAGGATTTTTTTGGGGGAGGGAGGGTTTGGGGGACAGAGAAAGCTATTTGGCCTGGACCTCTTTCACCTTTAGTCTTGAGATTTGAAGTCTTTAAATCTTTGCCTCTTTAAATCTTTGCCTCTTATCTCTGTCATTGACTTCACATTTAATTGGGATTTAAACCAGAAAACAAGGACAGTTAGAAGCTTATATTGAAATTTCAAAATAAGTACTATACAATAGCGAATTTAGATAATACCATTTTATTTTGGGGATTGTGTTAATTTTATCTGGATACTTTTTTATTATTTCCTTCTTAGGTAAAAGACTGGGTAGAGCGGTTGATGAAGACCCTCAGAGATCCCTCCCTACCTCTCCTAGAATTGCAAGATATTATGACCAGTGTCTCTGGCCGCATCCCTCCCAATGTGGAAAAGTCTATCAAGAAGGAAATGGCTCAGTATGCCAGCAATATCACATCAGTCCTCTGTCAGTTTCCCAGCCAGCAGGTATCTGTAGAGTAACACTATCATTTTCTACTGGAGTTCATGTTGTAGGATTCCTTCCTGTTTGTTTCCTCCTTACTCTCTGGATGTTGTGCTTTTGCAGTTTTAAGCATTGTGCCCTTCACAAAACTGCCTCAGAGTACAAGCCCAATAATGAAAGTATTGTACCTGAAATGCAAAGTATCTGTGGTTATGAGAAAAGCATATTGGCCAGGTATTCCATAGAGGTTTGTTCTTGGGGCTGTTAGAGATATTTTTGTAAATTTAAAGTAGAGGGATATTTGCAGTTTATTATCAGAGACTTCCTTACTACCTCAGTAGCATGTATACCCTTTGCATATAAAGCAAGTTTACATATAAGGATTGAAGCTAGGCAAGTGGAGAGTAAAGTTTGAACTTTGACCTTAAGGATATATTGCCTGTCATGCCCTCTGGTAGTTTTTGCAATGTACTCATTAGTTCATATGGGAAAGGGTGAAAAGACATTAAAGTTACTTGCTTATTTAACACAAGCCCCTAAACTATGCCAGGTAACTTCTAGAAACTCCCAACATATGAAAGATAGAAATGGTCATATTATAATTAAGAAGATTCCTAGTGGTGATGCTATACAAGTTAATGCTTTGGGTCCCTTTGTTGGGTTGGGCTTCATTTTTTCTTTCTTATACTTTATTAGATTGCCAACATCCTAGATAGCCATGCAGCTACCTTGAACCGGAAATCTGAACGAGAAGTCTTCTTCATGAACACTCAGAGCATTGTCCAACTGGTACAGAGGTAGTTACATGTGACTCCAGATTCTCAGACCTGTTCATCCCCATACCTTCTTCCTTCTAAGTAATCAGAGGTTTACTTCAGGTTTGACTTAGAGAAATTAGAAAGCAGTTATATTTAAGAAAATACCTTATATTTTCTAAATATCTTAGAATTATGGGCTAACTCTTATACTCAATATTTGTGATGAATTTGTTCTATATTTTCCTGTTAATTATTAAGGCACAGAAATTTTATTTTTTTTCCTTGAAATTTGATGAAACCCTTAATTTTTCTTCTGGCACAAAGCTCAGTGTGACATTTCTTCTTAGCTTACGGAGCCAACAATTGGACTAAAGTAATATTCACAGAATGTTTTTAACTTTAAGATACTCATAAAATTTTCAGATATCTTTTAGCCATTTCAAGGGTGTGGTAGTCATTTCTACTTAGCAGTGGGAACTGAACCAAGGAGTTGTTAGGGCTATTAAGTGGTTTTTGGTTTTGTTTTGTCCTTTTTTCTCTTTTGTATATAAAGAAAAATCTTGTCTATAGCCAGATTTCTTTTAGGCTTGGATTTAAATTAATCTGGCTAATTGATTTTAGGCTGGCCCCTATCTTGTCATATATTCAGAAGGAAAGCAGTTCAGTAGACAGTCTAGAAACTAAATCTGGGCTGTGGGTTTATTATTTAATAATCTGTTATTTAAGAGTGTAAGCTTGTTTTTCAGTGGAGACTGTTTTTATTTGCCTAGATACCGAAGTGGCATCCGAGGCCACATGAAGGCTGTAGTGATGGATCTGCTGCGACAGTACCTGCGAGTAGAGACACAGTTTCAGAATGGTAAGCCTCTTCCTGAGGACTCTATATCAGAGAAAGTTCCTGGGTAGGACCTTGCAACAACTGAGCCAGTTTATCCTGGCACTAACACTTGCCATTAACAAACCCTTCCTCCTTTCACTGCTCCCTTAAAAACTAAACCTCAATAATCCCACTAATGCCAAAGAAAGAATAACAACAAAACACAGCTTGATGAGATCGTGAATCCACGTGCTTCTGGGAAAGGGCTGAGATAATTTTTCTAGTAGAGATTAGCATTCCCTGTTGATGTCTTCTTGACCTTGTATAGGGAGAGTTGAATCATGACTAGGCTGAAATGGAGAAACCTTATCGGAAAAGCTCGCCTCTCAGCATCTAATCCCTGGATTGAACCACAGGCATCTAAAAAAAAGGCTTAGATTTTCCACTACTTTTCAGTGTATCATTTAGGTGGAATTTATCCCTGGCTTTCTCTGAAGAGCTTCACTAAATGATGTATAAAGTCTCAAAATGTGAAACACCCTTGCTGATTTTAAAGCTGCATGCTGCTGATGTTGCTACCTGCCACAAGATGGCAGTGAAACACCATAAAATTGAAATATTACCTAACATTTTCTTTTATGTTTTGCTCCCTTTTACATCCTTTAAAGGATGGCTCTGCCACTCATAACTAGCAAAAATCCTCAAGTAAATATTAGCAAACTGAATCCAGCAATGTATAAAATAATTCATTACAACCAAATTGGCTTCATCCCACTAATACAAACTTGATTAATATTGAAAAAACTGAATAATGTAATTTATCATGTAACAGCTTTAAAAGAGGAAAAAACATGGTTATCATCTCAAGATATAGGGAGAAAAGCATTTGGCAAAATTTAATATTTGTTCATGATAAACTCTTAGCAAAGAAGAATGAAATGGAACTTCTTTAATCATGTGAAGGTTCCCCATCAAAAATCTATAGATACATCATACATAATAGTAAGATAGTGAAAGCATTCTCTTTAAGATTAGGAATGAGACAAGGACACCTGCTATCACTACTTTTATACAGCATCATACTGGATTTCCTAGCCAGTGCAGTAAGACAAGAAAAAAAATTAAAGGTATGAGGACTAGAAAGGAGTAAGGAAATAAGTCTGCCACTATTAGATATGATATAATCTCTACCTTTAATAAGTTTGCTACATACAAAAGTCAATATATAACATCCAAAAGTGTTTTTTTAAAAGAACAGTTATTTAGAAAAGCAATTTAGAAAAATATGCCATTTAAAATAGGAAACCAAATATTATATACTAAGGAGTAAGTCTAACAAAAACATGTACAAGCCTCCTTTAGAGAAAATTATAATCAGATAACAATAATATAGAATGTTTAAATAAATATCATGGTCTTAGATTAGAATATATACTTGCAAAATAGTGATTCTCCCTGAATTCATCTGTAGTTTTGTTAACATTCTAATAAAAATCCTAGTAGAGTATTTTCATGAAATTTGTCAAGCTAATTCTAAAATTTTCATGAAAGAAATCTGACAATAATAAGTGTCTAAGAAATGTAAGGTGGAGGGATTTGTCCAGTTAAATGTCAAGATTAAATATAAAGCTATATTAATGAAGAGATAGTAACATTGGTGTAGGGACAGGTTACTAGAACAATGCAACATAATAGTCTAGAAACAGATCCACACATATATGAAAACTTACTTTATAACAGAGCAGGCAGTGTAGATCATGAAGAAAGGGTATGCTTTTCAATAAATGATACTGAGACAATGGGTTATTTATACAAAACCAAAGGAAGAAATTGGATCACTTCCTTCTATCATATACACACAAAAATCAGTTCCAGATGACTTAAAGACTTAAACATGTGCTAAAGAGGCAAAACTTAACTTTTTAGGGGAATATTCTTAGACCTCAGGGTAGAGAAGATTTTATCATATAAGACTTAGCATATGCATACTATAAAGGAAGAGGTTGATTAATTCAACTCCACTTAAGAACTTCTGTTCATGAAAAGATACCATAAAAAGATTGAAAATAACAAGCTACCAAGACGAAAAAGATATTTATAAAACATACACCTAACAAAGGATCGGTATCTAGAATTTATAAAGAACTGCTGTGAATCAATAAATAAAAGACAATCTAACATAAAAATCGGTAAAAGATATAAAAAGATAATTCACAAGAGAAACACAAATGATCCTCAAGCTTATGAAAAGATGTTCAATATTATTACCAATTAGAGAAATGTGAACCAAAACCACAATAAAATTGGCAAGAATTAAAAAGTCACATCATCTTCTTCCACTGCTTCTATAGGCGGAAGTGCAAATTTCCAAAGTGTAAACCGCTTTGGAAAACGGTTTGTCAATATCTAATAGAGTCGAACTTTTGTATACTCTTCAACCTAGCAGTTTCACTCTTAGATAATATACTCTAAAAAAAACTCTTACATGTGTTTATTTGGAGAACTATAAAAGACTGTTTGTGGCAACATTGTTTATAATAGCAAAAAAGACAGGAAACAATCCAAAATGCACACAAGTAGAATAGATCGTGATTTCTATTGGCATCAGTGCATTTCTACAATGGATTAATATACGGCAGTGAAAATGGATGGACCAAGGTACACAGCTGAACAAAAGGATGAATCTCAAAATCGTAATGTTAAGGGAAAGAAACAAGTTACAAAAGGAGCCATACACAATGATTCCATTGTTATCAAGTTGAAAAACAGGAAAAATGAAACTATATATACATTTGTGATAAATATAAAGAAAAGCCAAAGAATGATTAACGTAAAATTCAGCTTAGTTGTTTCTGAGGAGGAACACATAGGATCCTTCAGAGGTACTAAAAATGTTCTATTTAAGATAGATAGTAGTTACATGGCTGTTTATTTATTCTCCCGTATGTAAATTTCACAACAAAAACGTTTTTAGGAAGAGAATACTTGTATCATTGCTTTCTTCCTGCTTAGTGTTTCTGCTGCCTCTCCCCTGGGTAAATATTCTTTTTATTTCCCCTGGTCTTAGTAATTCCTATTACCAAGATATAGTTTTGTTGTCATTTCAAAGCTAAGTCTTGGTCGGGAGAAATATAAATTTATATAGGACAATCAATTTTTAAACAGCTTTCATTTTGTTCTAAATAGGTCTTTTATGAAATAGGCAGTTCTCTAGATATTGTACTCCACTGCTTTTTGAATATATTTAGTTTCATTTTGAAAAAAATTATAAGCCAATCTTTAATATTTAAAACAGGTAAAAAGCAGAGTTGCCCTGGTTGAATGTATTCAGCACTCTAGGAATCCATGGTAATGCAATTTGAACGCCACTATTCCGGTTTGTAACAACATGGAATCTGAACTGAGGCAATAGTTCTTTAGTATTTTCATGATTTCATAAAATTCTGACCCTTGGGACTACTCAAACACTAATTCTCCTTTTCTTGGAAATTTAATTCTGAGGTAAGCTGTTTCCTAAAGAAGTGACTATTACTTATATCCCATGTAGATATTGCTATAGTATACCAGAAGATTATGCTCCTATTGCAAAACAGCTTTCCTAGCCAGAACTAACTTGCCCCTGGTGGCCTTATGAAAGGCCAGTGAAAATATACATAAATGTACTCTCCCTGTAGACCTTTTGACTTAATGCAAGATTCTCCTTGATCTGTGCCTTAGTTTGGATTCGGAATTCCTAGGCATTTCTTAACTATTTCATGGACTTATGGTAGAAAATGTTGATTCCAGAGGTGGCAGCCATCTTCTTTGAAGATATTGATAAGTTTGTGTCATTTTATTTTTGAGCTAAAACTGTTCCTTTTGGTTAGGGTGAAACATTTTCAATGAGTCAGACACGGAACCAGAATCTCAAGCTGGAGTGGACTTTAAAGATGGCATTGACATTTCTTTTAAAGCAGCAGAACCCTCTCTTTTAAGGAAATCATTCCAGGAAGCTAAAAGAGAGAATTTAGAGTAAAGGTGGGGGTTGGAGTTATCCCCAACCCCTCAGTCTCTAGGCACACCCTCCCCCTACCTCTCAATTTTTTGTGTGTGAAAAGAATGCTCAGAGAGGGAAGGTGATTTGCCCAGGAGCACATAGTAAATTAGCAACAGAGCTAGGCTTTCAGCCCAGGTCTTACAACCAGATTGCCAACTTCCTAGTCCAATGTTCCTTTTACAAAACCACACTGCCAATTCTGGACAGATCCCTCCAAGAAAATTCTTAAGTGGTTTCTTCTCAATGATTATCAGGTGAATTATAGACATTAAAAAACAAATAACATATAAATATGAACATTGATATTTATCAATTCTTTTTGCTGCTTGTAGGTCACTATGACAAATGTGTGTTCGTCCTTCGAGAGGAGAACAAGAGTGACATGAACACTGTACTGAACTATATCTTCTCTCATGCTCAAGTTACCAAGAAGAATCTTCTGGTCACAATGCTTATTGTGAGTACAGTTTTTCAGAACCTGTAAGGATGGCCGATGATAGGAAAAAGCATTTCTCCTGATGGCTGTCGTCAGAGGAAAAGCTCCTGTCTTTTATAATTGTGGGATGAGTGGGGCTTGGGTTGTAGATTAACAGTTTCTCACAGCTGCCTTTGTCCTTGACCTGGAAGAAAGTGCTCCCGTCAGGAAAGGATTGTTCTGCCTATTATGCATATAATCATGCACAGAAACTCAGATCTCTTGCTTCTACTTAGAGAAGCCCTGTGTCTCCTCATTCCTGTTGTCACTCATGGAAGTATCTTTAAAATTTAGTCTTATCCAGCCAGTGTACTTTTTCATTATAACTCTTTTTTGTTCCATGAATATCAGCAATGGCTGTCATGTCCAAAACTTAAGAACAAAAAACAACTGTTAGCAATCCAGTATTGCTCCTCCCCTACCAAACATATTTAAATTTATTTCGCATCTTCTTTGGTCCTTTTCTGTTTTATTTACATAGAAATCTAAGCTCAGATTATTGTATTGGTAGTAGATATATGCTTTTGTCCCCATAACCTAGTGAAGTGGGAATGAAGAGGTAAGACTAGTAGATGTGAATAGGACTAATGTACATTTGAACAGTGGATGGAATTTTTGTGGACTTAAGGATTTTTGAAGATGATTTGTAAGTTTTTCACTCCTAGATTTTTCTGATCAAGTTAATACTAGGAATTAGAGGACAGTAAGACTATTCTTAGATTCCCCACTCCATGAACAATTTCCTTGCCCCTGTATATGTGTCTTTTTTGTGGGGACTAGCGTCCCTTTGGCTCCTAGAGTTTCCTTTTTTGTCCTTTTGTAGAATTGCCATTTTTGGTATCTTAATTCCATCATTTCTTCTCAGAGGAAAAAAATCCCACAAATATTCACTGCTATTTTTTATTTCATAGTTCAGAATGAAGGGAAACTGTCTACCTCACACCTAGTTAACAACGGTGTCGCTCATTCAGTTATCTGCCTAGCTGGTTAATTCTCAAAGAGATAACATTTTTTAGAATACCTACTTTAAAAAATATCTAATTATAAGGAGTGTTTATTACCTTTGCTACCTAGAATGGCTAGATGGTAGGGAAACCAGAAGATGCATTTGAAAGGAAAAAAATATATGTCAGCACTATATAATATTTATTTCAGTTTCCCCAAGTGGGAGGTTTTGACAAAGAAGTGATATCTAGGGCACCTTGCTGATAATATTTTTTCTCAATCAAAAAAGGGAAGAAATCTCTGACTAGTTAGATTTTTTTTTTTTTTAACTTTAATACAAAGATTGCTAATTCTCACTTGGATAAAGCCAAGACTTTCTCATAGAAAAGGGTAATGATCAGGGAGTGGAAGAATATGTCAGTTTGTCCCTAAAATGGGGTGGAATTTGCCTTTTAAGGAAGCTAATTATGGTGAGTTTTCATTTTATTATGATTACCTTTTTAAGGACTTAACAGTTTTCTGCACTAAAAATAGACCAAAGCCCAGAATCCTCGGAGCAGCAGAAGAGTAATGATCGTCCAAGACTGTCGCTAGGTTTCTTAAATTCTAATTTGTAAGATATAGGGGCTCGGCTCGCTCCTTTTGCGGAGTGATTGTAAGTAACGCTTGCCTTAAGAATCTCATTATTGGAACACGGAGCCATATTTCCTCTGAGAATTCTGGAGTAGCTTTGAGCCGGGGCTGTTCATTTCTCAAGTAATCACGCTGGTGTGATGGAGAGAGAAAATGGCAGCTGTTCGGAGCTCAGGCCTTCAATTTTCTTCAGAGTCCAGTCACTCAAGTGTGTAATTACACGGGGGTGCTGCAGAGGCGTTGGGCCCTGTCAGAGAACTGGTTTGAGGCTTTGCTTTCTGCTTTTGCCAGTCAGGACAGGCAGAAGCCAATGGGACTCAGACTTGCTGCTGTTTCTTTTTTCTCCACCTTGTCATCCTGATTACTTCTTACCTGCGTGGATAGTACCCAAACTTTCATTCCAGCAGGCTGAGATCTTTGGAGAAAAGAGCTGTTTGTTAGTGTTTGGGTTTGGATGAATAGAACAGGGAGAAGAGGAAGAAGAAGAGAGAGTCAGGGAGGTGGGGGAGGAGGAAGGAGGTTGAAGAGGTGAACCAGAATGATGGATTTGTACTTTTCTTTATTTTGGCATTTCACATTTTTCTTTAAAAAACAAAACAAAACTCAGTAAATGTAGTAGGAATCTTAGCTGTTTTTACCTCATTTAGAGATTTGGAAATCAAGAAGTTAATTGATATGATTGAGCTGAGGGTCAGCTAGCAGTGACTTATGGAGCAGAGATGAGAGTTCAAAATGTGCTTTTTTTTTTTTTTATCTGATGCTAATGAATGTAAGATGTGTGTTTCCTCTTTCCTTCTTGGACAGTGGTCAAGCCCCCCAACCCCACAGCTGCATTAATGGCTGTATCTGGTAAAAGCAATTTTAGTTGTTGGGATGACTCTTTCTGTAGGTCTCACTGCCTTTTACAGGTATCACCTGAACATGGTAGCATTGATTTCCCCAGCTTGTGCTCTCAGCTAGTTTCCCTTTCTTTGCTTACCTTGGTTTCCTGATTGATGGTTATGTACCTGGCATTCCAATCTCTGCTTTCTAGAAGTAGGAATGTAGATGATGATTTCTGGGGCTTTTGAACCTAGAGGGAGGGATCAAGAAAATTGGTCTTCAGTGAATCAATGTTACGGAATGTGGGCTGCTCCAAGGAAGGCTTCATTTCCTCCAGGTATTAGCATAACTTGCCCAGGGGTAACTTCCCTCAAGGACTCTCCAGCAAGTTTCTTCTAATCCTTCACCCTATCTGGAAAGCAAAATGTCAAGTAAAACGCTAAAGTCCTGTCGAGTTTTCTCCATTTGGAGGCATATTGTGCCACAGTTGAAAACAAAGTCTGGAAGCCTAACAGTAAGTTTATTTTTTTTGAAAAAGCTCTTCTTATTTCATAAATTTAATTTTCTAGAAAAAAAATCATAAAACACTGTTTATGTTTACTTAGAGGTATTTAGGAGATTCGTTAGCCAAATTAAGCTACTTGGTACCAATAAAAAAGTATCAGCACCCTCATGGCTGTCGAGATAGCCAAGTACATATCCTATAGCCACCTTGACTTGAGTAGCCATCCCCTCATTAATATTATATTTCTGATATGATCCACATGAACATGATATAAGCATACTTCCTTATAAGTAATGCCATGCCTATGATCCTCTGGTTTGGTTTAAACAGGGAGCATTTAAAATGCTGATCAGCACCTCCTCTTAACATGACTGCAAATAATTTTGTCCAATGTGTAAGTAAAGGAGTATTTCACAGTGAACCCAGTTATTGAATAAGTGTGATATTAACAATTTCTTGTTAAAACTGTCCCATGACAACCTTGGAATGTCCAAAAGCCCAGCTGTGACTGGAGGAAGCTACCAGTTCATCACTGGTATTGGGATTAGTGTCTCAACCAGCTGAACAATAGTTAATGTCTTGTGTGCATTACACATTAGGTTACGTTCTTTTCATTTTGAATTGCTAGTATACTAAGATCAAGTTGGAATATATTCGGCTTTTCTGGCAGTCAGTTATATAACTTTGGCTATGGTTTTGACACTTAAGCATGTTTGTCGTATTTCTGCAAATATGAAATATGCCCTGTTGATGGCCACTATCGAGGTTAAGAATAAAAACAAGAAATAACTGTGTGGTACCAATCTTAACAATTATTGAGTGATTTTCACTTGGGCCTGCAGATTTATGCAAGTGACCTGTAATCCCAAAATCAGCAGTTAGGCTCATTAAATGAACCTCTTTACATTGAGAAAACATCTGCTGACATAGGTACCGTTAATGTCATTGTTAGAAAATGTTCACCAGGATTAGATGGCGATGTTGGGCTGTCCAGTTGCCCAAAGGGAGTCTATCTCCAGGCTAGTGGGGCCTAAACTTCTTTTTGTATGTTTGTATCTTAGGTTGGGTGGTTCTGATGAACAGAATGATCTTCCTTCTCTGGTGGTTTCTTTTAGGGCCTGAACATTGTGTCTAGGTCAAGGACAAGAGAGGGTTGAGAGGGTTACTATACACATAATTTTCTATTGCCAGTCTTTTTCTAAGTATTAATGATGATAATGGGGAAAATAATATTTGAATAGAAAATGTCCAAGTCAGTATAAACTAATGGAAGTAGTGGTTTATTCATACTGTGTTTGATATTTCACATCCCAGCATGGTCTGGTTTGTGTATTTTATCAAAAGGAGCTTAGGAAGATTGTCATTTGGTGATCATAGATAATTACTTCTCTACTATATTTTTTACTCTTCATAGTTCACTTTTCCTACAGATACTGTTTCTTTTTTTTTTCTACCCCTTTTCTTACTTCCTTTCTCTTACAGTTGTAAGTTGAAATGAGTGTTTTTTTTAAAAAAGTGGTTTTGTGTGTTCTGTTTTGTTTTAACTTAGAACATGATCTGTAGTTAGGCAAGAGGATAATTTCATTTTTCTTATTTATTTTAATCTCAAAAGATAAACCTGGATAATCCTGCCAAGGGAAAACATTCCATATCAAATCGGATACAGGTTGGGTCGGAGGCTAGTGTTCTTATTGGCTTTTGTTATTAATGTTGAGACTTTAGTTTGGCTATTTACAGAGTCGTATTACCCAGGATACGTCTTAGGCTTTTAGACTTTCAGTGGGTCGTTCTGGTGATTGAAGTAAATACCTCAGAAAGGAATATGTTTTCTCTTAGAAACATTAAGTAAAGAGAGAATTAGGTAGGAAAAATTTACCTTGGTTTCCATACTCTCTGTTATCTATCATTTTTCCTTCTGTTTTTATGGTCTTGTCTTGGTAATTTTTTTCCCTTGCAATTTTATTTTGCTCATTAGTTCTCAAGAAAAGATGAGAGTTAGTTGCATTTTCTCCCTCCTCTTTGTTTTCTGCCTTAGGATAGGTGGAATAGGTCTTCCAGTCTGTGACTACATGCTCGGCCGAACCCTGGATTTATAGTCACTTTAACAGCAGCTCTTCTTCTTCTCACGCAGATGAGTGAATTCCCTGCGTTAAATGAGTGAAAACAATACATACTTGTACTTCCTTAACTATAAATCCCATCGCGTGGTTTACGACTGGACAGTTGGAGCAGACCTCCGGTTGGTGGATTGGGGAACCAGAAAGTATTTCCTGCTTTAAAATGTTTGCAAAGCCTTTTTTCCCCAGCATAATGGTGCTGAGTACTCCAAAACTATTTACCCTGTGACGTGGAAAGTAGTAGGGGTTGCAGAAAGTGTTTTGGGGAAATGCATACCTACTCCAAAAGCTCTAAGTCCCAAGCTTTTATTTATACTGCTGTGGTCATGGACTATAAAGAGTGTCCCTGAGATGGGGAAGGTTAAGTAAAAAATGGAGATTCTTCAAGAAAAAGGCTGATAATCAAGGTAAGGAGAATGTTAAAAAGCAGTAACGGGGAGCCTTTTGGGATCTGGTCATCTTTCATGTCCCCTTGATAGTAGGGGGAGAATAAAAATGCACTAAAATATGAAGGCAGTTATTTTCAAATTCCAAGTAGAGGGAACTGTACCTAAATGTGTACATTTTACGTCATGTGGTATTAAGAACTACTACTATAAATAGCTATAAATTAAAAAAAAAAAAAAAGAGGACAGGCATTTATAAAAACTGCATCTAGCATTTCAGCCTAGATGAAAAATTACGTGGATAATGGATGAATTTAGGGAGTAAACTGACATTTCCCTGCAGAAGAAATCTTTTTCTCAAAATATGATAGAGATTTTTTCTTAACAATTTTTAATTTTTAGGAAGGCCCCAATACTGAAGAAACCATGGATTGTATTGTAGGAGCTGGGTTTTTTTCCTCTGATCTATCTAAGGATTCACTATGTTTAGATATTGTGGAGTGATTCTTGGTACAGCAAGAGGATAACTGATTTGGGGTATAGAATTGTCAGAATATGAGATGGTGTTTTTATTTAGTGTGTGTTTATAAATGAATAATTTGTTCTCATGTTTCTGTTTTACACCCTCCTGGGATGCTGAACATTTGGTTTGTGGAATGAGTACCACCAGGAGTGGTTCCTTTTGCTTTATTCTGCCTTCTTTCCAAAAGTGGGAGAACAGGAAAGCCTTTAATCCCTATGTTATTTAAAACCTCTTAAAACCTCATCTGTTATTTCTTACTCAGAATCTCTTGACCCCTTTTAATGGTCTCTGATGATTTCTTCTGCATGTTAAAAGTATAATGTTGATTTATAAAGAAATACATTAGGAATTTTGACTATGAATGACAGAGGGATTTGGGTTTCTACTAGCAGCTACTTCCTCTGGGATCTTCTTTACCACGTTGTTTGGGATTTAACACAAACAAACAAACACAACCCAGGAAGTTTGCATTTTCTTATTAATTCAGCTATATTTACTTTGTTTTTATCCCCTTTTCCCATTTCAAAGTCAGATCCACCTCAGTTCCTTTTAATATAGATGTGTATGTTCTTTTTCACATTAACAATTAGGATCAGTTGTGTGGCCGGGACCCCACTCTCACTGATGAGCTGCTGAATATCCTCACAGAGCTAACTCAACTTAGTAAGACCACCAATGCTAAAGTGGCACTTCGAGCGCGCCAGGTAAGAACATATGTTGGTTATCTTGAGGAAGGTATGGTTTTCATAGATTGGGCACTGAGCTTTTACACATCATCTTCCAAAGATACAGTTTTCTATGTATGTCTCATTGCCCTCAGAACAAATGTTTTCATGTGGTATATGTTTTTTAAAAAGAAAGGAAAAAATTAACTTTGAGTCTCTTTATAATAGGAGCCCTTTCTGCATTATAAAATCCTGTTATCATTCTCTACTCTTCCTAGTAGCTTCGTGATGATAAACCAAGGTCACGTGGAGGAAAGGAAACTGAGGGAAGGCAGTAGACTCAATATTTCTTCCTTCCCAAAGGGAGCTTAGAAGCAGGTGAAAACTTTTAAGTGTATAGGGAAAAAATCAACTGTGGAAAGTAGAAAGGTAATGAAATGAATCTTAGATGCTAGCAATCAAAACAACCCCAGAGAAGTCCAGTTAGTTTCACCCTGCAGTCTTCATTTCCATTCCAAAAGGTTTCAGCAGGGAAGCCAAGAGCTGGTGCTCCCTTTGTGTTTCAGTGCATGGGCATTGACAAGGAAGCAACATTTGAAGCTGTTCAGTGACCTTCTGCTTTCTCTACAATTGTATCCATGTCACTGAACTACTCAAAGTTATTGAACCTCTCAGTGACCTGCTGAGAGTATTCAGGTCCTACCGTGTCCCTGTTTGTTTGTGACACTGTTTTCACTCTCTCTGCCCCTCACATGCATTGGTGTTACATCCTGATGCTTTCTCCTTGATACTGAGTATCTGGGGCTGTCAGAGCAGCTTTTCCTAGTCTGTCTTTCTACTTCAGAGTTGCAAAAGCCTAGCTCTGCTGCATCCACCTTCCCCACAGCTGCTCCCTGCCAGACCTGATTCCCAATTAACAGCTAGTCAGGCAGTCTCTAGGACTAGCAGCTTTGCAATGGTAAATCACATGCACTGATGGAACTTGATTGAAGCTGTTTTCTCTCCCTTCCCCCTACTCCCCTTGGGAAATTGCCCACAACGCAAATCATGGTGAGAGTCAACTGAGATGCAGTATTTGGTGGCATTGGCTTTATGTTACAGGACCTAGAAGTTTACTTGGTCTCTGTTTTATCTTTGATGCCTACACTTACAGATTTATATTTATTGCTTTTGTATCAGAGTTGCCTAATAGGAGCCTAGAATAATCACTCCCTTAGGAACTTATGCCTCTTATTTTGCTCTCACTCTAGGTTCTTATTGCCTCCCATTTACCATCATACGAGCTTCGTCATAACCAAGTAGAGTCTATCTTCCTATCAGCTATTGACATGTATGGACATCAGTTTTGCATTGAAAACCTACAGGTATACTTATAGCCCTTTTCTATTTCTGTGCACTCTTGTTCCCTTTACTTCTAAGCATAGTTTAATTAAGTAATTAATCAATTTGATTTCCTGTGTAAGGAAGTTTTATACCTTGACTTTCTAAAATAATTTATACTTATAAATATTTTTTCATTAAAAATGAGTTTAGAATTGTGGTGTAGCTTAAAAATCAAATAGGCTTGCCTTGATAGAAGTGTCCTATTGAAATCTTTACCTCTTGTGCTATAATTTTATTTTAATGCTTACTATTAAGCTTTATATAGAGCCAATTTTATAAGAATATTGGCTAATTTTACTGATTGGAAGGACCCTGACTATTGTTTTTAAAACAACATCATTTTCTCAGGAGTGATCTATTTGTGTACCTCGAAATAAGGATAATATTGTTATATTTAGCCAAGGGAATCTTCAGGCTCTCTCTCAGATTTCCTTCTGGAGAACCTAGAGAGGGGAGAAGGATGTTTTTGTTTTTTTTGGTTCATAGTTGAAATAGATTTCAATTGTGATTCATGTCTATAGTTTACCATAGTGGAATATTGAGACAATATTTAAGAATTTGAGTAGAGATATGTCAGAAAGAATAATAATAATAGTAAATACTTCTATTAGCATATAATTAATGCATTTTTAATGCATTATATTAAGAATTATACATATTTTAAGTCTTTTAATGCTTACAACATCCCTATAAAAATGGGTATTATTATTTTCTCTATTTTGTAACTTGAAGCTGAGGCACAAAGAAAGTTCATACATTACATTCATAGATAGCAATCTAAAGTTTCCCAATTAACAGCTAAATGTTTTAAATGCTAAATATTATCCATTAAAATTGGTCTCTTTGAGTTGCAATGGTTTGTCTTTGTACCTTTCAGAAACTCATCTTGTCTGAAACATCTATTTTCGATGTCCTGCCAAACTTCTTCTATCACAGCAACCAGGTGGTGAGGATGGCGGCTCTGGAGGTAAGTTTTCATAGTAACGTAACGTAACGTAACATAAAATGACCTTTTCCTTGATTTCTGTCCATTTGGCTATCATATCAATCTTTTTCCTTTGGCTTTAGGTTGGTTCTTAAGAGTCTTCTTTTCCTCTGAAACTAATGCTGAACTAGGGCCTTGCTTTACCCAGGTGTTTTAGTTGAACTAATCACCAGCTTCTAGGCTCCAATCACAGGAAAATAACTGCCAGCATTTTTCAATAGTCTCTACTTTCCAGGTTATTTGATTCTCCCATTTCATAATGAATTAGGATTCCCTGTAACACAATAAGTGAAAAAAAATATGGCTGGGTCAGAATATGTACCATTTTGTCATTTGGGCCAAATAAAATAGATTTTAGTTATATTCTGAATTGTCAAGCAGCTCTTGTGAAATATTTCATCATGAGAAAAAGGTAATAACATTTAATGAACTGCGTTTTAGGTGCTTTTTCGCTTTTAATCATATTACTTCATGAAGTAAGAAAGTGAGACTCTGAGAGGTTAAGTGACTTGTCCAAATTCACATAGATAATAAGTGGAAGAATTTGCTTTGAACCCAGGTCAATCTGACTCACAGACTTCTGTTTCCACTATACCACACTGCCATAAGCACAAAAAAGGGAAGCCCTGAACACCACTGTAAAATGCCAAGTATATGTTTTTTGAAGATGAGAGAAAGGAGTGTTTTAGATGATTTTATGTAATATGATATCACTATAGTCTGTTGCAAGCTATTTTGAGTTACTCTTGCTATTTGTATTCTGTGAGTAGAGTGTAATATAACCTACTCAGTAAATACAAAATTTTAAAAATATCTCAGTGTTTTACAGTGCTTTTATGTCATTTAATGAGAAGTCTCCTATATACCTAACATGCTGATGGAATCTCGTGTAGCATTTTATGTGCATGGCAAATTGGCTGTGAAGTGCATAAGGTTGGACTGATGGTTTTTGCTGAGATGTAGCCTGTTGCTGTTTGTTTTAACTCTTGAGTCAAGTTAGTGTGTTTGAGATATTATGTCAAACTATGCCTTAATGCTTTTGCCTAGTGTTTGAAGGAGATAAATAATCTAAAATTGATTTTGGGCGATGGGAAAACTCAACAAAGCAAAATAAAGGTACAAGATAGTAAAAGGGTTCAACTGTACTGCAGTTGTTTCTGTCTTCACTCCTCAAGTAGCCCAGAATCGTCACCTTTCATTTTTCTCACTACTTGCTTTTATCTTCTGTTGAAATGATCATGCTTAATGAGTTAATAGTGTTTCTATATGCTCTCTTTTGCTAAAATCAAACCTTCTTCTGAGTTTAGGTTAGTGTAAAAGGTTTATGGCACACCTTGAAATACCCAGCAGAAGCAGACTAGTTTTGTGTCCATTTATAGTCATGGGTATAGTTTTAAGATTCCAGCTTTATTAGTTAAAGCAAGGTATTTTTATGTAGAGCCTTGGGACTTCTGTCACCACAGATTACCCTTTTCTGCATTAGATACCTCTTTCAAAGACTTCGTCCTGGGCTAACCATCCCTTAGCTTCTGTTTTTAAAGTGTATTTACCGAGGATTACTTTTTAACCAGGTGTATGTTCGAAGGGCTTATATTGCCTATGAACTTAACAGTGTACAACACCGCCAGCTTAAGGACAACACTTGTGTGGTGGAATTCCAGTTCATGCTGCCCACATCTCATCCAAACAGGTGAGTTTGAGCTGGTATGTGCACCCAAGCCAGACAGAGCTCTATCAGGAGACTTAAGGGGAGTAATGTGTATGATAATTTCATGTTTGTTTGTTTTTTTTTTTTAAGCTAGAAATATAGAGCAGAAAATGAACAGATTTAAACCATGAGAAAGATGTCTCTTGGTGCCCACTTTTTTTTTTGGACATTTGACCTGGAGAGATAAAGTATGGTCTAATAAAGATAAAATTAGGATTATTCCATTTGTTTTTACTTGTATTATGTCACTGAGGAAACATAGAGGTTCCCCCCTCCCCTTTTTTTAAAAGTTAGAATCTACTAGCATTTTATGTGCTGGAACTTTGCCAAAAATCACTCTTTTAGCAGTTTAAATGAACATTTGGAAAATAAAAATATCTTGTGTGGAATGCTTTTCTTTTCAATATGTTTGCTATGGGTTAAGGTTATACCCAAATCAATTTCATTACCTTCCTAAAAACAGACACCTGAATTTAGCAGTTAAAACTTAGTTTTTAAAAATCACACTTCAGAAGCAAACTTAAATTCAAGAAAATTAATTAAGCCATGCTAATTCATTATTTTTCCCTTCCTAAACCCTTTAAAAAATAAAACAGACATGAAAGTTTGTTTCAGTATTGCTTTGGTCTTAAAATGTAAATATTTTATCTTAGATACTCATTTATTTCTAAACTACTCAGGCAGTGAAAACCTGGGAATTCCATCCACTCATATGTCCTTCTCTTTTAGAATTTTCATTCTTTTTAGTAATAGCACAGGAAATATAAATACCACAGCCAATTTTAAACAGCCCCCCTCCATTTCTTCTTTATGGTTTTTGGTTCTTCACTTTATATTACCAAGTACTGTGTCTTTGGGGATCCTTAGTTATAGACACCAGAAATGGCTTTGTTCTGAATTGCCACTTCACCCAAAGCAATAGAAACCTTTCCTAGAGACAAAGAAGTCTGTGCTGAGACATTTGGCCACTGGATGCCACTGTTGATCCAGCAGAGGTCAGCAAATGAGCAGAGGCAGCTTCAGAAAAAGTACTTCTCTTCTTTGTCTCAGAAGATCCTTTCACTTCTCTACCTCAAAAATACCTTATAGCTGGCAGAGAAAAGCATATATCCTTGATTTAGCAAGCATCTCTCGGTACATTTTTGCCTCCATGGATTTCAGAATCTCATTTTCTAGAAACGAATGGTTGTCCTTCAGCGAGCAGTGAAGTACTCATGGCACACATGGGCTCAGCCCTCGGTCGTCTTTCTTTTCCTGCATTCCTTGAATAATTGTAGAGAAGTACATGCTATACTTAATGCTCTTTGTAATTCTCAGGACATTCTCCTTTTCTTCCTGCTCTCTACTACCTCTTCCCTTTGGGCAGTGATTTGTAGTCAGGCTGCAGAGCTGCTTCTGATTTCCTTCCCTCCTCATCGCTCCCCTTGTCTTTCTGAATTGCTCTCCCTGTCCTACTTTTTATTTGAGGATATGTGTCCAGTTTGGTGAGGGATAGTCAACTGGAAAATGAGAGAAATGCTTCTTAACTGTTTGTTTAAAAATCTTATTCACTTTTCTATCTTGAGGGTTTGAATCTTGATTATTCCTGATATTGTTTCCAAACTTACATACTTGCCCCTCCCGACATCTGAGGTGTACACACCCCTATGGATAAAGACCAGACTTAGACAGAACTGTAATTCTGTAGTCTCTGGAGAGTCCTCCTCGGATGTGTGTACATAAAATTATAAACTACAAAGTGATTGTTATTAGTTTTGATGTACATGTAAAAGTAAATAAAGATAAAGACAAAGGGAGAAAGAGAAAATAATCTGAAAACCAGAAAAATGTAAAAATTACTGTAATGCTTTTTTACGTCTAAAGTCCTTTTGTTTAGGAGCATAAAATGTATTAATCTTCGAATGATATGTTCAGTTTTTTGGAATTATGCCCTTATTCTGACACCAACTGGTATATTGCAGTTCAGTTGTGACACCAGCTACGTCGAGTTAGACCAGATGTCACAAGTTAAGGGATCAGTTCTCCACAAAACTGTCTCTTCTTCAGATGGGGCCTTGGGGGGGTGAGGGGTTCCCCAGGCCACTGTACTTTGGGTCAACTGGCCACAGATTTGGGGGTTCCCATGGCCCCCTCAGATTCAGTAATTCACTAGAATACCTTTATATAACTCAGGAAAGCACCATACTTATGATCATAGGTCTGGGTGGGTCCTGAACACAGAGCTTCTCTGTTCTTTCTCTCTGCAATCAGGGTGTTTCATCTTCCGATCATATCATTGTGTTCACCAACCAAGAAGTTCCATTGAGCTTCAGTGTCCAGAATTTTTATCAGGGTTTCATTATAACAGCATGGTTGATCGAATCATAGGCCACATGATTAAACTCAGTCTCCAGTCCCTCTCCCCTCCCCAGAGGTCCAGCTGCCTCCAAGCCCCCAACTCTCTAATCACATAGTTGGTCTTTCTAGTGAGCAGCCCCTGTTCTGAGTTATCTCATCTTTCAGCATAAATTCAGGTGTGATCCAAGAGGCTCATGAATAATGAAGACACTTCTATTACTTGAGAAATTCCAGGGATTTAGAGTCTCTCTCTCAGGACAGGGACAAAGGCTAGTCAAATTCTTTATTATATAATAAGCCTGTTCGCCTTATAAAAGAATTGTAGGGTCTCAGTTTTAGCTAGTTTTAAGTTCCCACTTTTTTTTTCTAACTTCAGTACTTTTATTATTTTTTTACTGTTTTGAACAGCAGGCAATAAGCATCTTTTTTCTTATTCTACAGAAATCAGTTACAGGAAACTATCTACCAGTGTCCATTCCACTCTTAGTCTTGTAAGGCTTAAGGTCACAATTATTTCACTAACCTCTGGATTAATGAGTCTCAGAATTATCTAGGAAGTGTTGTAAAAATACACATATTGGGGTCCCAAGATACTGATTTGTTTTGAACCAGAGACCAGGGGACCACTTTTTGAAAATCTCTGAACAACTACAACTGAGAATCACTACTGCTACACCAGCACTGTCCAGTGGAAATACAGTAGTCTCCCCCTTATCCACATAGGATACGTTCTAAGACTCCCAGTGGGTGCCTGAAATCATGCACAGTACCAAACCCTATATATACTGTTTTTCCTACACATACATACCTATGATAAAATTTAATTTATAAATTAGGCACAGTAAGAGGTTAACAACAAGAATAAGATAGTTGTAACATACTATAGTAAAAGTTGTGTGAATGTGGTCTCTCAAAATATCTTATTGTATTCACCATTTTGATATGAGATGATATGATGCCAGTGTGGTAAGATGAAGTGAGGTACTCAGAATGGCACACAATTTAAAACTTAGGAATTGTTCATTTCTGGTATTTTTCATTTAATGTATTCAGACCTTGGTTGACTGGGCAACTGAAAGCAAAACCACAGACAAGGGGAGACTACTGTATAATGCAAGCCACATATATAATTTTAAATTTTCTATTGGCCACATTTAAAAGAGTAGTAAGGAATAGGTAAAATTACTTTTAACATCACTTTGACCCATTATGTCTAAAATATCATTTTAATATGTAATAAAAATTATTAATGAGGTAGCTTTCATTCTTCATACTAAGTCTTTGGAATTTAGAGTATAGTTTACACTTAGAGCATGTCTCAATACAGGCTAGCCATATTTCAAGCCTTCCTAGCCACATGGACCCTCAGCTCTAGACCAAAAATTAATTAGGGGTATCATGCTGAGTCCTCTTTGTTTTATGTTAATGGTACTGCCTCTAAGAGGGATTAAAAAAACAATTCTTATTTTTATGTGGCTTGTTCTTAGTAGTTAACAGGAGTTATCCATATCTGATACTGTACATATTCAGCTATATTGTTTTATGTATGTTTAAAAATTATTCAGTGAAGACAGAGAATAGGCATGAATATATATATTTTACTTATCAATGCAAAACAGAATTTTATAATATATTTCCCAATTGGAGTTAACAAACCAAAAATTCTCGGGGGTGAAAACAGATACATTCTTTAACCAATTTTTTCCATTTTCTTTCTTGGCACTTGATCTTCACATATCTAGCCAAGCATTCATTTGTAGTAGACTAAATGTGTCCAACAAGTCCTTAAAAATAAGTATCTTTCTAAGGTATATTATCCAAGCAAGACTACAGTCTTCTGTTGTGTATGGGGTTACCTGGTAGAATTCTATCCCTGCAGTTTAATTTAGCCTTCATGGGTTAGGATGAAACATAGCGCTCTCTCTCTCTGCAAACTGACAACAGCAGAGTATTTTTTCAGGAAAATGTCTTAGATACTATTTGGGTTGAAGATCTGTGTCTCATTAGGACATGTTTTGATTTTTAGAGAAGCAGACAAAACACAAGTAATTTCCATTGCAGATAAGTGGAGCAGTCTCTAGGAAGGGAGAAGACACTTTTTTTTTTTTAAGCACATTTGGGCAGTTAGTACATAACCAAAATGTTTGATGCCTTTTTATTTTTTTTAATTCATCATAGAATGTTGTACTGCTTGAAATTTTTTAAATTTTAAACTTTTAAAGTTTTTTATTTTACTGTGGAAAGAACACATAACACAAGATCCACCCTCTTAGCAAAATTTTAAGTGTTTAATATCGTGACTTTAGGTATAGTGTTTTACAACAGATCTCTAGCGCTTATTCATTTTGCTTGACTGCAGCTTTTACTTGACATTTAGTTGCTCTGTGTTTCAGTACAATTCGACTATTTTTTCTAATATGCCTCTCAATATTGAAAAAAAAAAAGCAAATGACTAAACAGTTTATTTCTATTCTCAAGCTTTCCTCAGTGGCAGTATCGTCACCAATGAGATTTATCTGAAGTGCAATTATTGCTAATTGAAAAGTATTTCTAATCTCAATGACTTTCTGCATCATTCTTCTTGCTTGGTAGGCTTCAGTCAAGGTATGTTATCTTCTTGATCTTCTACCCAAGACTCTCAAGTTTTTTCTGGGAACTGTAGTTATAAGTTATTTGGCATTCCCAGGTCTTATTCACCAGAGGATTCAGTTATTAGATCTTTACTCAGGGAAGTGCCTGGTGTAAATATATCCTTTTCTTTGTAAATCTTCATTTCAATAGCAGCAGCTACAGAGATTTTCCTGACTTAAGCATAATAGGAAACCTATATATGTGACAAGTGTGTGTGTGTGTGTGTGTGTGTGTGTTTCCTTCCTTAGCATGTAAAGGCTATGTCCTACTGTATGTGAATATTTTTGAGGAAAGAGGAGTTTTGCTGTTTTTTTTTTTAAGGTGACTTGTAGCCAGTTAGCAAATGGTTTCTAGATAAGTGAATGAGTTTCTTCAGTCATTTTTCTTGGTGCAGGAATGGTCTGGACAGATGGTCTGCACTAAGAGAACACTTTATTATTATCCAGACTTTTAGGACTTAATTCTCTTGTAGAAGATTCCATCAGCCCAGCTCGTTAGTGAGTTCCACTAGTATTTTACATGGATTAATCCTGGAGCTCAGACTACATCATTCAGCATTCCTTTTTCTCTCTCTTCCTTCAGTAAGGCTCAGAGTTTAGAGCCTGAGGGGTGTGTGTGTGTGTGTCTTTTTTTCCCATTCTGAAACCCTAGTTTATCATTCGCTGGTGCTAGCTAGTGATGGAAAAGTTTGTTACACAAAAGTATTGTCTTGAATGTCTTTATTCTTGACAGTCATCAAGTCATTTGACATTCAGGATTTCACTTAGCTTTGGGCACATTAAAGTAACTCAGAATAGTCTGGAAACATAAGTTCTTTAGTCAGCCTATGTATTTAATCTTCTAATATATAGCTATATTTATAAAAACATATAAAGTATATAATCCCATAAACTCTGGCTATGCATATGGCTGTGCATATTATGACAGTCTGGGAGTGTGAAATTTAAAACTCCAAATGACAAAATAAAAAAGAAAACCCAAATGATTTTCATGAGTAATACACATTAGTGAACATAGGTCATTGTTTAAAAACTTTATGATTCAAATAAGAAGCATCAAAATTGACACAGGAGATGGAAGTATATTTTGTTGTATGTTTCTATACATATGTAATGGGTGAGGACCTATTGGTGTTTATTTCCACCTATTTTCTTAGGTGGAAATCCATGCTTTAGTTAAGTCGAATCATATTGCACCTTCTCTGCTATTTCCTCCTTGTGAATTTGGTCTTCTTTGTTATAATGTTTTAATTCAAGCACTTCTCTTTTTCCATGTCTCACATCCAGAAGAGGTCGGCTGTGTTTTCCCTTGATAGTACAGGTTTTGGTCATGACCGAGTTTAGGCTTCATAGCTATAGTGGGTGGCCTGTGGACCTTCTTTTTATGAAGAAGATTGTGAGGGAGTTTAGAAATCAGAAGTGTTCCAAGTAACTAGTCAGCGCCCTGCTGCCATTCTTGAGAATTCTGATAATCTTTGACTCCTAGAGAATTAGATCCTTCTTTGGATAGTACTGAGACAGGCAAAAGTCACCCAACTTGTAGCATTTTTTAGCAGCAGGAGCACTTGGTTGTAGTTAGTGGGCCAGAATGAGCTATAAATAAATAAAATCCTAATAGTGCTAGCTTCCTTCATTCAGGGTAGTATACTGATAAGATGCAAGCATCAGGGAGAAGAAAAGATTCTCAGCAGGTTTAAGTGCTTACCAAAGTACTTTCCTATATCCATGGCTCAGCTTCTAGTCTCTGCTGTGTTATTTTGGCATTCTAGACTTGTAAGATTGGAGAGTCGAGTTTAAAACTCTCAATATATCATTAGGGTAGCCCAACGTCCCTTCTTGTCAAGGAAGAGTAGCTGATCCCAGGGGGAAGGAAAAGCAGAATCCAGGGCACCTGTAAATCCCTATAGTTTTGTGCTGTGGGCTTGTAGCTAATTATACAGCAGGCAACAGTAATATGCTGTAGCTGTTGGCATACTCATTTCAGAAAGAGCAAAATCTTCCAGCAGAGCAAAGAAGGGGCTCTAAATGGGCTGCAAATGAATGAATCAATGATCATTTTATTGTAAACTAAAGCTCCACAGTGGAATCAGGACATCTGAACTGCAAGGAGGTGGTGGGAGAGATGCCAGTAGAAATACATAGTTCAGATGTGTTTTACAACTCTTGATTTTGATTCTCCTACAGAAATATAGTCACGCAAGGAGACCACCACTGGTCACAGCCAGTCAAATTGCTCTTTCTCCTATGGTACTGCTGTTAGCGACTACTAGTAGGTTATTCAGCCGACCTCTTCTGATTCTGCTTTGCTGCCTGATTTCAAAAGATTTGCCCTATATGGCTCTCAGTCACAGCTTGATGTAACCACTGCTTGTTTGCATGCATCACCATCATTTTCATATAGGGTCTTTTTTTTTTCTTCAAGTTAGAAGGCAAAAGAATTGAGAGCATTGTTATATGATAAAAGATTTATGTAGGGCCAGCTAGAATCAAGCAAAATGAAATTCAGCTGGAAGGGATGGTAAAAGGCTCAGAGACTTGTGACTGCCAGAGAAGTCAGTGTTCCTTAAATAAAGAAGGTTCAGCTAGCAGGCAGCAACTCTGACTTTGCATTCATATTGAAGCAGGCTCTCCAGCCATTCTAGGCAGGCAGATCAATAAAATCAGAGGTGACTTAATGCCAAGAATCTCAGAATTCAAAGGATTTCTCTTGTCTTTCTTTAAATTTATTCTGTATTGATGTGGAATGCTGGTCTCAGAAACCGAGATGAGAAATTGCCAGGTCTGATTCTGGTTTATGACACCATATTGAACAGTGTCCTTGGAAAGCATCCCACTTGGTTTCTCAGTTATCACATCTGTAAAATGGAGGTAATCTACTGGAAGGAAAATGATTCCAATATTTATCAAAACATTGTGAATGAAGATTCATAAGTGCTTTCAATAGCCTTAACAGCAAATGTCTATGAGAAGTGAATTCGTTTCCCATTTATGTATTTGAAAATGCAGTTGATTGCCTTATCAGAAATTGAGCAATTTGACTATTTTTGCATGATGGTTATGCAGTGGAATGTGGTAGATTTGATTTGATTTTTAGTTACATGAATGGAATATCTACTCATATACAAACTCTTCCTTGGTTGTTTATTTTTGGGCAGACCATGGCTCTAACTTTTTAGTGTATCACAGTAGTGTGTGGTATGCCACATTGCTCATATTCTTAAATTGATCAAATAGCCCCTGTATAGAGTGACAAAATATATAAATGATCATTATGGACATAGCTAAGTATTTACCTGGTAATAGAGAATTTATCCTTCTTTCCCTGCTCATCTTCCCTATAGCCTACGGATTCTTATTGTACCAAAAAGGAAAAGCTGCCTCTAAATTTACCTTTTATATGATTGATTTGGGGCCATTCCTTTAAAAACTGGAGATGTTGGGAGTTTTTGTTCTTACCCCATACTGTGTAGATGGTGCACAATTTCTATAACAAATCAGCAGGGGGCTCCCTATGAGAAGTTGAGAATTGCTAATGGAGAAGGGCTGGCTTTTTATTGGTGATGTTCTTTTCAATTCAGGACCTTTTCTACTGAAAATGTGGCCCTCATCCTGTGAAGACTCCCTACGGGATTTGAGCATAGCTACACAAGCAATGAGACCATTTTATTAGTTTAAGAAATTGGTTAACAGTTGAGAGAGATTATACTGGTTTCTAAATTCTAGAAACCTGGATAGATGGAGACTGAGATTATTTTGGTTGTGGGGTTATTCTCTGAACTGAGGTTCATGGTAAGGGACTGTACATGTGACCCCTTTCTTTAGAAGCCTTTATATCTTAAAGGAAGATGTTTCTATATTCTCATCAGCATCTACATTTAGTTTTCTTAGTTTCTCCTCCATCTGCTCTAGAACCTGTGCATACTTTTTATTTGTTGATGAGGGCCCAGTGCATTATAACTAAGGCTCTCTTGTAAAATGAAACCTGTTCTCCTGAGTGAGAAGATCAAAGACTCCAAACAGCAAAGGAGCAGGTTTTTGCTCTTGGAGGTTGCTCCCGCTGCCTTATGAATTCACTCTGTGATACAGGTTTGATGCAGAGAGCATTGCTACTCACAAATCACACGAGGTATACAGTTTGTGTGCAGTGGTATGTCACAGCTTTTTATTTATATGGCCAGCTCAGTCTATTCTGCTCCTTTCACTGCCATGGAAAGTGCATCATTTTCCTCCCTCTCTCCTCCTTCCCACATATCATCAGCACCACCCACTATGTTCTGCCCATTAAGTCCTCTGTGTGCCAGGAAACCCCAACAATGATTAAATGCTGATAAAAGAATGTTAGAAGGTTAAGATATCAACCAATCAACCCTCTTATAGTACTCCTAAATTGTGGGTGGTAAGTATAACTTTGTCCTTTTAAAATTGAAAATAAGTAGTTTTATTTGTTTTTTTTCAGTTGAGGAAATGATTGACATCAAATTAAGAAAAACAAAAAACAAAAAACGAGTTGGTGGCAAAGACCATAGAGAATGCAAGCGACTTGCCTTGCAGTTTTCATAATTACCCTAGTCTTTCTTTGATGATTTTGGCACATTCTTTATCAGGAAAATAATCTAAGGCTAGCCAAATTTGGGTAAGGTTTTATTTATGAGAGGCCTAGAGTTTTTAACCTTATAGCAATTTTAAAAAGTCACTATTACCCTAACTTCATTTAATTTAAAAAGTGTTAATTAATTAATTTTAACATACCACTCTAGTCATAGAATCATTTATCATTACATTCCTGCATGATATTCAGTTCTTTTAAGCTCCTATACTGCATAGTACTCCCCCTTTCTCTTCCTCCTCCTCCTCCTCCTCTTCCTCCTCCTCCATCACCACCAACACGACTACCCCACCGAGTTTATGGGAGGAAGAGAACATGGTTAGAGAGACTTAGAAAAGGCAGCTGGGAATCCACTGGCTTATTTTCTTGGGAGGGAAGTTTATAGGTTTATCATATATCCTACAAAGCAGTTAAGTGCGAGGGGCTATAGCATCAACTCATCTGGACCTCCTTATTACAGTTTTAGCAAAATAGAAGTAAGAAAGAAGATTCTCTAAGAATTTGTCATGAATTACATTTCATATTGAAGCTTAAAATACTATATCATATAGCTTAAATTAATTTTCATAAGCCTGTGTTTTATCACTACTCTGCATCATCATTATTATTATTTGTAATAGAGCTATAAAAAATTTATGGTAAACATATTTTGACCCTTTACATCAACAGCTGCTGTGGTGAGGTAGGTCAGGAGGCATGCCTCTTTGGAGGCACCTTGGAGGTTGAAGGGTAATGAGCACTTAATTTTGTCTGCTGAATGCCAGAGCTATCAAAATGGAGCTCCTTACAACTGGTCTGTATCTGCTCTGACAATTCTTTTATTATGGCTTTTACTAACCTATCAATCAGTAACTAACTGTGGTTGTTTAATTACAGAGGGAACATCCCCACGCTAAACAGGTACCGTATGTTTAGTTTTTTTTTCCAATTAAAAGTACTTTTTTTTTGTAACTTAGAATAGTGAAATCAGGAAAAAAATAGCACTACACTTCACAAACTAATATGTTATCTTCTGCTAGGGAGTCCTGAGCTCCCCTTTAGATGTACTAATTTATTCTTTTCTGTTTGGAAAACATGTCTTCAGCTTTTCTTCAGCTATTCAAAAAGCAATACTTGAAAAGCCTCAGTATGGAAAAGCTCCTATCTACCTGTATATGATAGGGGAGTTGTTCAGCTTTGCTGTAAACATCTTTTTTGCTAAGTTATCCGTCTAGTTTGGGGCTTTCAGAGAAGGAACCCTTAAGGTTACTTCTATCCCGGAAAATTGTTCATAATTTTTTTCAATTTTTAGTTTTCTAATTTGCTGCTGCTTTTAGAGGAATGCAAATGCAGAAATAGCTGATCTCATGTTTTATCAGTTTGTTAGTTATTCTAAAGTGTTGAAGTGTTATAATATGAAAGTCAATGATATGATTTGTGTACCCTGGGAAGAGGTTTCCAGGCCAGTATAACACAAGGGATGTTTTAGTATTCTGAGTTCTTCCTGCTCCTGAGCCAAGCAAGGCAACAATGCAAGTTTGAGAGGATAGCAGTTCTGATTGGGATTGAATCCACACAATGCTAAAGCAATAATAAGTCAGTGGTGAGCTCTTTTGTGCATGATCAATTATACACAGAAATATTTATAGGCTTATATTTATTTTGCCCCCTCCCTTTAAATATTAATTAATCAAAACTGATTATAGCTTTTAGAGTCCAGTTTGGACGGGGAGAGGAAAGGGAGTGCTTCGTTGGGTCGTCCTGCCTACCCTTAGAGAGCGGGCTTGGTTCATTCCTGCCTGCTTTTAGCTGTTCTGGTCCATGGACATAGTATAGGGGGAAACCGAATAGTGAATATTTCCCATGGGGTTCAGTTGAGTGAAAGAGATATTTAACCCCATGTTTGCCATAAACACTGTCAGGTTATTTAGAAGGAGTCCCTTTGAAGTGTTATCTGGAACCCTTTTATCTTTCCTGTCTAATACTGGGCAGGGAGAAAAGATATAATGCCTCACAAACTTGCTGCTTTAGTAAATATATTTGGTGATCCTAGAAAAGAGGATGATAGCATTTCTGAGTTCATACAGCTCTGAATCCCAGTTTCTAGTGAGCACCATGTATAAGACTTGCTTGATGTGTGTTTCATTTGTTTGTTTCATTCATGATATCAATGGTTTCCTCTCCCACTCTGCCTTTCTATTCCCCAGTACTGTCAAAAGATGAAGTACCTTTTTCACAGTCATTGTTTGCAGAAGGAATAAATACCTGGAGTGTCAGTCTCTATAGTCTGTGTGAGCAGCACTTCCATCCTATAAAAAATTCCATTGCCTTTATAATTATAATTTGCAGTAGAGTGCAGTATGTACCCAGATCTTAAGTCTACATTGCTGGCTGTCTTCCCCTTGCAACTCTGCAGGTGGTGCACTTAAGGAGATTTTGGAGCAGCTCCCCAAAGTTCAGGTGCTATTGCCTTGCTCTGAACTTGCTTCAGATCAGTATGCCAGTAACATGTCAGGCAAGTCGTGGAGGCATCCTTTAGCGTGGTCCTTCTTAACAATCTGTCTTGATTGACTGAGCATTCAGAAACACTTTACAGTATTATTTATCAGCACATACTACTGAAGTGCATAAAGGAATATACAAATTCATTATGGTTTTGGATTGAACAAATCAGTTCAGTTCTTTTCAAGCATCTCCATTTAGCACCTGTTTGTCATGCTTACACATACTGTAAGACCTATGCTCTGCCCTTTTGTATCTTGATGGGATTTATTAATGGGCTTTTGGTGAAGATATGTTTACTTTGGGATAGAAGTGTTTAAATATAAAATGGCAATTTTGCAATTTGGGGTTGAAATGTCTCTCAAAAAGGAAGGAGCTAAAGCCTTATAACTGCTATCTCTATCAGCCCATTAAAGACAAAAGTAAATACCTCAGCAAAGTTCCCTTTATAGACTGTGACTCGTTTCTGTATGATAAATAATGTTTTTATAATGATTTACTAAACCATTCCAAGTGACTTAGAGTTGTTGTACATGCATATATCTATCTGAATACTTAATCTATTTCAGTTCCTAGAGAAAAATGCCTTAAGTGTTGCCTAGTTACAACTCATTGGCTTGCTTACTTCCTTAAAATGGGGAATGTTTTAGGGAAGGGGAAGATGCAGGATGGTTTTTAACCCCATGTGCTACTCATTCCTTAGATATGCCATAATGTTGTGATATTATTTAAAACTGCCATGAAATTCCTGACAGTCCTTATATTTTTATTTGGAGAAATTTGAGAGTGGTAAAAATATGCTTTGTGTGTGTGTGTGTGCACAGGATGGGAGGTGATTTCAAATGAAAGGGTTAATGTGATTCTAGCAAGACAGCCTTATCCATTGTGGGTAAAAAACCAAATCTGCTCTGCAACCTGACCCTACTTCAGAGTTTCCTCCTGGCTTCTTTCCCTATTGTTTTTCTCCACATCCTTGTTCCTACCTTACTTGTCTAATGCACTTGATTGAATTATCATTTAGAATGTCCTTCTCCTCCAACCTCAACCACTATGGCATGACTCATGTAGCTAGTGTCAGCGATGTTCTATTGGACAACTCATTTACTCCACCATGTCAGCGGATGGGTGGAATGGTCTCTTTTCGGACTTTTGAAGATTTTGTCAGGTAAGACGTTGTGGAACTGTGTATATACAAGGGGAGCCTTGAGTGTCTGTATTTTGGGGTCTCAGATTTTTTGCCAAATGACTAAAGGTCCCCAGAAGAGCAATGAACCAGGTAAAGAGATGTAGCCCTTACTGTATATGCCCTCAGAGAGGTATATGTCCTTCCGTTTCTACCTCTCATTCAGACTCTACAAGCCCCTACTTGTTATGTGAGCCTGGTCAGAAAAAAAGAAACAAACAAAACCATCTTTTCCTTAGAGCTAACAGAAGAAGCTGTCTGTTCTGTGATGAGTGAAATGTCAGGAGAAATTAAACACAACACTAGAGTGAGCCCCACCAGAGACGATACATCTTTTGATTAAATGCATTCAGCATCTATCTCTTGATGTATACTGATGCATTACCCTAGGGGGAGGGGTAATTACATTGGTCTGTCACTGCTCCAGTCCCAGGCTCTTTCTGTTACTTTAAGACTGATGATGACAGCAGTGCTCATATCTTACATATGAAGAAAACAAAACAAAAAGCTTTAGATCATTCTTTTTTAAAAAGAAAAAATATATATGGTTTATTAAAGTTTAAACAATCCATCCTCCTAATTTCTGCCACTTGGTGAAATTTTGCATGTCACCTCTAGCCACTGGTAATTTTATTCAGTTGACTATTGAACACAGAGTAGAATAGATTGTTCTTTCAGACTGAGCTGGCAATGGCACTGTTAGTTTGCTGTCACTTAGGTTTTCTGCCACTTGGATTTTGATGGTGGTTGTTTCTCTGGTATCTTCCAGGATCTTTGATGAAGTGATAGGCTGCTTCTGTGATTCCCCACCCCAAAGCCCTACATTTCCTGAGGCAGGTCACACGTCTCTATATGATGAAGACAAGGTATTGTGTCCCCTTTGGGAGACTGCTTTGCTCCTTCAGATACAGGAATTATACTACATAGATACTATCTTTCTGACTTTGGAACATTATAGGGAAGAATTCATCTTTTTACCCTACTTTATATGATTTAATTTTATATGCCTCATCAAAGTATTTTTGGAAACAGGTAGAATATAAATTCTAACGTTAAAAAAAATATTAATTGAAATCTATAGAGGAGGCTCAGCTATATCCATTGCAGCTGCCTCTGGGTCTTTGAGTGTTGTTTCAAAGACTTCAGCTTTGGTTGCTTAATTCTTAGTCAGTGATGGCTTGTATATTTGCACAGTGGTGCTATTGTAGTCTTTAGGGAATGGTGGACTTTAGATAGCAGAAAAAATAGGCATTTTATTTAAAAATTTGTCCTTTTATTAAATTCTTTCTTTTCATTTCACAGTAAACAAATTGTTCTGTTGTTGTTTTTTTTTCCCCCTACCAGGATATTTTTCTATGGTTCGACACTTCTACTGTATGATAAATTATTAGGAAATATATTATGTGGGAACATGTTCAAATGGCTTCTT
>NW_024349799.1:7395344-7734585 GCF_902729225.1 Pteropus medius | reverse complement strand
CACACACACACACACACATGATCCTACTTGTTTTAAAAACTTTCAGATTTCACCTCTTCTATGAAGACTTCTCTGAGTATCCCTAACTAAAATATATTTTTCTCCCTTTAATTTCTAATTGGGCAACATAAATTTATTAGCAGTCATAATAATTTTTATTTATAAAGAACTATTGGTGGAAAGTTTTTTATTTGCACTTTACCACAATCCCATGGGATTAGATTAGTCAGGAATTATTCCAATTGTAGACATGGGGAAAAGCTCAAGATCGGAGAGATTAATTAAAGCCCTGATCACGAGCTGGTAGATGATAGAGCAAAAATTAGCATTTAGGCTTTGATGCCATCTCTAGGGGGCACAGATCTTGATACTTAAGTAAATAATACATTTTTAGCCCTAAAAATGCTTCTAGTCTAGTTGGAGGGACTGGTTAGGCAGGCTCAAAACAATAGTCTGCATAGTTACATTTCATTGTGATACGTGATAGATGCCAAAGTGCCCTTAATGACAAGACACATTTCTTTGAATGGAAAGCACCTAGCTATAGTGCTTGTGTTTAAAGAAAGAACTTAATAGATTTAAAAAAAACCCAAAAAACTTAATCAGCAGTATAAACAATTAGTACTATAGGCATTCAGATCATGTAATGCTAATGGTAGATACCCAGGGAAAGATGGTAACTTTGTGCTTAACATGTGTCTTAGCATTTGCCCCATGATACTTTCACAGCACATATACTGACCTGTGTTCGTTGCGGCCAACATGAAGAAAATGTACTTACCAAGAAGTTAAAATAGAGGATATGCGTTGGAATTTTTCTTTAGAAGAGAAATTTACCTTCTTTCTTGCCCTTGACTCATGACCACATACAATTAACCTGAGACCAGGGACCAAGGTAATCTTAGTTGAAGGAGTCCTAATGTTGTATATGGCTGCTGCTGCTGCTGCATGATGAAATAGTCCAAAATTTTCTTCCCAGGCTTTGAGGCACTAATTGCCCTTACTGTAGGCTTTTTTAAGATCTATATGTGTTGTATATCATCACATGTGGATTTAAAGAAGCAGTTTACAACATATACTTATTAATTGGCAATAAGAGATTATTTTTTTCCTTTTTGAGGCACAGAGAAATCCAGTGTCTTTGCCTTTGGCTATTCAGAAGGGTAAAGGTAAACTATGCCAACATTCCAAGCCTATGGAAGCTATTAACTGCATCAGATACTATGCTTATCCAGGAATATTTGAAAAAAAAAATGTAAAAATGAAGAAAAAGCAATTTTTTAAAAAAACTGAAGAGATAACTAGTTTTGTCTTTCACTTCATGATCATGCTTCTAGCAGTTTAGAAAAAGTTTCTTTTTTTAAAAAAAAGCACACATTAAACTATCAAATAGGTTGATCCAAATTGTCCAAATAATTTTCTAGTCCCAGCATGTCTTTTTTTTCTCTCGTAGAAATTAGGATCATATATTTGTAAATGACTTGTGGAGGAGATTGAAGCAGTCAGTGTAAATGGAGTTTCTCCAGGTGCTGACGCCTAATCGCTGGGTAATAGCTGTGGACTTGCTGTGAGACCCACATTATTACAATGTAATCAGAATCCTGTTGCTCTGCTGTTATTGTCAGCCACTTGTGGAATTTTAAAAGCAATAACAATTTTGACTTTAAATCATGGCATTATTAAAGTTATTTTCTTCCCTTGCCTGAACATAGCTATTGATGCTTGTCTTTGAAGGACTTGGCTGTAGTGGAATTCTTTGTCGGTGTCAGAAGAAATGTTTCTGTTCCTTGGCACACTGAGAGGTTGAGAACCACAACCAACTCACACCCACCCCTCCCTCTTTGCCTCCCTTTTCTTAATATGGTATCAATACTTGGTTATTTACTCTAACGGGTATATTGCTAATACGGATCATTGTTAAACGTGGTTGAACCAAAATTTATATTTGACAAGGAAATTTACTATTAGGAAATTTATTTTTTCAGTTATCTTTTGCTTATGTTAATTAATTTTATTGCTAAGCAATGCCAAAGCAGAAATGGTTTTCCAGTAGGAGGAAATGGCCCAGAGAATGTGCTTGTCTATATGGGGACACCAGTTTGGACATTAAAAATATATAGTATTGTGAAAGTCAAGAATCGATTCATGAACATATCTCTTGGTTAGAGTTATTGCAGGGAATGTGATAAAACTAAACTTTGGATGTAGGTTATGAAAATCCACGTATTTTTTCTGTTTGTGTTATTCATATATTTTCCCAAGTCATTTAACTAGTAGGATTGCTTTTCTACTTGCTGCCACATAACCCCTCTTTGTTAAGGACCCTTCAGATTATGTTGTTTACTTAGTTCATTAATCTGTTTCTTTGTCTCTGCCTTTTGAAATAAATGAGCAGTATAAGAAAGCTTAGATATGAAGGCCCAAGACTCATATAAGAGACTGTCTTGAAACTTCTGGTTTCTTTTGCCTTCTTATATACTGCTCACCTATGCCAAGTGGTGATGTGAATAATCACTAAATTTAAAAGCCTGTTAAACATTGCTTTTAGCAATTTTTAAAGAAATATTTTTTTTAAAATACCTTCATGTATAGTACAGGGGAAATGTTTTAGAAGAAATGAAAAGATCAGTATTTGTTAGGTTGAATTCTAGGAATGCTGTATCTGATGATAGGTGCTATCTGTAAACAACAGGTTAGAACCTGAATTTTCTGTTTTATGAAAATTCCTTCTTTTCCCTCTGACCTGAATGACCCAATTTCATTTAGCTTCTGTTTTGGTTTTAATCTTCACATTCAAACATGCCCAACCCTGTGACTTCTATAAGCAGAAATTATGTTACGGTCTGCTTAGATGTGAATCAGTTCTTAAGAGAATTTAGGTAACTTCATATGAGCCCTTCCCATACCCAAAGTTTTCTCTCAGTTTTGTCTAGATCAGTATAAAACCTATTCCGTAAGACTTAGTCTCAGGAGCCAGGTTGAGATTTGTTTACTTGCAAGTTTGAAGGTTCTGAGCCAAGACAGAGATAACCAGAAAGGGTACTTAGCCCATTCAGAGCCTTACAAGGATTGAATGGGGTGAAATTTAAGATGAATGGAGATCTCATCTATCCTATGTTTTACATGTTTCTTCATAGAAAGCTACCCTGGTTGAGCATGGAATCCGGCGCCTTACTTTCCTGGTTGCACAAAAGGTATTGGCGTGTGAATTACGCTTCTAATATATTATATGCTGCTGCTAGTATTTTAAAAAATAAAATAGTGGAATTATAATCATATGCTTAATTATAGAATTTATGCAGAGAAATAACTTTTTCTATAAATTTAAGAAAAATATCACCTTTTAATCAGATTGGTTTTAATTTTATTACTAATTGCCAGCTTCTGCTGTTTTTCCTTCTTTTCTTTCATTTGAAAGGATTTCAGAAAACAGATCAGCTATGAGGTGGATCAGAGATTTCATGTAAGTAAAAGGAACAGTAATGAAAGATTACTTAACTGCTTTTTGCATTTGCCACTGATTATTTAAACAGAATGTGTGTGAGTTATTTAGAAGGGCTGCACAGGCTTTTGGTCCCTCTTCTTTCAGAAAGTATTGTAATGCATATTCAGTTCTTCTACAGTCTTCTTCAAGCTAAAGGGTTTTTCTTTTTTCACCCTGTAACAAATTCTCAATATATTTCTGAGAAATAATTAAGGATGAGTACATGCATTTATCTGAATGAATGAGGTAGGAGTTAACTAGTAATTTGTTCTGCGTACATAGTGAATCAATAATCAAGAACTGCCAGTTGCACTTTGGGGTCATGGCTTTTACCAAAGACAGATTCAGGTTCTATTATTGAGAATTCTCAGTTCTGAAGAACAATTGTCTATTATTTAAAATGCCTTAGCAGAGCCAAGGTTGGTACTTTTGTCTTATGTTAATTCCAAGAGCAGAAAATAAGAATTGAGCGTTAAGTTGCTTTTTTTCCAATTTAACTGAATTAACCGTTAATATTTATGACATTAAAAATGTTATAGAAAAGAAAAGTAAGTCAATAGCCTGGTATCTAAACTATGGTATACCCATATACCCACTATGATGATAGCAGTAAGGCCAAAAATCCAGGTTGCAATCAAGAGGTCATTCTTTAATATGATCGTAGTCCAAAGATTTCTTTAAAAATTAATTCTAATGTAGCAGAGATTCCAGAGGATGTTAGGAAGTCCTTATTTTCCTAATAAGAACTTTATTTTGTTTTAGCAATTAAGGTAATTTAGTTTTCAAGCCCTGTTCATTTACAATAATGAAGATAACATCTGGGATTCTGGAAAGGACTTTCTAAACTCTAGGACCTATGTGTAGTTGCTTTTATTACTGTTTTGTTTATTAGGTCTCTGGCTCTTGACATTTTGTTTCCCTTCTCACAGTTCACCGTGTTGGTCTAGTCTGTAGAGAAACAAGAGCCTACTCTGCAAACTAAAGAGCTAAGATTTTCTGAAATGCTTTAGGAAATGCTGTGGACTGCACAACTCTCCTGTGTTATGTTATTGATGTCAGGAAGCCAAGCAGAGTACAGATATATATCAATCAATAGCTTTAGATAGGAAACTGGAAGCAATGAAGAAGTATGAGGAGCTTAAAGAGAACCCTGGGGCTTTAGGAAGAAAAATCAAGAGCTTAGAGAATAAAATTGATACTTGGGGATGGAATATGAGAGCCTGTGAATAAATACTATCATTGGTAGATGCTGATCAGAACTAAGATAGACGTGCCAGAGCCAGACCCTGGATTTGGGAAGAGTATTAGGCTAGGTTCTTAAGCATTAGCATCATTATTTTTCTCACTGACTTTGGAGTAATATATTATTCTAGAGAATAATACTGAATTTATAAAATCGTTATCCTTTTTCCTAATGGTTCAGATGGAGTCTTCATATAGCATACTAACTGGTTTCCTATAATAAGTATTCCGTGATAAATTAAAACTACTAAAAATTTTTAAAAGCCAAAGCAATTAATTCTCATGGACTTTTTTTTGTGTGTTTTATATATGCAAAATGTCCTGTCTTATCGCTGAATCTGTGTCATGCCCTAGAGTATATCTACAGCTTTAAATAATTTTTTTCTCCCTGCTATGCTAAATATCTGGATTTAGGTTGAATAGAGACATGTATAGGCAAAATCTGCTAGGAAACGAGCCCAGCAGGGGGTCTTTCCCGGGAATCATTGACCAGTTCCTATTATAGTGGCGCGAAGTGGGACATCAGTTATATTATCAAGTGACTTGATTTGTCACGAGTGTAGGAAACGTTGTTTTAGGACATAGAGAAATTAGAGTTTAGGTGTAGACTGGATTTTCTCTGAAGAGTTGCATTTTAGAGGATTTGGAGTGTTTTTATCTTAGACTCCTTAGAAATAATTAGTGGTTACACAGGGGGCAAGGGCAACTATTACTGAATTCCATCCAGGATCTATGATAGCCAGGAAGCCTTGGCAGGAGTTGTACAAATCTAGGGCTCACTGTCGTGGTGCTCCTATAAGTTCTTCTGCTGGTGGTAGCTTGCCATTCATGAAGGATGCTTAGCCTCTGTCATGTCGTCTGATGTGTGCTTGCCCCATAGTTAGTGTAGTGTGAAAAAGAGGAAGCTTTGCATGAGTGTTAGAAATGAATCCCTTGATCTCTCTGGCTTCTTGGTAATCCACTGTGATGTATGCAGTCTCCCCTGTTCTACAGTGCGAAATCCCTATATTATTGAATAGAAGAGCGAATGCATCCATGAGGGGGCAAGGAGAGGAGGAAGGTTACCAAGTTTAGTTCAAGAACAATATTGGCTGCTGTGGAATAAAACAGCTGTGCTGTTACACAGTCGTCTCTCAGACTGTTTCAGAACCAGAACAAGGCAAATGAGGGCCAGAGTAGAGGTTCCTAGAGAGTATACATGTTGTTAGGTATTTATTTAGATGCCAGTAAAGGCTATAAGCATTTATAAAACTTCATTGCTTAAACTTCACAGTCTCTAGAGAGCTGTCCATTGGAATGTCTGCTGCTACCTTAGTTTCTTGATTCTACCTAGAGACTGTTCTTCTGAGCTGGCGGTATTTACTAGCATTAAGGAGGCTTGGTGTCGAGTCTGTTTCCATAATCATCTAATTAAATCAAATACATATAATGGGATTTGACTAACTACTTAACATCGATATTTAAGTAGAAAGTTTGAGAAAAAAACATGCCTATTATTGTTATAAATATCTCCTCCATATTAAAAAAAAAAAAATTGAAGCCTTGGAAGCAAAAGAACAGGCTCTTTGAATTTTGCAGCTGTGTAAGCTGCAGGTCTCCAGTTTCAAGTAGTATTAAGTCTTTGTTAGTTTCATTCACATTTCAGGTTCCAAAAAGTTAAGCAAAAGGTGCTAATTAAATGGAATATAAGTATTATACTTTTTGAAGCTTTCCATATTTTTTTCAGCCAAGTTTTGTAAAAGATACTAAAATGTCTATTTTCAAGATTTCTTCTTATCCTTTGCCACCTATGCAAAAGCATCAGGTCCAAAAATTGTGATGAGATTCTACATCAGTTTTGCATCTGTTAAGTTTCTCTTTTGTTTCTTGTTTATAAGATTTCCTGAGATTCTGCTATAAGTCACCTAGGAGATAGTTGTACTTTTACTGAGTTTATGTGAATGACTTCCACTTTAAAATTAAATGTTTGGGATTATTTGGACCTGAAGGCAGATTCCACTATTGAAAAGTTATCATGGTTAGAAGTTCATGTCTTTAAAAAAATTTTTTTTATATGTCAATTATATCTCAATAAGCTGAAAAAAATTGGTAATTCTCTTTGCTAGTAGATCAACTATTAGTTTTTCAGAAGCTTTGGTTTGGGTTTTTGTTTTAATTACAGTGTATATAATTAGTTCTCAGCATGTTGAGGTAAAAGAGAATTGCACCAGCAAGCTTTCAATTTCTTCATCTCATTAGGTTTTTAACACGATTATTAGTATCATAATCAGCTATGATGTGTTCTGTTGCAGGTTTTCACATTCTCTGATTTGCAGGGTGTCTTGATTGGCTAATTTAGGCAAATTATTTTGATTGTCTTGATGATGGTTGGCTGATTAGAACACAGCAGGGGTATAATTTCTTCCTGAGAAATGTCTCATTCTTTTGTTTTTTGGTACCAGAACACTAAGAGGGTTTTTCTTTGTGTACTTTCAATTATGATGTTTGCCCATAACAGTAGTAGAATGTCTGGAAAGCAATTACATTAGTGATAGAATAAGCATGAATGCTGTTAGTGGAAAAATTGCCAGTGTGAGGAGATAGGATGAAGGAATTTACTAAAACTGTAGGATCAGACTTTTGTATTTCTTCTTTCCTGTGTTTTCTGTGTTTTTGTGATTCTTGAGTGCCAAAAGAGGTGACTTTTTATAAAAGTCCTTAGACTTGAAGAATTGCTCATTGATCCTGCTTTTCCATTGCACAGAAGTTCTTGCCATCTTCTGGTCTGAATGCTTCATGCTTAAATTGAGAACTTTACTGTGGAGCTAAAAATTTACTCAAAAAGTTTTCCAAAGTTTGCTTATATCATCTCCATAACACCTTTTCTTAGCTAACCTTAATGAAAGTGGTTTTTCTGATTTGTAGTCTTTTCCCACATCTGCCAAGAATTAATCTCCTTCATTATTTGTGGTAAAGATGTTTCCATTCACATTGTTCGATTTTCATGCCTTTCAGTTACTACAAATTTTCTTGATTGGTTTAGTGGTAAAGAAAGCAGGAGAGTTTTTGGTTACTGTTATGTTTCTGAAGGAAAATGATTTTGGTCCTACAGTTGAACACACTTGAATAAATGGTATACTAAATAAACATTTTAATTAATTAATAGTTAAGGCAGAATACAAGAGTGTGTGCTTAAAAGACTGTATTATCACTTTCCTTGACTTTTCTTTGCGAAAATTTCATGGAAGGATTTTGTTACTCTTCCTTTTTGACTTGTTAGTCTTAGCTAATGCTCTGAAAGCTATACCTCTCAAGTATAAAACCAAAACTAGATTATATAAATCCTTGAGCATGAAACCTGACAATGCAGCCGCACATCTTCCTGTCTAACCTTGAAGTCATCTCATGTTTTCAGTATTTTTCAGGGGAATTAGAGAATTATTTAGAATGAAAACACCATTAGTAAAAGATCAGTGCTGTGTAAAATCCATTTTCAAAGGACTTTTAAAGACCCAGGCCTGGTCTTGCTAAACAAGCTCCTAGAAGCCTGTTAAATGCAGTTTTATAGTTAAAATGCCAAAGAAAATATAAGAAGATTTATTAACTCTGTAAGCTATAAAAATGTGCAAGTGAGGGTAAGGTATAATACCTGTGGAAGGTATTCAAGTTCTCAGTAAACTCAAGAACCACAAGTTTTCAGCATATTTTGTTTGGTTTTTGCTTTTTTAAAAAATTTCCGTGGTGGTTTTGTTGTTGTTGTTTTGTTTTTGGTCTCATCAAAGAGAAGTCCTCTAAATAAGGAATTTGGATTTTAACAAGAATAGAAAGGTACTACCCTATACTTGAGAGATAGAGTGGTAGAGATGAAAGGGCATGGTCTCTGGCATTAAAGAGACCCAAGTTCATGTTCTGGCTTTGTGATCCTGGGCATATCACTTAGTCATGGCTTCCTCAGCTGGAAAATGGGATACCTACCTCTAGAGGTTGTTGAGAGCATTCAAGGAGACAACATGTGAGAGCTCCTGCCACCTAGAAGGCTCTTATTTCAGTTCAGGTTTCCTTCATGGTTCCTAAAGCTTATTGAGGGATATTTAGGCAGCTAGTCCTGGTCTTTCTGCCTTGTACTAATAAGAGTTTCATTATATTGCACTCATAATGAAGAAGATGCCTAATGAAACCTCCTATAGAGGCAAATAGTAATGACTTGATTCCAACACTGCCAGTAGAGCTTCCCATCCGAGAAACAGGGGTATTTGGTGTTAATAAGTTAAATTTCAGAAACTAATGGACTCTGCTAATTGAATTCATCTTTGTTAATTAATAAGGTTCTAGTAAATTGGTTGCTTTCTTTTATAATGCCCTGCAAAAGAGCAGTAAGACCAAATGATTCCAAGTTCACTAGTTCCCCGCCCCCATTCTTTCTTATGCATAGAATGGTGGTGACCAGTGCAACATCTTATACTTTTCTTTGTCTCGAAACATTATTCTTTAAACCTTTGAAGTTATTGACTTGAGAGTGAATGTGGAAAAACATGAATTGAGTATTCTATGCTTTCTAGCTAGCTTACATTTTAAGAGTTTCTTAAGGGGAAACTTGGGAAATCAGTCCAGTAACTACTATTGCGGTGCTGCAGCATTAGGGTATATTGGTTTTATTTGCCAGATTGTGCCAACAGCAACACCAGGAAGATTTTTTTTTTTTTTACTTGGGAGATGAAAAAATACTAATTATTTTTTCCTAGGAGAAAGTAGCTATTGAAGTTAGGTTATTAGTGTGGCGATTCTCAAATTTGGAAGTGGGGTCGAAGTGATGGTTATCCAGAGGATCATTCACATTCCCTGGGCTCAGCTTTGGTAAGGAGCGTGTTTTCTAGGAAACTGTCTTCTAGATGCTTGAGTGCTTCTGTACTGTGTGTTTATCCCCAAAGAGCCATAGCTATGAAGGACTGATACATTTCCCCCTTCTTTTAACACAGAGAGAATTCCCTAAATTTTTCACATTCCGAGCAAGGGATAAGGTAAGAACCAATTTCTCTCCCCGCTCCCCCCGCCTCCTTTTTTTCTTAAAAGCCCAAGAGTAGCTTATCTTTGCCATATGCTCTTCTTGCCATTTTTTTCTCTAGTCGACCTTCTGCTTCCCTTTGCCTTACATGTGTCTTAGAACTAAGGATTCACTTCTGAAAAAGTTTGGTTAGGAAACAATCAAATGTATTGTCCTACCCAAAGAAAGCAATAACTTTCAAAATCATCTTTATGCTTTAGGATGATCCTAATGATGTGATATGAAAGGACTGTTGTACATAAGATTATTCTTGTCACCTACAGACAGTTCATTTACACTCAAATCTTGTGTATGTGCATTAGTTTTTCAATTTTAAAATACAAAATTTCAGACCATGTTGGTTTGTTCCTTTTACCAGCTTGTATTTTTGGTGCTCTCTCTTCATTCACTCAATTACATGTACTCTGGAAAAACAATTTAATTTCAGCAAAACATACTGTAAATGTTAATACAACTCTTTAAAAAGATATATAAATAATTATGTATCTATGGATATAGTATGTTCCAAAGCCAAATATCTGTTTTTAAAAATTATGTGATGTTTGTCAGGTATTTACTATGTCCTTTTGTACTGTGTCAGAAATGATAATTGTATAAGACATAGATTTTGCTCATGAGTATTTTAGACTAGTTGGATAAACCCAAAACTCTGGTATGTGCGGTAGTTATTAATGTGAAGCAGTTTGTAGTTAATTGTAAAAAATGAATTATAAAGATATAAAATGCTATAGGAGTTCTGAGGGAATTGCTATTTTTGTTTGTTCCTTTGTTTTTAATGGAGAGCATCACCACTTGTGAAAGCATAAACAATGAAAGTTTGGGAAATAAATAGGTATTTTAGTGCCTAATCTTGTGTAAGCTATGGCATTATCTTTGTATGTGGCTCATTTTTGTTGTTCATTAGCACATCATAGCTTATGTTTCTATTTTTAAGCATCTCTTTTACATACACATTCATGATATAATTTTGGAACAGCCTCTTATGAGCTGTTTTTACCTCCACTTCTTGTGCTCAGTTTGAAGAGGATCGTATCTACCGTCACCTGGAGCCTGCCCTTGCTTTCCAATTAGAGCTGAACCGGATGAGAAATTTTGACCTTACTGCCATTCCATGTGCTAATCACAAGATGCACCTGTATCTTGGGGCAGCCAAGGTGGAAGTTGGCACAGAAGTGACAGACTACAGGTTCTTTGTCCGTGCAATCATCAGACATTCTGATCTGGTCACCAAGGTGGGTGTTGTACTTTAATGGGAAGTTATCCCTGAGGAAAGGGACAGAGGAACAGGCATGGTTCAAAATCAGGTTTTCACTGTTTGAATCAAGGCTCTTGTTCCTTTTCATCTCACTCTCTAATAACCAGTAAACGTCTTGAGAGTCATTTCTCTCACAGAAGTAAATATTCCATATAATAAAAGGCATTTTTTTTCCTTTCATTTGATTTTTCTTGGTTATGGGAGCATTGCATGATAGTACTCACTTGAGAAAGGGAAAAGCATGCAAACAGGAAAGTCACAGAAAGAGTTAGGTGACAATAGGGGGTAAGGAGAAAAGTTTGAGGCCACCCCATTGTAAAGAGGTAGGGTGGTTTCTGTACACAGCAAGGCGCTTCCTGGTGCGTTAGTTATTACTGCATCCCATAGCCATAACCCACCTTCAACTTTTCCTTTCTAAATAGATTTTCTTTCTAAACTGCCCTGTTTGGCATATGTGAGATGTAACCCTATTGGGGTTCTAGCTCTGGGAATGCCCAAGCATCTCTACCCGTTTGAAGCAAATGATACACTAAGAGGCAGGAGGAAAGGCTGCAGGAACTCTTTATCTGACCCTTGCCTGCCCTTGCTGCCTGTGGTTATTGGGCTGAGGAGAAAGGTAAATAACATCTGTAGCAGGTGCCATATGATCCATGATATATGACTGCTTACGTAATTATAATAGCCATTTCTTTATTGCCTCTTTTAAAACACATTAATGTTTATCTTGATTTCCCACACAGGAAGCTTCTTTTGAATATCTACAAAACGAAGGGGAGCGACTGCTCTTAGAAGCCATGGATGAGTTGGAAGTCGCTTTTAACAATACAAATGTCCGTACTGACTGCAACCACATCTTCCTCAACTTTGTGCCTACAGTCATCATGGACCCATCAAAGGTACATTTCTCCTTCGCTTCTCTCCCAGCACTAAAAGCACAAGCAAGGGAATTCATTCACATTTATTCACATATGGACCTGGAAACAGGGACTCTTAGTCAGCTAGTTAAGTCCTTGATCTTTAAAGTTCACAGAATGCTTTTAAGACTGGATTTCTGGGATGGTGTCAAAAATTTGATATAGCCATTGAAAGCAGACCTCAAAACTGAAGGTGATATGATCTTATCTTACTGGCCATTTATAAACAGTACAAAAACATAAAAACCTTTCTCTTCTTCCATCGGTACCTGTTTTATGATATTTCCCATGATAGTGGTCCTATGTTATATAATGCCCTTGGATTTCTCATCTAGAATAATTAACTTTGCTATTATTGGGCATTTTGGCAAAATTACTGCCTCGTGTGTTTTATATGTTTTCTTCCCTGAGGCTCTATTCTGAAATGCATTCCTTAAGATTTAAAGAAAGAAAACAAGATGATTCTGTACTTGATCTTTTATCCCAGGTATAATAAAAACAGGCTGCTCTCTGTTCCTGCTCCCTCTAACCTTTTTCTATCATGATATTGTGGTATTTGGATAGGAGAACCAGTATATCCCTTTCTCAAGATCAGTTATAGGCATGGACTTTTGCTTTTTGAACTTAGTATTTGAGACCTAAGAAATCGTTTCTACTTTTTTTTCTTCAAGACTCCAAGTTGCTTTAGTCTCTCAGGAAAGCCAAGGATAAGACTGCTACTCACTGAGTGTCAGGTCTCATCATGTAGCTTAAACAAAGGTTCTTCCAAGCATTCTGGAACTGATGAAACTGAAAGACTTAAACATGGTCTAGACCTCTATAACTATGTATATTTTTGGATTTAACGTACCATTTCTCGTTGAGTTTTTGATAGCAACCTCTCTGTTCTACTCCAAACACTCATATATCTGGGCTCTGCCTTTCTAATTATAGATAGCTGTCAATTTCCTAGATAGAAAGATTATTGACTTTTGTTCCCTTGAGAAAAGCATGCATACATACCTCTTGGTGAACAAGCAAGAGTGGGAATAGAGAAGTTAACTCCTTGAAACCCAATACCTGAAATTTTGTGATGTAGAAACAAACTACAAGGCTGGCACATACTTCCGAAGAACCACAAGTGAAGGGTGGTATGAGATATTTATGATATTTTCTAGTTGAGAAAGCATTTTAGAAAGATACTTCCTTTAAGAAAACATTAACTTTGAATATGTCCTAGCAGCCTGCAGCCGTATTAGGAAAAATGTTTTTGCTTTACTATGTCAATAAGGAGAAATCACATCTAAAGCCATTTGGTTTAAAAAAAAAAAACAAAAAAAAACTCACCTAACCCTGAAAACTAGAAGCACTAAGCTGCTTTGGTATAAAGCTTAGAGAAACTAGGGAATATCTGCTTCATATACTTAAAGCCCAGTTGCACTTGGCAATGATGAAGCTTCAATGCTCTATTTAGAGAGAACATTCTATGAAGCACCACCTACAAATTGTCTGTCTTTAATTTGTGTAATTTACCAAGAGACATATATTATAAACTTTAATAAAAATGTATGGAAAAAAGCTCATGGTGGTAATTGCTATGTTGATTTAAAGTCCTGTAAGTACAATGAAACATAGTAACCATGCATATAAATGCTACTTAATAGCTATTTAACTAGAGATTTTATTCATATTTGGGGCTTTCTCTTAAATCCCATGGCTTGTAATTTTAGATATTGCAGATCTTTGGTATAAGGTATGAATATAATTGGGAAAGGAGTAGGTAGTTGCACAGATATGGGTGCAGCTACACAAATGACAGGCCAGCATGAAATTGTCCCTGACTTGTTCTAAGCATGAGTAGGGTCGGGGAGAAACTATCTGACTTTTTGTAAAGAAAACATGTAGTATACATCTCTAGAAACCAGCATCTTTTCTCATTCCTCCTTTCCCAAATATGGGCAGACCTGAAACAGGTCCTAGTTACAAGGTATTTAAGTCTTGTGCTTGATGCTGTGTCTGTGTCAGATTGAGGAATCTGTGCGGAGCATGGTAATGCGCTATGGAAGTCGGCTGTGGAAATTACGCGTCCTCCAGGCAGAACTGAAAATCAACATTCGCCTGACACCAACTGGAAAAGCAATTCCCATCCGCCTCTTCCTGACAAACGAGTCTGGCTATTACTTGGACATCAGCCTGTACAAGGAAGTGACTGACTCCAGGACAGCACAGGTATAGTCGTCAAGCAGGCTCCTCAAGGTTTTTATTTGGTCTTACAGATAAGCCACTTGCCCTTGTTATGGAAGACCTAAACTCATAAATCCCATTGGTTCACCTAATGGGGTTGTCCTCCATCAGCTTAAATGATTACAAGAATTTGAAAAACTTCATTTGCTTTATAACATGTGCCTGTGTTCTTAATCCTGGGTGTTATACAACTTTCAATCTTTTGTCATGTATTGTTGAGCCCTAAGAGATGCCAAGTGAATGTAACTCCAGAAATAATTGTGTAATTTAGGGCTCGTTCTTAGAAGCTCTTGGGCTGCTTGAGCAATCTTTGTCCTTCTTCCTGTTTTCAGCCTAGTTAGACCGCTCATTGCCAAGTAAGGAAAGGAGAATTGTTGAAATGTGTCATTAACTTCCATCTTAAAGGAGGAAAATTTCAACATAGTATAACTTGAGCAAGATCAAGCAGTGACTTTAACATATTGACCCATTATGTTATTCCATTTACACGTATTATCTTTCCTTCAAAGAGTTCACAGTTTTGTATATCTGTAAAAGAGCGAAGTGGAAAACTTTAACCCATTTTTCAGGTAGAAAAATCAAGATGTGAAAATGGAAAGTGACTTTTTGAGTGGATTGGTTCTGTGATAACAGAGAATTCCTTATTAATCTGTTTCATCACCTTAGTTTCTAAATATTTGGGCCATTTGCTGTGGTACTGGATTTAGGTTGGTTCGCCATTGTTTACATCTTTTTATAAAAGAACTAGGATATTATTTCAGGTCTTTGCCCTGAACTTGGGAAGTACATTTCTTCTAGTTAAAGGATGAACTTGCTCCTGTGTGTGTACACAAAGGTTTCAGTCTGTTCTATGCATTGGGTGCCAAGAAGAGATTCTATGTCTCTTGTTTTTATCTATGTCCTTTTAAATTTGAGACCAAAGGTAAAGAAAGACATTTTTACCAGTACTTTGAAGATGAATTTTGAAAATCTGAGTTTGGATAGCTGTCAGAGTGACCTTTCATTTTGTGCTTTGATTCCCAGTTAGATGGCCAGAGAAATCTATCCCATGAGAAGGGAAGAGTTAAAACAGAGAGAGAGAAGTGCGCAAGAGCGCAAGGGGTGAGCAAGAGAAAGAGTATTCAATAATTTTTGCTGCATTTGATGTTTTTCAGGGCAACCTTAAAGACATTTTCAGTCAAAGCTTTCCATGGGTAGGGATGTTTTTAATTAACTTCTACAATGGCTTCAAGGCAGGTCTATTCTTGTGAAAAATAAGATGGCCACTTGAGATTTCAATGTTTATGATAAATAAGTTTGTTCTTCATAACTACTTTTTCCCCCCTTTCTTTTATTAGAAAGCACTTACATTTCCCTCATACTGGCTAGTGGTGACACAGAGGCATGAAAGGCATAGATGCCTTCAGTCAGGGTTTACTACTATGCCTGGCAGAAAATAAGCACCCAATCAGTATCTGAAAGAATGAATGTGCTACCTTTAGCCTGAGGAAGAACCTCTTTTACCATGGGTCCTGCATTTTTAGGAAGCCCTGAAGGCTCCTCAGTTGAGAGCAACAACCACTGCTGCTTGTGAACTGGAGGGCCCATGACCAGAGGAGGGAACCCACAAGAAGAGTAGCCTCCAACTCAGTTCTGGCACTCCTAATGCCTACTTGATGCTTATTGCCAATTTCCCCCCCTTTCTTTGCTCTAGTGAGTCTTGTAATTTTTAAATGATATAGAACCATGTGTATCATTTATTTCTTTGTTCATTAAACTTGTTAACCACCTTTAGTGTGGTTAACAGGCAATATGAATACAAAGAGATAAAAAGTGATCTCTAGTCTCAAGAAATTTACACCACTAGGTAATTAGTTTCTCTGTAGTATGATTATGATTCTGCCATCATAAAATAAGTGCAGGGTTCTCAGGGAACAGACTGTATGAGATCAGAGATTGTTTTCCAAGAGAAGCTCTTTGGATGGCATCTGGTGCAAGGTGTGTGATATATTAAATGTGTACATATTTTCATGAATTTGTAAAACATATACTTTACCAATTTTTAATTATGATGTCCAGTATTGTTGAAAATGGAATTAACATAGCTAGCTAATTATTTGGAGGCTTCCAGTACTATACATTACTGTCAACCTCTTGCTCCAACACATCGTTTATTCTTTCTGCCAATAAGGAACAAGGTTGACTGGCTTGAGTTTCATTTTCCTGGTATAGTTTTTGTGGTATTGGCTGTAATGAACACTCATGTCAGGCGGTTATAGTGGGAGAAGATATTGGGTAATCCATCGCATAAGTCAATTTATATCCAATGTGTAGTGTAAGGGAAAAATATACATTTTTAAATCACTTTTATTTAGATACAATTTACATTTAATAAAATGCACTCATTTAAACGTACAGTTCAGTTCATTCTGAAACTGTATACACCTGTGTACCACCATCGTAGTATTGATAGAGAATATCTTGACACCCCTAAAAGTTCTCTTGTGAGTCTCGTTCTTTGATACTAACACCTATCCTCACTTAACACTTTGGATCCCTGAAAACATTACTATTCTGCCTCTGACATTCCTAAGATATTGCTAATTCTACCTTGCACCTGATGACTTTCACCATTGGTCATATGGAAGAGGACTGAGAACTCTATTCCATGGGATTTTGAGCAGCCCAAGACAAGTTTTGTCCAGCATAGGACATTATTGGCAAGTCAGCAGAACACATTTGTTCTTCTGATCTAAGAAGCCAAGGATTCACTTAGCTGAACTATACTCAAAGTAGTTAAGCACTTAATTCTCTTATGCCTGTATAGCAGGTCTGCAAATCTTTTCATTAATAGTAGACTTAGCTTATATATTTTAGGCCTGAAAAGATATGTGGGGATATATACATACCCTTACATCCAAATCTCCATTTGTATTACTGCATTGGGAATCTATATTTTATGTATTCATGCATAAAGTGCCTAGTTTAGTGTCAGACAGTCTCTGGGCACTCGATAAATATTAATTGAATTGAAATAATGGCATCCCTTATAAATATTGATAAGCAACTAAAACTAAGTATATGGAATATGAAGTACTCTTCTAGAAATATTTGAGTTAATATGATTAAAAACTAATGTGGTGATTTTATTATGTGACAATATAAGCACTGTAGGAGCTATTCGCTAGCTATAGACATAGTATACAGGCAGAAATATATGTCTATATATTATATAGATATATGTAATTTAATAAAATGTATTTCTTTTACTATAGACTATGTCTTATAAGCTAACAAGAATTAACTGGTTAGACTGGGTGAATGAAATCCACTTGTAGTAGAAATATTTGAAGCCTTTGTGTGCCTGATACTTATCAAGTACCTTCTAATCAAATAAACTAAAGCATAGATGATATGGTAGAGCCTTGATCTGGTCTTCTATTTTGGGGGAAAGAACAGAATTCTCTTCAGTGCATAGCTGTTCCTTAACTTAAATACTAGTAGCACTGCTCAGATTGGTTAGTTGACATTCTTTGTTTCTGAATATGTGGTATTCAAATCATTTTAGAAGGCAAGCATTGTCAGTCTATCTCTGAAATGTGAAATTTACACTGTGCTTTCTTGTTGATTTCAACTAATCAAAAAGTGAGAGCAGTCTACAGTGTATGGTTGGTTAATCTGAGCACCATAAAGATGGTTCTTTATGAGTTAACAGGAGGAAAGGTATGGATAGAAGCCTCTGTTGAGTAGAGCCAATGTTAAGGAACATATCTTAACTATTCAAGCTACCAAAAATGTTTCAAGAAATAACATTTGTGAAAAAAGCCCCCCTAGGTAGCCATCTGATTTTTTTCTCTGTCTCAACTCCCCATGCCATCCTCTTTTTCCTACAGATCATGTTTCAGGCGTATGGAGACAAACAGGGTCCACTGCATGGAATGTTAATCAACACTCCATATGTGACCAAAGACTTGCTTCAATCAAAGAGGTTCCAGGCACAATCCTTAGGGACAACATACATATATGATATCCCAGAGATGTTTCGACAGGTAAAAGTGGCTAACTGGGGGGTTCTGACATGTTTCAAAGAAGCAAGGTTTTCTTGAATCTCCATCAGATGTAGCTTAGACTGGAATGGGGCACTCCTAAAGGACAGGAAATATCTTGACATTGTTCTCTTTTCTGTCTCATTTGAGATTTGGTGACTGTCAACTTAGATGTTAGATGGTTCTTTATGAGTTAACAGGAGGAAAGGTATGGATAGAAGCCTCTGTTGAGTAGAAGAGAGTAAACTGAGACCGCATGCTTTTTATGGTAGTTTACAATGACCTGTGTGAGACGTTATGTTCAGGTATATATTTCCTAATCCTATATTCAAATTATGGATATTAAAGAGGTTTGAAACTCTAGTTCTTGTTTTCCTATTTTCCAAGATAACCAGGCCTCTAGCTGATAGCCTAGGGTTAATATGATGAGAATCAATATAGATAACATATACAAATGGATATAGAGTTCATGGTACACAGTTTAAAGTATCAGTTCTTTGGCAGCAGATTTATTATAGCTAAATAAAAACTAGCATATGAAAATATGATATTATGAATCTTATCCTCTATATGAAAATAAATTCCTTTGATCTCTATGGTGAATCATCTCTGTGCTGCAGATTTTTCTGTCATCAATAGAAGGCAAGAAAAGTATATCACCAGCAGAAAAATGCAACAGATAAAGAATGAGGTATCAAAGAATACTGAATTTGTCCTTAAAAAAAAATCTATGAATATAGGATTTTTCCAAATCTCCTAGTTAATACCACCAATATTACCACATTTGAATTTTACCGAAGTAGTATATGTGGCGTTGGTAAACAGTCTATCTGTAATTCCTGTATTATTCACAAATATAAGAGATTCTTCTGTTTTCTCTCTTGAAACATAGCTACTTTCATTCAGTATTACTAGCCTAAAAGTTGAGTATTGATTCTGTTTTGCAGTGCCAGTGCTATAAATAGAAATGACATTCTATATAATTCCTATAGCATAGACATAAACACAGTAATTAGGATATCTAGGTATGAATGAGTCATATTGGTTTTAAATGTTGCTTTGAGGCAAGCAAAAAAACAAGTGAACTTGTCCCCAATTCATGAGGCATTTGTTTTGGTAATATGAAGTTGGAAATGAAAATCATAGTGGTTTTTAAATGGATAGGTGTATCTACCTGTTTACTCAAATTGGAGCAGAGTTAGTTGACCTGCACATTTACAAATAGTTATATACCTCTAGTGAGCTAATTTCTGTTTGTGGGCCTATAGATCTGAGGAGATAATTAGGAAAAGGATGTTCCTCCTTAACCTCTAGTAGAAACTTTAGTCTTGCCTTCTTGAGGTTTCTTTTCATTAGCTGGGTGTCATGTCACTTTCCTGGTTATTCTTCTATTGCCAAGTTTCTCTAGGATTTTTCTTTCTTTTTGTTTAAGGGGGATTGATACTGTTTAGCTATTTTAATTTTCCTGGGATATTGTTAGGTCTGGTGTGTTTGTTAATGCTCTAGTGCTGATTGAGAATCACTCAGTGGTTTGACTTTGTTGGAAATGCGCCTGAGTTTTGGCATCTAAAAAACATTATGTAAAAAATAATTACAAATCTGTTTTAACTGAGAGAGCTGTAGAATTCTGTCTAACACTTAAACACTCGGCAGAACACTTCAAAAAGAAAGAGTAAAACCAGATCGACCAAATCTTAATGTTTATTTTTGTCCATGTCGAAATGCTAATTATCACTGATTAGTCAAACTTCTCTCCTCCACTAGTCCCTGATCAAACTCTGGGATTCTATGTCCACTCAAACATTCCTTCCATCACCCCCTCTGCCTTCGGACATGCTGACGTATACGGAGCTTGTGTTGGATGATCAAGGTCAACTGGTCCACATGAACAGGCTTCCAGGAGGAAATGAGGCAAGTAGTGGAGCCCCCCTCCCTCTTTTTTTATCTGTGTCCATCAATACCAACTTTTCATGGAGGTGGTCATTAAATAGTATTAAGATCCAGATGGTAGGCAGCATAGTAGTCTTGTTGGTAGAATTCTTGAGAAAGAGACCATTGAATGGCTATCATGGAATTATTGTTTAATGTTTTAGGTGTGGTAATAGTATTACATTTTTAAAAAATAATATTACAGTTTTGACTTTTAAAAAAAGTATTTTCTGTTAGTTATACATACTAAAATTGTTACAGATGAAATGATCTGACATCTAGGATTTACTTCAAAATAATGGGGGGTGAGTGGGAATATGGATGAAACAAGATTGACCGTGAGTTGTTGACTGAAGCTAGATGATAGATACATAGAAATAGACTATTTTCTCTATTTTTGTATATGTATGAAATTTGAGACTTTCTATAATAAAAGCATTTTAAAGTATTGTTTTTCTTGATGTTTTTCCTTACTTGGATACGTATTTGCATACTAGTATTTTTTTTTTACACTTGAGTAATTTAATCTGGTGCTGTTCTGAGCATGGTAGATATATTCTTCTTAAAGGAGTGCCATCAGAACCAAGGGTTTAAACATTGAAGAAGGTAACAGAACCCGTTTCTGACAGTTATCTGAGAATGCACTTTCTAGCCTTGGAGTCTTCTCCGGTAGTGTACTGTTAATTATGATAAAGTGTCATGTTCTGCCCCATACCCTCTGTCTACCTGCAAACATAGAAATTCTTCCTGATTTGAACTATGCTTCTAATATACGGTTATAACAGTAATACACCTAAAAAGAGATATTCTTTTATTTCAACCTCAGATATAATACTAGATAAATCTCATTCCTTAGAAGGAATAATCTTTACCTGGGTGTTTACCATAAACAGGCTGGGTAGATGTGTGGAGATTATATGAATCTTTTTTTTATTATTTTAAAAAAATATTACTATATGTGCAAGGTGCATGGCTGTTTCAGTAAGTATATCAGTGGATACCAAAAGCAGATGATTTGGTATTAAGGTGGATGAATCATTGGACCAGATGGAGAGTATCAGACTTGTAGTGAGTTCTTCTAATTTAACTCCTTGACAAACAGCAAAGACAGGGGGCTAGGGAGAAAGGGTGCATAGAATTTTGGCAGGAGTAGGTACATACTCATTAACACCAAGTTGAAACAGAGGTTCGCGCCACTGTGTGTAGCATGTTCTTAGTCAGCCCCTCAACAGCAACAAGAAGCTTCATTGTCCTAGACTTAAATTCTGATTCATTGAACAGTGTAGTCTTCAGGAATGGAAGGCACCCTTGTGAACATGGTCTGAGAGGGAAATGGCTTTAACTAATATAATTAAAACACAAAATGAGATTTTTGGCCACGTGAAAGCTAGCTGCAGTGCTGTGTGAAACCTCTTGCCATGATCTTTCTCTCCTGCTTTCTCTCTGCTCTCATTCTGTGTTTGAGCGAATGGAGACTGGGAGAATAGTGAAGTCCCAGAGGGACAGAGCTCTGTTCTTGCTGAAATTACAAGCACAGAGCTGCCTGGGCATGAACATGTAGTGTTTACTCTGCCAGTATGAATACAAATAGTCTTATTATACGGGACTCTGTACCCAAAGACACCACACACACACACACACGAATAAAAAAAATTAAAGGTTTTTTTTAACCCTTTTAAGACTCAACAACCTTGGTGGAAAAGAGATGTCTTAGACTATAACTATGAGTAGTAGAGTCGGTACAGGAACCACATTTCTCTTTGCCCAGTGCTTTAATAATCTTGAAATCTAGAAATCTAATAGTACTATTTTTTTCTTTTTGTCATTTCTTCTTGTTCTACTCTTTTCCCTCCTTAGTTGCCTATTTTCTTTGTTCTCTTTTCCTTTTATTCTAATGATTGACTAGGATTGAGGCTTGCTGTTTCTGAGTCTTTTGAGCTCAGAGTGAGACTGAGTTCTTTTGTGAGCAGTTAGTGACTAATGCCCGGAATGGCTGGTGAAGTCAGTCAGTGGCCATAGCTAGATTCTAGGGCACTGCACGACAGGAATGAGGTTAGGGTATTAGTATCAAACTCTGTTACCAATAGCTTGAACATACAATGGAGCATGTCCACTGAGAGACTGACCAATCTAAAGAAGGAGTTTCAGCAGTCAGAACTCTGAGAGATAGCTGTGCCTAAGATGACGAGGTGTCAGTAGGATGTATTTTTTCATGTTCAGCCCAGTTTTATCAGGGCAAGTTGACTTTCAACTATTGCAGTTTAATTTTCTTTGGCCTAAGAGACAAGTTTATCATGAGCCTGGCACTCTGCATATTACCCCAAGAATGATGAGAGGGGAAAGAAAAGAGCACATGCTGATGAGATTTGGAGCAAATCTATCCTGTCCCAAAGAGAATGGGCATCTGAACAGAGCCTTGAGAAATAGTTGTATTTAAAAGGAATAAAAAATTGACCTGTTAATGTTCTGTGAGCCGAGGCTCAATGTAAATTCATTGATACTACACAGACATTAAATCATTATAATGTGGTGTTCTCCAAAGGTGACGGCTCTACCGGGTCATCACTGGGTGATAGTGCATTACCTTGAAGAATTAGAGTTTCTGGGTTTAAAAACTAGCGCAAGGGTACAAGGAATAAAGGAAAAACAAGAGATTCCTGCTGAGTTTCCCTATTAATTGAGATGCATTTCTCCATAATCAAAGGCAGAAAACCTGCACTTATCAGACCATCAGCTTTATGGATGGCCAGTCTTTTTTCCCTATTTTATTTTTCCAGGACAGTAAATAAGTAAAATGGCGATGGGACTAGGCCTTGGAACTATTCAGTTCCATTTAGTTTTAGGTAACTTGTTTGCCATTTGAGGAAGAATATTGGCTGTTTCAGCAGAGATGTGACCAGCATTTTGAACATTGTGCCTATGTCAAAAGCAGGAGAAAGAGAGCTTTTCTGATGCAGTGTTAGCTACTTTCTCCTTTATATTTTCCTAGTTGTGTCCCTTCACCATCAAGAAAGATGTAACTGGAGGATGCTACCTTATTCATGATAAAAGGTATAGGAGAACATATTTTTCTTGTTGTCAGATTTGAATGGCATTGCTTTTACTATGAATTTAGAGTAGGAATAAAAAAGATGTAGGCTAAATCTGTGAACTATGTTATTTGCAAATAGCTCCAAAGACAAGATGTCCAGGATTTTTTTAATAGTTTCGAGTAAAGATGAAAATTGAGGAGAAAATGTGATTGCAACATAGACTAAACTGATATCATTTCTAGCTGCTATGATGCTACAGTGATGGGCACTGTATGTAAATACACAGCTAGATGAATGTGTGCTATTGAGGCTGGATACAGAAGAAATGCTGCTAACCAGCAGTTCTACTCTTACCACGTGTTGATTTTGGAGGAATTGTTTTCATTTCCCTGCCAGTTTGCTAACCTGTTTTGATCATTTGGTGGATGCTGTAATTGCAGGTGGGAACATTTTGAGTAACAGTTCACAATCCAGTGCAGCTGCTTTTTGCACTAAATCCTGTTATTAAAAGGCTCAGGCTCAGATCAAGCCAAGGGCTATAACTGACTTGACAGAGAACACCTTAACTTTGCCTGGTAGGACGAAGAAAACACTAGTCTTCTAGAGACTATGTACTTATTTGTTCTGGAATGTTATTAGCATTCTTTTATTATATTTCTTTTAACAGCTCTGTGAACTAGATCATGAATCTCTAAATCAGGCAATGATGAAAGATATAATAGCGATGCAACTTTTATAGTAATTTTAGTGTGGATAAAAATTAGGGCCCTGTTTTTCTTACTATTTCAGAACATGGGTTTTTTAACAATATGAACCCATCAATTCCCTCTCATCACTCCTGTCATAATGAAAAACTGAGATGAGAAGATGCTGTGTTTAAGGGCAGTTATAACAATTAGGTTCAGGATGTATACTTCGAAAAGGATTGGTAGTTAGAGACTGGAATTTTTGCATGGTATTAATTTTTTTCATTAAAATTTTTCTGGGAGATAGATATATTCCAACCAACCCACAAGTGACTCAACCACACACACACACACTCACACCACCACACTCTCTCACACACACACTCTCTCTCTGCCACACACACACACACTTCACCCCCCCACACACACTTAAGAATTGCAGTGGCTCCAAGGCTTCATTTTTTCCTATGGACACTAGGTGTCGGGGTTTTTCCTTCTCAGCAGCTCAGCATTCAGACAAGCCTCTTGAATTGCCCTGTTGGTGAGGCAAATCCGGCGGTATCCTTCTCCTTTTTTTCACTTGATATTATAAGCTTTGCCTCGTATTTCTTCAATATGCAATTGCCTTTTTAACTCTTTGGGTGGAGGAGATTTGTTGAACCTTACATCATGACTCTATACATTTTTATAGGAAACATTTTTTTTTTTAGGAAGAAGATTGAGGAGGAAAAAAGTAGTGTAAATTAAAGACTAGCTGCCATCATAACTGGTATCTTGGTTTCAGTTCTGATTTATATTCTTGGGGATGAATTGGTGGAAATGGTGGGAGTTAGGAATTCAGTTCCAGAACTGCTCAGCCTCACTCATATTTGTTGGCAATGTGCTGATGTCCAGTCCACTAAAGCATAAGCGTGTCTTTAATTTTTTTTATTATAAAATATTTCAAACTTACAGAAAAATAGGAGAGTGATATGACTAGCTTAAACAAATCTTACCATTTTGACACTGCTCCTCACTTACATGTTGTAGTAATCCTTTGAAATCTGTAATTTGAATATAAAAACAAATTTAGGAGTTGGATGGGGAAAGAAGTTGGTAGGCTCATATAAACCTAAAAGATTGGAAGAAATTAATTAGTAGATCCATTTTGACAGTTCTAGGCTGGGCTTCTTAACCCAAAGGACCTCTTATTTTAGAAAAACCACCATAACTCTCTGTCTTAATTCACTTTGTTGACATTTTCTATTCTCTCAAAGGAATTGCTTTGGTTATCCTGGATTCAGGTTCTAGTGGAACCCATTGTGCTTTGAAACTCTGACCGCAGAGAGTGTATATATGTTTATGGACCTGAGAAGAGAAAGTGTTGAGCATTTCTCGTCCACACAGAACTCAAATATTTTTCTAGTTTAACATTTAAAAAAATTGTGTGTGTATTGTTTAACTCGTTTTAACCTCAAAATTGTTCCATGAATGTAAAGCTAATTTGGATGTATTTTGGATATGCTTTTGTTTCATTCTTTTGAAATCAGTTTACCTTTTCATGCTGGGTGTGGAAATTGAGTCCATGTCAGTCCTTGAGATATATGTTGGAAAAGAGAAAATTTGTATTGTTGTATGCTGAAGGTGAGCTCTGAAATAGACCTGATAAAAGTGGATCTAAAAAACAGGACCATGGTCTGTGTACTGATTGTTCAAGTTATAAAAAGAGACTAATGGTCCTTGTCACCAGTCTATCCTTGAAGATGAGAGAATGTAAGTGCTTTGAGATCCTCAGCAGAAAAATATCACATACCACTGATTACATATAAACATTCATAATTTGTGCTTGCCTTATTTTTTGTCAAGGGCTTCAAAAAACCAATTTTGAATCCTTTTAGGGCTAGCGAGATAGGAATTTCAAGTACAGAAAAAAGACATAGAATATGTGGTGAGATAGTTTTATTTAAAATTATATTGTGCTTTTCTTTTATCCTCATTCTAAGTGAACATGTTTGGCTACAAGTCTTTGTCTAAAATGATCCTCAGAACCAAAGTTGAGTCCCTCATTAGAAAAATGTTGGAGCTAATTTTGGAACAGATTTTCCTGCCATGGAATTACTTTTAATGACTTTTTAACACTATTCTTTTGGGATACATTTACTTTTCTTAAAATTCTTTATGAATGACTATTGGTGTTGGAGCGCTCTCATCAGGTTAACTAGTTGAGTTTGACTCATTTCATTAGTAGCAAACCAAGGCCCAATGAGCTTGACTGACTTTGAAAATCCTAACATATCCGTTAGCCCAGACTGCAGAGAAGGAAGAATTTGAACATCAGCAGAAAGAGCTGGAAAAAGTATGCAACCGCATCATTACCAAGCTTTACAAGAGTGCAGGAGGCATGTCTGGAGGAATGCCTGGGGGCTTCCCTGGTGGTGGAGCCCCGCCTTCTAGTGTTGCCTCTTCTGGTCCTACCATCGAAGAGGTTGATTAAGCCAACCTTGAGCAATAGATTTAGCATTGTTCCACACAATACAGAAGGACTCAAATTTGTAGCAAATTTCATGGCAGTTTTAAAGTTGAGCTGCTATATAGTAAATAACTGGGCATTCTTGATACTTGAATATGGAATATCTGCACAGGGAATGAAGATAACAATACACTTTATAAGAACTATTGTAAAGTGGAAAATGCAATGTCTTAAATAAAACTATTTAAAATTGGCACCATTAAAAAAAAAGTCATCAGTAGAAACATTTGATTCATGTTAAACTGAGGAACTTCTTGAGTATTATCCTCCAGAGCAATATTGGTCTTAAATAGTTAACATAATTCAGAGCAGAAACCCAGAAATTCAAAATTCCAAGAGAATCCGTGCTGGTGTAGGGAAACCAGAACTGTAATTGATGAATTGCAGAAGGCTCAGTATAAACCACTCTAGAAATGAAAAACTCCAGGAGACTTATTCATGAAGAGAGTTGGGGGGAACCCTCACTTTTGTGGGCTTTACCTTGTAGACTTGTACCAAATTCCCACAATTAAATTTGAAGAAAAATCTCATCCTGCTTACTGCAGGATGAGGGGAAGAGTGCAGCACTTGGCGGGGCTCCCCAGTTCCTTTCAAAAGTAACTCCTAGAGATAGCTTTTAAACAAAAGAATGTATTCACCAGCATTTTTATACATCTTAAATTTTAAGATTTTATGGGAAAATGATATGATATAGTACCCTATGTCAAGAAACTTTACACAGCTCCAACTAGAGGCAATAATGAACATCAAGATAGCAACAAATACCACCAGAGGATGAGGTGTAGCATGGAGCATCGGGGTTCAACATTTGTTTATATGATTAATGGGCGAGGCTTCTTGAACTTTAGTAGGCCAACTTGGTTAATTTCTATATCAACCAATTACTGCTGTGCCCACTTTCTCAAATACCACTGGTTTATATGTGCTCCATTGCATGTTTTTTGAAAAATTCATATGTTTATTAAAGCATTGCCTGTATATGTATAAAATTAATATGGTTTCATGTACATAAATATTACAGGGAGAAATAATTCCCTGTTTATTGTTTCTAATCTTTGGTAACATTTTCAAAGAGTTACCCCTGGGATGAAAATTTTTCGCTCTAAGAATGGTATTTTTCTTACCCTTTTATCAACTTTTAGAAGGATTGAGGTAACTTTTTTCAGCCATTTTTGAATTATCCAATCATGAAAAAAAGAGTTTTTCAGCTGTTACGAAAATTGTTTTCAGCTCTTTTATGTGATCATAGAACACTAGGCAATGGAACACGATATCCAGCAGATAATACAATATGGAAAGACATTTTTTTCAACATGGTTTTTCTGAATGGCACATATTAAATCAAATATTATATTGCCTTATGATTTAAAAATACACATTTTAACACATTTGGTATTTTCCAATATTTCATCAAGTATGTCTTTTTCCATGAGATTCTAACATGAGTTAAAATTGTAATTGTTTTTTTTACAGTATCTAATTAAAGTGCAGATACCATATTCTGTACAAACTACAAAAGAGGAAAAAAAGTAACATTTAGTTAGGTGTCTATAAAGGAACTTGAGTTTAGATTCCTTCTCCCTGGATCTTAGTTTTCTCTTCTTTATGGTGCAGATGGTGCTTAGGTTTGTTTCAGCTCTGACATTCTAGGAGTCTTTGTCTTGCTGCTCCAGGGCCTTGCAGGATGGTCATCTTCCACTGGCAATAGTAGAGCAAAAGCTATTGGAGGCTTTGCCAGAAAAACTCAACTTTTAAACTTTTAGCATGGAAAATAAAGCTTCCACATCTCAGCCACAGTCTAACCTACATTTAAGTCAATATAGAAAAATGTTATTACAGCTGAACTCAAAATGAGGAGATAGATATAAGAAAGGCAACCGTGGCAAAGATATTCCCTTTCTGCTTCCCACGGCATAGCTAAAGTTGATGGATGCTTCTTACATCCTTAAATATTGTTTATTTTGCTTAATATTGTTTATTTTGCAGTAACAGCAGCTTTGGAAAATGCGTGTGTATACATATGGTGTGCATGCGTGAATGTGTGCACTTGAACATTCTGTTCACACTGATAGTACAATTAATGTTGATGTCAATTTTGGTGTTAACTTTGGGTCATAATTAGTGTTGACATTTGGTGTCAGACTAATGGCATTTATGGGCACCATCAGAATAAATGTTAATATTATCATGTTTTTAGTATCTGTTATAGTAACATTAAACCAGGGTCTTCCCAGGAGAAAAAATACATATATGGATAGATAGATAATGCCTTTCTGTATTACTGGTGTTGCTCAGCGAGAAAATGACATCTCAGAGCAGAATCCTAATCACTGTTTGGAGCATCAGAAATAATGATCACCTCTGATCAGAGGTTGTGAATAATTCATTTGGTTTGATTTTCACGTCCTGTCCAGTGATACTTTTCGAACCAAATGTGTTTCTACAGGAAAATAATGGTCCCACTTCTTATGGAAATACTGTGGCACAAATCATTTTACCCACATAAAAACAGTTAAATAAGACTGTTCTCTTCTGCTTGCTTTCTCCTCCCATTCCCTCCTCTCTCACTTGGCATGTGTTTATTCCAGAATCAGACTGTGGCCAAAGAAATATTTTCTTCCTTAGAACTTGTATGAGGAAAACATATTTATTTCTGTTTATCCTTAGCTTATTCACAGTAACTCTTGATCCTCCTCCCTTTTTCACTTTAAGGTAATTAGGTTGCTTACCCTAAACCTAAAAAACTTGCTAATTGGAATGTTCTGTTATCAGAAATCATCTAAATTAAGTATTTTTTCAGTAATTTATGGCTATGTTAGTAAATTGGCATGTAAGTGCCTAGAATCACTTGATTAATCAGTGCCTTTGAGAGGCAGTGGTCAGGGAAAGAAGTTGGTGGCAACTGCCAGGACCAAAAGCCTGAATCTGAAACTCATTAGACCATAAGCCCACCCACTCTCACAAGCCCCTTCCAGGGTACAAGTTTCCCTTTTGTTGCTTTCTTAGCCCTTAGTCCTGGAATGTCATTTTCACTAGGTTTCACCCGCATGAAAACACTGAAGGGAGGGAAGCAGAAACAAGGGATTCAGTGATGGAATTTCCTTTGGTTATTATTTTTCAGTTACTGTACAAGGCAACTTGGGCTGAGGTGGAATCAGTGAATGTCACATTCTTAATCATATTGTCACATTTTGTGTATGCTTTTATAGTGATTGCAGAATTTTCAATATAAAATCTCTGTTGTATGTATAATATAAATAGACCCATCTGTATAAAGTAATTTGACAGAAAAATTTAAGTGTCCTAATTAAATTGGGGAGGGGGTGTGGCTCTTTTGAAGTAATGACCCAGTCCGCTGAGAGAAAGCTATTCTTAGAATATTTTGAACCATTTCTCTTGAATGTTGTGACCCTTTTTCCCCCTCTAAATCTAACAAGGGCAGGAGGAAGCATTTTTCAACCTAATTCTCACCATCAGACAGAAAGTATTTTGCATTCAGAAACTATTTCCAGTATCAAATTCAATTTTGTCGAGTGATTAGTTGAGTTTAGTAGAGAATAATTTAAAAACACGAATTTGGAAATGGCTGTGGTGCTTCTGTACTGGAGAATAGTCGCTATTCTCACGTTGCAAGCCCTCTTTCAGTGACTGCATCACTATGTGGATTGTTGTGTTACATGTCTTTGCAGCTGTTACAGACTTGCATCTGTTGACACCATGTGTTCCTATCCCAGACTACTGGAAGAAATAGAGGAGTGAGTGAATTGATACCTTGCCTGCCTATCAGTGCAAACGTCTTTTTATGTACATATGTTTGTAAAGCTCTTTAGCCCGCTTCGAGATGAAAGGCTCTGTATAAATATAAGCTTTCGATTTTAGTACATGTTTGTAATACATGTGGTACAGTCCTAAATATGTGTTTAGCTGATAGGCACTGCTCTTGTCTATTGTACAAATATTGACTTTAAAAGTATAAATATGTATTTAACCATCAGACCAGAAAAACACTGAAGCAGTTACTTCTCAGGTAGAGATATTAATATTGTATAAACCTATATATACATATGTTTACATTCTAACACATCATCGCAGAGCATGTCTTTTTAAAAAATGAAATGATTGCCCCAGCAAACTGAGATAGTTTCTGATATTCTTCTCCCTTTGAGGTGAGCTTTAATTTTCATGTTTATAGCTCTCTAACATTATAAAAATATCTGTTGTAGTCTGACTGAAATTTAGAGTCAGTTCTTATATAAAATATGAAAAATCTAATAGGTGATAAGATTTTTTCCCCTTAAAAATTGTTTTTATTATGCAAATGTTCAAATATACACTGAAGTAGAGATGGAAGTATAAGCTCCCACGTACCTGTCACCTAGGGAAAAAGTTTTTGGTACTCTTCTCAGTTACTTTTTCTTAACTTATAAAGTTTTTAAGTTATCAATGCAGTATAAACACATTAAAGAAAATTTGGAAAATGAGGAGAAATACATGATTTCATCATTCTAAAATAATTATCATCTCATTTTGCTGTTGCTTCATTTCTGTTTTTTTCCTAACATTCTTTTAGTTAGAGAGAGTTATAACGCTATGCACTCACTATGTGCCAGATACTGTTCTAAGGTTTACCATGTATTTAATCCTCACAACAAACTTAATAGAGTGGGTTATTTGCCCCATTTTACTGATGAGAAAACTGAGGCACATAGAGGTTAGTTACTTACCTAAGGTTATATGGCTAGAAAACTGAATCTCTATTCTGTCAGGGTCCGATTCTATTGGAGTCATATTCTCTAAATCTGGCTTCTGAATCTGTGCCCTTAACCACCACACTATTTTGCCTTTCACAGTCATTATGGTATACATTCAATTTTGTTATACCAGTTCTTCAAATTTAGCATTACATCATGGGTATTTTAAACTGCTATTCATAGTCTTCATAGACATCATTTTATGAGGCTGTCCAAAATGTGAACAGTGACCTCACTAGCCAATTTACTTCATTTAAAAAAAGTTTTTATTATAGCATTTATTATTTTAACTTTTTGTCTTAAAATATTTTAGATCTGCAGAAAAGTTGCAACGATAGTACAGAGTTTCCATATGCCCTTCACCCAGTGTTCCCTCATGTTAATATCTTGTATAACCGTGGTATAATTATAAAAACTGAGAAATTAACATTGGTACAATATTATTAAGTACAGTCTTTGTTTGGATTTTACCAGTTTTTCTACAATGTCTTTGGATTTCACCAGTTTTTCTACAGTGTCCTTTCTCTGTTCCAGGGTCCAGTCCAGGACACCGTATCACATTTAGGTGTCAATGACATTTACGTTTATGTTATAATTGATATTTATCTTTTCATATTGTTTCAGTTAAGTGCAGTGGCACTAGCCTGGAACATTCTTCCTTAATTTCTCTAGAGAAGGAAATTATGCAAACTTATTTTAAATAATAAACAATTAGTACTAGCTATAAGGACAAGTTACTTAATTTCTCCGTGCCTTAGTTTTCTCATGACAATAATAATAGCTCCTTTTGAATTAATAACAATAGCTATTATTTGAGAAATTTTATAAGCCAATCTCTGTACTAATTTAATGTGTTCCTCACAACAGTCCCTTCAGAAAGATACTATTATCTTCATTTTCTAATTGGAAAAATTGAGGCTATACAAGGTGAAGTGAATGGTCCAAGGTTATATAGCTAGTAGTAGAAAGCTGAGATTTAGACCAAGACAGGCTGACACTTCTCAGCTTAACCTCTTAACTACTATCAGTATTTCTCAACATTTAGTATAGTACAGCATGCCCTAGATGTTCAATTAATGGTAGTTATTGTTATTTTTAAAAATATATAGTTGACTAATGTTTAGGACCATTCTGTGATCCCTAGAGATAAGTCATGGAGAATGTTCTAAGCCTTTGGTGTTGACCGTTTTCCAAGTATCATTTAAAAAATGACATGACTCTGGAACCAGCAGATATTTATTATTCCCATATTATGTGTAGGGCACTGGAGGAGATGATATAATGGTTCAAGCTGGCAAGCTAAAAGTGGTCCTAAGCAGTGTATGATTAATTATCAAATAAATTCTCTACATGAAGGTCTTAGTAGGAGATCAGAGAAAAAAGGGCTCATTTTAGACTAGAGGGAAGCTTTACTAAGGAAATTGAATTTGAATGAACCTTTTGGAATGGGTAGATATGGATAGGTTGAAAGGAGAGAAAGGAGCAAACTTCGTATGTTGAAGTTAATAGATTATGGCTTCTAATAGTTCATCAAATGCATAGGTATTATTAATTTTGTATGTGGGGACATTGAAGCTCAAAAAGTTATTTCCCAAGGTCACCAAGTTAACAAATGATAGGTCACGAAGTTAACAAATGGATATGGATGCAGGTTTGTTTGATTCCAAATCCCATGTTCACCATTATATGACCTACCATTTGATTAGCAGTGAAATCTAAACTTTAATATAAATTAAGGAGTAGATGCTTTCTTAGATGTTTATCCATTATGCTTACTCCAAACTTAATCTTTTCCAATAAGGAATCTCACTATATAAAGACTGGGGTAGCACTTTCCATTCTGTAATGGTACATTTCAAGAGAGAGGGAGGCGGTCGATGAGGAATACACTTTGGAAAGAACATTGATAAAGAGTAGTGTGTTCTTGGTGCTGCTATGTTGACACCTAATTGGAAGTCAATATTGTAAGCATAATGACCTGGACAGTTGCTGAACTGACTGCCCAAGTGACACAGAGTCCCCAGGTAATAACAGAAGATAAGAGTATTATTTGCCTGCCCAGTGACACATAGACACAGTGTTTGCATTAGCATCCAAATGCTGAAGTAGATTCTTCAGGGCTTGTGTCTTAAGCTGCTTTTGGCCTATGTGGCTAAGGTTAATATATCATAAAATGTGGTGTAAAACCCAATCTTTCTAACTAAAAATGAACTTAGAGGAAATAGCTTTTCCTTTCTGAAAAACAAAAACGATATTGTGTTAGAGGGCCACATGAGAAGGCAGGTAAAATATTCTCCCCACGCAGGCATTATATTAACCAGCTTCTTAAAACTGTGACCAAAATTGTCCTGATATTTGGAGTTTCTTTGTGCTGTTATTTATTTATTAATTTTTGGATGATCTGTTTCTTGTTCCTTTCTCTGTCTTTAATGAGCAGATAGAGTAATATCTCAAAGTGATTGGATTTTTTTCTGTGTATTATATCCATTTTGATTTGTATTTGGCCAGTGGTATAATATATTAAATAGCTTATGTTTATCTGTGGGTGTTTCACATATATATTTCTTAATGCTGAGAATCACAAATAGCTGTGTGGAAAGCTTCAACCAGCCTGATTACAGTGGATGTGCAATTGGATTGAGGAATGTGTACTCAGAGCTTATGATCACTGGCCCGGTTGAGTCTGGGTGATGCATGTGGCTTTCCAGGGATGCTGCTATTTACATCTGTTAATGGCCCTTCTTGATGGCCTGCTCCCCAATGAGGTGATATGCAGCAGCCTGGGGATGAGGGACCAAGGCTGCAGATGTGGCTGGGCTCCATTAGGCAAGACCAGAAATGCTCATCTGGTGGGCTTTGTGTTTGGGGCGAGTTAGTGGGGGTGGGAAGGGAGGGGAGACAGGAAGAAATGGGGGAAAATGGAAAACATTACTTATCTAGGTATAGGGAAATAGACAGGCAGACATGAAAAACTGCAGCTGTAACTGGGGTGTGAGTGAACAGAAAAGAAATGGAACTAGCAAGTAAACAAGTAGAAGGATTGACTAGCTCTCATATAGAAGAAGATTAAAAGAGGAGAGGGCTGTGAGGGTTTGGGAAGAAACATGTCACCCCTGCCTTTTAAGTCAATATCATTTATTTGTGGGGCTGGTCAGATGTTGCTGAACAGAGCACAGAGATTTACATATATCATAGTGCAGCAAGAGATCAGTTCTTTGCATCCTTTGGTTTTCTGGTTCTGGGAGAAAGTGATGAGGTGCTCACAGAATGCAGTTTGAACTATAGTCAGTTCTTGCAGAAATGGGAGATACATGAAGCAAGCCAGTAAGGAATGTTGCTGCTATTCCTACCAAATGCTGGAGGACAGTGAAAGGACCCACAATCACAAAAGTTATACAGTCCATGGGAGATGATTCTCTTCCTGCTCTCCTTTGATATGTTGAAGGTTTCTTGGAAAGAATCTCAAAAAATGTAGAACTAGTGTCAATAGATAAAGTGATAGAGAGTTCTGGATTTAACTCTCAGTGCCAATGTATCCTGAATACGTTTAGATTTTGGCTTTTTCATCTCTTTGAGCAGGCCCAAAGAAGGAATTGAGATAACTGAAATACATAGTAAACCAGCTATTCTCAACATAATCTAGAGAAGTATGCTAGAATGTTTGTTCTAGTTTCCCACAGGAAGCTTGGCTTGTTAGCAGTGCAAATGCATATGTTTACATAAAGGCTGTGTTTCTGGGTACAATCTGATACCTTCAAAGAGCCTGGAAAAAAATTTGCATGTAAGAAGCCTCTATTTATTTGTTTGTTTATGCTTTTGCAGATCGGCATGGTAGCTTGGAAAATGACCCTTAAGAGTCCTGAATATCCAGAAGGCCGAGATATCATTGTTATTGGCAATGACATCACGTACAAAATTGGGTCCTTTGGGCCCCAGGAGGACTGGCTGTTTCTCAGAGCCTCTGAGCTTGCCAGGGCAGAGGGTATTCCACGCATCTTTGTAGCAGCCAACAGTGGAGCAAGAATTGGACTGGCAGAGGAAATTCGTCATATGTTTCACGTGGCCTGGGTAGATCCTGAGGATCCTTACAAGGTACAGACTAAAAAATAATAATGCTACAAGATACTATATGGTTGTGTGTTGTGTGGGGGTGTGTATCCACGCATGTGCCTGTGTAGAGAGGCCGGGGAGAGGTAGAGGTTTAAATTCAAAAGTCAGTATTTATGGTAAACCAAAACCAAGTTGGAAACATTGTCTCTCAGTATGTTCACCCGGCTTTTCCTCCAGCTCTTTTTTTTGCTCATTTTTTTGGTTGAACACTGGATTAAACAGTAGGTATGCATTTAGCATGAGACATGCTAAGTCAAAAATATATATCTTTAAACTATTCCACTATGGCTTCCAGTACTTATGGTCGATCATTAGCAAAAGCTCTTATGTCCTCAGCTTCTTCTCTGATTGTTCCTCAGCCTTCTTATTCTACCTGAAACCTGCCTATCCTTTAAAGACACTGCTTACCCTGTAGCCTTCTTAAGAAGTGACTGGTTTCTCACTTTCTCTTGTACCACTGAGCCCAGAAGGAGAATAGTGTCTTCCTTGTGCCTCATTGCTACTTCCAGACCGTTTTTCCCCTCCTTTCTCTCTGAAAAACCCCATCTTTGAATCTCATGTCATTAGACTGTGTCATACTACCACTGCTCCTTATTATAGCATTCCCCGACCTTTAGTCACTCTCTCTCTCCTTTGCATCTTTTAGTTGCTGGCACATTGTCACTCTCTCCAATATTACTGATCCTGTTGTAATTCTTGGAGATTATTATATCCACATAAATGATCCATCCCATAATCTAGACTCTCGAATCCTTGACTTCCTCTCCTCTAATGGTCTTATCCTCCACCCCAGCTCAGCCTCTCATTTTCAAGCATCCCTTTCTTTGCTACCCCTCTACCCTATCTTCCCAACTCACTCTCGTGAGTACTTCAAGTCCAAAAACCCTGTGAATCCAACAGAACCTACAACTACTGATCCTACTACCTTTCTTCTGTTTTTTACTCCCTCCTTACATCCTCATTTCATTTCTATCTAGCTTAAATTCCAAGGTCAATTATAGGTTAAATATTAAAATCACATTATAATCTTCAGCTTTCCTACACTCTCAACTTTTTCATTCCGTTTATGCCGTGCCTTTACAAAATCCTGTGTAAGTCCAACTCTTTTCATCTGCTCTTGAATCTGAACCTACATAGCTAAACATTGATGGAGAAAAATACACAGTGCTATTGACTGGTCTTACTTTAAATTCAAGCTCCTGAATGACAATTTTGTGTCTTTTCCTGTCTCAAACCTCCAACACCTTCTTCCCCCATCTTCACTCTTAGCTGATGACCTTACTTGCCAATTCACTCAGAAAACAGAAGCAATTAGAAGACAGTGTCCACAAGCTCCCACATGTCTCCATCTGTGCCCTTATTCTCCACCATCTCTCCTGTACTTTGGGTGCACTGTCCCTGCTCCTATCTAAGGTCAAACCCTCCTCTTGTTCATCTGATCCTTTCTATTTTTGCCAACTTAAAGGTGTAGATCAACATTTCTTCCCCCTCACATCATCGCTTTTTCCCTTTCTACTGGATCGGTCCCTTTAACATACAAATATTTACCCCTCTAGTCACTACCCACATCCCATTTTTTTCCTTCCATTTACAGCAAAGCTTCTAAAAGAGTTGTCTCTTCTTGCTATCTCCAGATACTCTTCTCCCGTTCCTTCTGGAACCGACTTTGGTTAAGCTTGCACCCTCACCATTCCACTGTAGCTGTTTTTGTCAAGGTCACCATTGATTCCATGTTGTTAAATCTGTCGTTAATCTCAGTTATTTGACGTCTTATCAGCATTTGACACAGTCACTCTTTCATCCTTGAAATACTTCTCTTGGCTTCCAGGATGCCAGTCCTCTTTTTACCCTCCTACCTGTCCTTTCTCAGTTTCCTTTGCTGCCTTTCACAACTTTAAGTGTAAGAGTGTTTCAGGGGATGATGGAAATATTTTGTATTTCAATTGTGGTGGTGATTATACAAGTATATACATTCGTCAGAACTCATCAAACTACAACACTTAAAACTGATGAATTGTATTGCATGTAAATTATATGCTTCAGTAAAATTAATTTTAAAAATGCAGGGAAAACGTTGGCGACCACTACTAGATACAGGATTTTTGCGAGGGTTATGGATAGTGATGACGGTTACACAACCTCTGAAAATACTAAAAAATACTGAAATGTACACTTTATTTAAAGTGGCCAATTTTATGTTGTGTGAATCTTATCTCAATTTTTTAAATTACAAAAAAAAAAAAAAGAAATTAATGTGAATGGAGACAGATGTCAGGGCCGCAGAGGTTGTGGCAGAACCAAAAAGATTTAGACTTTCCAGTCTCAACCTCCTCAGGGCCCAGTGACCTCTCACCTGGTACCTTGGCAGAATAGCCTATATAGAAAGTGAGGTAAAGAAAAAAATGTGTTTCAGAGCTTGGACCCCAGACTGCTCCTCTTTTCTATATTCACCTTCCCTTGATGATCTCATCAGTCTTAAAGCTTTAAATTCCATCTGCAAACTGATAAACTTCCAAATTTATGGCCTACACTTGAACTTCAGATTCATTTATCTAGATTCAACATCTCTACTTATACATTTGTCTAAATGTAGCTTCTAATTTCTCATAAATTTGTTCTTCCCATAGTCTTCTCTGTTTCAATAAATGGTACCTCTATTCTTCCATTTAAGTAGAACACCTTGGAGTTATCCCTGACTTCTCTTGTTCTCTCACATCCCACATCCACTCTGTCAGTAAATCATGTTTACCTCCTGACCTTTAAAATATCCAGAATCCAACCACTTCTAACCACTTCCACTATTGCTAGGTATCTCAAGTCACCGTCATCTCTTACCTGCATTATTGTAGTAGTTTCCTAACTGACCTTCCTTCTTCTGACCTTTCCCTACCCAAACTCTACTCTCAACAGAAAGTGGAATGATCCAGTTAAAATATAAATCAGATCATGGCTCAGAACTCTCCTCTGATTAAAACCCTTTAGTGGCTTCCCAACTCATTCAAGGAAAAGCTGAAAGCTGTATAGTTAACTACAAAGTCTTGCATGGACTGGCCTTCCAATACCACCCTGCCCTCATTTTTTGCTATAGCTTGCCTCATTCCCCACTCTGGCTCTATCTTGCACCTTCTAGGCACACTCATGCCACAGCACGTTTATACTTGTTCCTTCTGCCTACAATGCTTTCCTCCCAGATATCCTCATGTCTCATTTTCCTCCAGGTCTTTGCTCAAACACTTTCAATGAAGCCTTCCCTGGCTATTCTCCTGTCGGCCTTCTCTATTTAATATTTTTTTTTTCTTAAACATTATTCCACTAACAGTCTATGTTTTACTTATTTTGTATATGTTCTCTCTCACAGAAGATAAGTTTCACGAGGCCAGGAAATTTTGTCTATTCTGTTTATTCTTGTTTTTCCAGTGCCTAGAACAGTACCTTGCACATAATAGGCACTCAGTAAGTGTGTGCTGACTGGCATACTAATAACACTCAGTGCTACAAGGCGTGCTCATCGTAAGTCATGCAAAATCTGTGGCAGATTCATGTCTCCTCCACATTGTGCTCACTGTCTGCCTAAATGTAGGTTTTAATTCATTGAGTTAAATGATGGGCATAATTTCTCATAGTATTTAAAATGTTTTTCTCTGTTTACTTTTTTTTTGGTTGAATGACTAATTCATTTAACTTAAACACACTGATATAACTCTATGTGAGTATGTATTTATATGTATAAAAATAAATAACTATGAAATGTTAGTGTTTTAAATAATTTTTAAATGTAAACAGAAACTAGTTTTTTAAAAAAGCAAAAGGTGTGAATTCAATGTTTAAGGATGATTAGCACTGCATAGACTTCCAATTTTAATATCGGGTATCCTAGTTTAATGATCCTCTCAATTATCACTTACCCGTTCATATTTTGGTGATACTATGGACTTGAGAAAGTGAAAAATAGTAATTCAGACAATTCTTTAATTTTGTATTGATATGTTTAACAGAGGTGTCACTAAAATAAGAAAACTGATCAACTCTGTTGAAAATGAAATTACTGGGATATACTTGGTGTTGCAGCTACAAGACATCTTGTTTCCAGGACAGTCAGTGACTGGAGAAATAGGCTTCTATCTTTCAAGAGAGAACTGTCTATGCTGGTATTCTGTTAGACAGTAACTCTAAAAAATTATGTGGCAATATGAAGCTAGCTTTGGAACAAGCTGCATTATGCATTCTTTGCTATGTCTTCTGGTTATGTGATGATGGCAAATAATGAGTTAAAAACTATTTGTGCTTCACAGGGATACAAATATTTATATCTGACCCCTCAAGATTATAAGAGAGTCAGTGCTCTCAACTCTGTCTATTGTGAACATGTAGAGGATGAAGGAGAATCTAGGTAGGTATATATGTATCAGAATAATTTGGCCATAGATTAAAAGAAGGAGAATCTGATTATTTTTTCCCTACTGTTCTGCTAATCATGACCTTGAAGAGCAATGAAGATTTTTATATAATTTGGAGGTCTTAGGTTTGTATATTAGCTCTACTACTTATTAGCTGAAAGATTTTAATTATATTTATAATATTTATTCATTTTAGAAAAATCGGAGCATGTAAACAATTATGAATAAAAAATAAAAATCAACTACAATCCTATTGAAAGACAATTATTAATGTATATTCTTGCTGCCTTTTCTCTGTATATACCTTTTCTTAATAATTGGGTTGTAATAGAAAAACTTCTATAATTTGTTCTTTTCACTAAAAAATATTTTGGGAAAAATTTTGTATCTTCTTAAAATATTACTTGAGAACATGACATTATATGGCTTTACAGTATTTCTTCATAATGAATATATCACATTTGAACATTCACAAGTATTTTCCCAAATGTTAATCAGTTGCTCCAATACCATTTATCAAATAATTTACGCTTTCCTCACTTTTACAATAATCTTAATTCAGTTACTAGGCTTTGTATTCTGTTTTTGCTCTGTTAGTAGGCTAATGCCACACTATTTTAACTATTCTAGTAGGTTAGAGTTCATCACATTTTAAGTTTTTTTCCAAGTTTCATTAGCCGTTTTTGTCTTTTTATATATAGGCTCATTTTTTTTTTATTCCAAAAATCTTTCCATAATGATTTTGATTCAAATTGAATTAAGCTTATACATTAATTTAAGAAGAGCTTACATCTTGATAATATTAACTCTTCCCAACAAGAAACATGGTATGAATTTTCCTTTTATTCAAGCGTATTTCTAAAGTTTTGTCGTTTTCTTCATATGGGTTTTGCCAGAAGTTGCCAATCTTTTTTGGTTCACTGCACCCTTACTGTCTCAGTAATTTTTTCATAGCACCTTTAAGCAAGAAAGATATACCTAATATTTCTGTTTATTACGTAGTCAGACCCAAACAGCTTCATAAGGATTTATTAATATGCCCAAACAACTTAGTAATCATTTGAAAATATACACATAATTGAAAATTTTTCCTATTTCATTCTTAATAATTACAGTTACTTACTAATTGTGATATTGGCATCTGCATGACATCTTAAACCTTGGAATCAGCTTGGACATAGTCTTGTTCTGCATTTTTGTGCAAAACTTGTGAGAGTTCTTTGTGTGTTTTTGTTTGTTTTTCACAGAAACTGTGAAAACTCAGCTTTGCAAAGATAGGACATTGTCAAAAGGAATGTAGCACTATCTAATGTTAAGATGTGAACTACCTAAAGCAAGTATTTCACATGGGACCTAACAGATATCACTTATCATAGTGTTTCTTTCAAAAATTTAAAAACATCCTTCAATGCCTCTGGCATTTATTTCACTGTGGCAAATGTGGGTATAGTGGGATTTTACCTATTTTTAAATGTTTATTACTAAATATTTTGCATTTTTTCTTACTACTGTAAATGGGATTTCTCCCCCTCCTGTCATATTTTTTTAACTCTTTGTTACTGGTATCTCAAAAGAAAGCTGTTGTTTTTATATATTGCTTTTGTTAAAGCAAATTGTTTTTCTTTTCCGAGCTTTAGTTTCCTCATCTGTAAGATGAAGATCAAGTAAACTAATATATGTAAAGCTGTTAGCACAGCACTGAGCACATAGTAAGCAGTCAAAAATCCTGGCCACTATTGTTATTCTCTGTAATAATGGAGATGATGTTATCTATCACACTAGATTGTTTTGAAGATCAAAAATGATACATACGAATGTGTTAATTGTATTACACTATACAAAGGTTTTCATTATAAATAACATTAAAATTTGGTACTACTTTAAAGAATGATAATCTTAATGGTAGAAGACTCTGATCATCAAGCAGAAAATGGGAAGTTTTTACTCTTTTTCATGTAATACAATGGGAGAAGATGCCATTTAACAGATTACAGACACCTTTGAAGCAATATGCAGTCCTTAGGAGGGAAAAGATGTGCTTTGCGGGCAAGGCTGACTGGGCTCATGAGTATTTGTGACTCTATGGCATGTGGATCCTATAAAGAAAACACATTAATCCCCTACTCCTCACCCCCCCTCACACACACCCCTCCCCAACAAATTAATGTGGCTTGTTAACCCCTTAAGGGAGATTAGCTTTACCAGGAACATAACTCTAGAATCTAGAGTCTAGATACAGCGCAAAAGGAAGAGCAAAAAATAGAAAGGCAAGGGAAGCTGGGAAACAGAGATGCAAAGCCACAGACCAACAGCAAGGGCAAAGAAAGGGAATTGATGGAGGGCTCAAAGTAAAGAAGGGAGGAGAGAAATATAGGAGCAAAAAAAAAAAAAGTATTTTAAGAGCCACTATGGGATACTTATTTATTATTTCAATTTATAAAACTGTGCCCAGTGCCAAGCCTTCTGGGTACACATGGAACAATAACTAAGATATGCCCATCTCTACTTCCAACTTTGTATTTTTCCTTTATTTTATTAGTTGCACTCCCCAACTCCCATTTCCCATTATCAGCTATCACTCCTAATCCCCTGCCAAGAAGACAGATGAGCGGCTCCCCCTGGATCCGCAGGATGCTTTCTAGACAACTTGGCCAGCATTTTACTTCTACACACATTCCATCTGCCCCTCCAGAGGCCTACAGCCAGGAACCCTTGTGTATATACTTTTGATATTTACAAAGGAGCTAAGATGGGAGCACACTTTTTTGACTTTAGAAATTGGGCTGAACATTCTTACTACACCTCTGGATATGTAAAATTTATTTAAAACTGCTGATTTATTGGCTATTGCTTATCATAGAGAGATAAACATTGATCCTACTTTTAAGACACTTGCTCTAGAAAGTAAGCAAGGGCATCTAAAACCCAAGTGCCATCTATCTATCAAGTCCTCTCCTTATTGCTTTCATTTAACTCTCACATCAACCCTTAGAGGTAGCTACTATTATCCCCATTATGCAGAAGTAACTATTATCCCCAGAATCACATTGCTGTGTGTGTCAGAGCAGGGATTTAAACCTATTTACTTAATTCCAGATTGCCACCAGACAAAACAGGTACCAAGCTAAAAAGGAAAGATAAGTGAATGAAGAGTATAAGAAGAGAAGAGCCCTGGTTTTATATACAAGCTTCTAGTATGCTTTTAGCAGCCTTTTAATGGTGGTTATTCTTTTAAAGTATTGTTCGTACTATGTTTAACCTTATAATTTGGTATGGCTGTATCCAATAGGTACAAGATAACTGATATTATCGGGAAAGAAGACGGAATTGGAGTAGAGAATCTTCGAGGTTCTGGAATGATTGCTGGAGAATCTTCATTGGCCTATGATGAGATCATCACCATTAGCCTGGTAAATCTTGCCTGAATATAGAATTTTCAAAGAGCTGACTGGGTAGCTAAGATTTCTTTTTGCTCCCATCCCTACTATTCAGTCCCATTAAGAAATGAGAACATTTCTTGAAAATTGCAAATCTATTAATTGTGCATGGTAAAAGAAGATAGGATAGTGTAAATAACTGAATATCCCGGGTAAACCTATCACCTCCTTTTAGCCTTTAGTTTAACATCTTATTTCTCTAAATAGTCTACCAGAGTTTTAACAGCTTGAATTTCTTCTCTTACTTTCTTTATTCATACCTCTAGTATAGGTACCAAGCATCTGAGAAATAGACAAAGGTATAAGAGAATTAAAAGGCCTCTGAATATTTAAGTGTCTAATACTTGAATCAGTGAATGAATTCCGTACTTTCTTTTCTTTGACCAGGAAATTGTTAATTTTGTATTGTTATTAATCAGACAGACTTCACAATATTTTTTTCTGTTAATGTGGGTTTTACATATCTGTGCCTTAGTTCTTACAGCTTGAGAAGGGTCATAAGTTTGTGACATGTAGAATTTTTTTTAAGGTTACGTGCCGAGCCATTGGAATAGGCGCTTACCTTGTTCGGCTGGGACAGAGAACCATCCAGGTTGAAAATTCTCACTTAATTCTGACAGGAGCTGGGGCCCTCAACAAAGTAAGTTCCTAAGGTTTGGGAGAAGTATGTGAAACCGTTTGAGCTTATTGCGAATTCTTAATTCAAGATCCTGACTAGGAGGAAGCCATTCATTCAATCCATACCTTCCTTACACTATCTCTTCACTTTTCCTTCCATTTTCCCTGCCCATTGCCTTGCTTGTCTATTTATTCATTCATTTCCTTCAACAAATATTTGAGTATTTACTGTGTGTTGGGCACTGTTGCAAGCCCTATGGATATGTTAATGAACAAACCATATAAAACTCCTCCTCCAAAGAGTTTATATCCTATTGTCTTTCTAGAAAGATAGAGAATTAATTTAATTCTTTTATTCTGCCCTCCCTCCTTTTTTCTCATCTATGGGTAAGTGATATTGCTGTCTCTGAAACATCCTCTGAACATACTGAGGATACCAACTTTTAATGTTTTGAGAAATTTGTGAATGCACTTCTAAAAAGGGGGACTTAACGTGGTCCCTTATACATAGGCGACGTACTTGAAAATATTGAATGGGAAGATGGATGTATGGATGGATTGCTGGGAAAGAGTATAATGTAGAGGCTTATCTTCCTTGCAAAAGAAATATTTGTGCCTTTTCAATCCAAGCTCATTGGGGCTTTACCAAAGCGGGGAAAAAAGGAATGGCGAGATCAGTTCTTGCAGGAGTGAAAACTATCTGAGAATACTTGAATGTACAGAGAACAATATAGTTCTCATGTCTTTGCTGGCATAGGAAAATTATTGTCTCTCCAGAACCAGGAATATGTAATAGTCTGGGGCCCGCTAGCTGGCCCTGTGCAGCTCATATAACCTATCAGCTCTTCAGCTTTCTTTATCTGTCAGAAGGGGATAATTTACACTTTTAAATGATACTGTAGAGATTAAATGAGAAGACATAAGTAAAATACCTAGTATTGAGCACAAAGTGCTGGCCCTCATTTACAATTTCAGTTCCTTTTTCCTCTCACATGGTGTAGTGATTGAGCTCGTGGAGTTACACCTATGCTAAATTCTATTGGATGTTGTATTTACTAGACTTGCACAAACTTTTTATCAAGCTTTGACCTTCAGGTGGAAGGATAGGAATTTAAGTGGCCTATCCTATCATTCCCTTTTAGAAAAAGTTGTTACTTCCATTGGTCCAGTTAGCTTTAGGGGATGTCAGAATTGAGGAGAACGGTTGATGTGATCAGCTTGCTTTCTGCATTAGTGTATCCTTCTCTGGGCTTCCCTTTCTCTTCAAGAAGAGAGAAAGCAGCTCACAAAGGCAAACTTGGATGTCCTGCTCCCTTTTTTGAGAGTGGCCTAGAAATAAAACTTGTGAACTGTCACTACTGAGGGAGATTATTGCAGTGGAAGAAACCACTAAGTGTCTTAAATTTTTTTAAGTTGCTCTTTTGGATACCTTCTTAGGATAAGATACTGATGAATGTCAAAGAGAACTGTAGGTATCATTATCTGGGAGGAGAGTATTTAAAGAAAACACTTGTATTTTCATAATGTTCCCATACCTGAACAAAGAGCTAATTTCTGAAATGTATCTTGTTACATTGAGTCTCTTATTTTCTTCCTGATAGTATGTTATACACAAAGAATATTACAAAAAGCAAAGGTTTGGTGGTTTTGTTGGGGTGTTGTTGCTGGTTTTTTGTTTTTGCCCAGGAACTTGCTGATTGAATTTCATTCGTACCATTAAGAAAGCTTTAGGGATTTTTTTCTTAAAATCCAGTTGAATCATTCCAATAAAATTTGTTATAGTCACCATCTTCCGAGCCTACAGAGCTGCTTATTAAAGGAGTAGTCTGGTTGCAGAGGAAAAGACAAGTAAAGCTGCAACTGTAACTAATCGAACAATGCTGATTTCCAGAAGGACATGACCATTTGTAGCTGAAGGGAGTGATCAGTTATAGAGGTTACCTAATCCTGCTCCTTCTGTTTCACTATCTTCATGTCGGTGCTTAAGTATAGAGTTGCTGGAAGACACACTATTTCATGCAAATTCATTAAGAATGTCTTCTCTGCCCCTTTGCCTATCAGATATGAAAAAGGAAAGTGTACAGGAGCTACATGCTCAGACTGCTTCCTCTGACTCCTTGTGCAGGTTCCGTTTTTGTGTGTACTGGTGTCTTTCTAAATCTCCGTTTGCCTTCCTTTCTGTAGGAGTCTCTGTCTTTCACACTCTAGGTGTGTGCAGGTCACTTGAGTGCATGTCTCTTCCTGTGTGAGTGCTGGTCTCTCTGTCTCTTTGTGTCTGTATCTTGCTTCTAGATCCCTCTCTTTCTCTGTGTGCCTTCCTGAGTATCCATGTGTGAGAAAGTCTTTGTGTGTGTCTAAAACACTGTAGAGCCTCCTTTCAAGCTTTGACCATTTTGCTTGTAGTATGTCTGTACCTGTGTAAAGTGGAAATGCAGGCAGTATATGCCAGCTTTTAGACTGAAAACATTTGACCCCCACCTTTTTGAGTCTTCATCCTTTATGTTAAACATTAGGGTGAAGAATAAGAAGGACGGGGGTGCTCAGAGGTTGTAGGGAAAAAAATCTGTGTGTGCAAGTGCCGATCCCATTGACCCCTTTGAAAATTGAAATAATGATAATGCGCGTCTCCTGACTGCATCAAAGTATCAGCACATCAAAAGCCAGGAGGCATGAAATGCAAATGATAAAGTGAAAGCAGATGGATTGTGCATGATCGCCTGATGCCCAATGAATTTTAAAAGGTGCTGGTTTGCTAGGCGGGGTGTTGAGGAGGGGTGGGGGACTGAAATAAACACGTTATCCGCAATTTTTTTTTGTTCTTGACGCCTCCTGACAATATTTTTCACACTTGAGAACACCCACTCCATCTCTCTCTCTCCCTTTTCCCCTCTCTCTCTCACCTCACCAAGTCATCCCCCCCCGCCCCCCAATCTCTTACACGCCTCAGGTCATGTCGCTGCAGCTCCGGTGGAAATAATAAGATATAAACCACGAGGTTGTTATTTGCATAGAAATAGCATGGAGCCCCAGGCAGCAAGGGAGAAGGACACAGGGATCATTTGTCTAAAATTTTAATGAAAACTTTTGCTGAGGCAGAGATTTTTAAAAAACTTTCTCCCTGCTTTTCTCCTCCCTTCCTTATATCCTTCCCAAACCCCATCTCTGATTTGACTTAACATGGTTTGATTTGAAGAGAAAGGGTTGACGCTCCCTTTGTATGATATGACATATCATACTTCCATAATGTAGCAACATGTAAATTCTTTTTTCCTTTAATAGATATGAAGCTGTAGATACACACATTCCCAACTTAATACATTGCATGTATGCATCAAGCTTTTATGGCTGCACTTCATCTCAGCGCACACGTGATGTTCCTGTCGTTAGCCGACCTGTTTTTAATTAGTTTAGACCTTCCTACCTTTTGCTTCCAAAGATTCTTTTTAAAAAATTTCTTTTTGTAGACAACAGTAGTAACCTGTATAGAAAATAAAAAATATTCTGGCGGTTTCCTGCTTTTCCTCTTCAGTGGTTTTACTGTACACTTACTCGTTTTGGCCATGAGCACCATCCTTTGCCACTGTGTCTTTTGTTCCAAAACCAGAAAGCATTTCTCACATTTGTATTTTTATCCCTTTCCCCTTGTGATCTCAGTATTTGTGTATTCACTTTCCTTGTCTTTCTTGCTCTTTGTCGCCTGCAGTTATTAGTAAAATATTCAAAATATTACCAAGTTGAGGAGAGATAGAGTACCTGAATTTTCTTGAATATTGCAGAAGCAGATATGACATTTATGCTAAAAGCAATGGGCTGGTGATTAGAGGCAGTCTGGATGATTTTATGTAAAGTTAAAATCAAGAACATCTGTCTGGCTCTTTTGCGACCTTCTGGGTGGACTAGTGATATTAGGGCCATTTTACAGGTAGGTGGGCTAAAACAGTAAGAGGTAAAGTGACTTGGTTCCATTGACAGAGACTAGAGCAGCATCAGAACATGAACTTCCATGTCCCCAAGTTTCATTTAAAATAGGCTCAGTCCCCTGTGCTTAATATCCATAAGGCCTTAGAAGAGAAGGTAGTCTGGTCGTTTTCCTTTTTGTTCAAATGTCATGATAGTGATGACATAAATAAGAGAAGCTTCTATAGCCTGCTATTTTGTGTCACTCAAAGTAGTAGTTCATAGATTCCTAGTCCTACAAAATGTAGGCTATGAATGGCAGAGTTCTCAAAATGCCTCACTGAGTGGTAAGGACAGACTTGATGGATATGACAAACTACCCTGCTTGCAAGGAGTCGTGCTGGCCTGGCAGAGGCAATAACCTATGTGCTTGGGGAACTGGTAAGGTAGACCCTTAAAAGGCTAAGACAATTTGTAGAGTCATAAACTCCTAAGTCAAGGTGCCACTGGACATTTGCAGTAATTTTCTGATTTACTTCCCCTCCCCCACAACTCCTCTTCTACTTTTCCATTTAATATGTTTAACATAATGTCATGTGGTAGATAGGCTGATGTAGACTGCAGCCTGCTAGTTCTCAGTCCATTGCCCCAGACTTGGTGAGAGCTCTCTCTGTACACAGAAATCAGAATTTGCAGTTTATAGCCTGTCTTCTGGACAGTAACTGTCTGTCAGGGTAAGGCATGTGCCAATGGCTATGCTAGATGGGTTATAGATTCATTCAGGAGGTGTGATTTGTGACTTTCTTGTGGTAAGCATTTTAAAGCTTCTGCTTTAGGAGGGGAAAAATATCCCATAATCTCATCCCCCTTAACGAGATCAGGCCCCTGTTTCCACTGCATCTGCCAAGGAGAAAGAAATTATATGGTGGTTGTGGCTAGGGTTATATGTTAGGCCAGTAAGGGCAAATTCAGCTAAACTTGCTTTTAAGACTTGATGAAAGTCCCTTTCTTGATCTCAGTTTCCAAATACATATTTTTATGTATCTACGTAAAATATAAAATGTGAAGTTGTTGCTGACTCTGTCGGGTACATTAGCAGAGTTCCTCCCATGAGCTTATAGCACCAGGGGCCTGCACTGTCCATACCGCATACTCAGCCATGACTCTGACACGCGACGTGAGAGCGCCATGGAGGCGCAAAGGGAGGGGAGCTCACGAGGCTCTCACTGTGAGGCAGCATCACAATGTTCACGTAACTAACGAGGTAAAATAGTTAAGAGCATGGATTCCGGAGCCAAACTGCCAGCTTTAATTCTTGGCTCTGCCACCTAGTAGTTGTGAGATCTTGGGCAATTTATTTAACCTTTCCGAATCTTGGCTGTATTAACTGTAAAATGGGGATAATACGAGTACCTATCTACCAGGTTCTTGTGAGGATTAAATTAGTTAATATAGGTAAATCGCTAGCGTGAATGTAGTCTCCCCTAAGGTGCATTGAGGGTCTTTTCTCATTGCATCTCATTATCCAGGCTCTGGAAACGAAATACAAACATGACGTTCTCTATACTTTCAGATCCCTTGAAGGCAAAAATTCTAATAAGAGAATGTTAGATGTCGGTCCTCACTGTGGCAGTATATTCACGTATTGACTTTCCCAGTAGACATTATCTGAAGACAATCACCGCACTTTGGAAAGCCATTAACGTGAGAGGCACCATATTTGGTCCTGATAGGGTAGTGTATGTGTCAGTCATCTGTCTACAAGTGTCCCCAAGGACTTGTTGGTACAATAGCCCATAATCACTCTAAGGATCGGTCCAGCAATTTGCATTTTTAAAAGTCCCTAACTACCTATTTTCACAATAGACAGTCCCTGTACTCCCGAAGCTCCAGATGGGATTGCTCTCCTTTCTGAAGAGGGCATTTGTGCTTCCTTTCCGAGTAAGCCTCGCTATAGCATTATGAATGAGTTCTCAGAAAAGATTACAATGGGCACATCTCCTTAGTTTTCAAGCCCTTCTCCCACCCCCACAAAATATGGACAAACCTGTCCCCATTTGGGGGGTTGTTTTGTTCGTTTTTCATTTAAGGTTCTCAAGTTTGATAGAAAACTGTACCGGGTGTGTGTGATTCCATTTGGTGGCTCACGGTAATCTGCCAGCAGCCTAATCCCGACCTGTCTAGTTTAGAGATATTGCAGGATGGAATTGCCATTCAGAGCTCCATTTTAGAAGTTGTTTCTGACTCTCTAAGAGAGCCCCATGTGGGTATAGTGGCTTAGAGACTAACGACTTGGAAGGACTTATAGTAGATATTCATTCCAGAACTTCTAGATAAAGTAAAAGCTCTGAGGTCCTGCCTGGGGCACTGAATATAGACTCAGGAATTATCATGTTTGGCAACCTATTATAAATGTGTTCAAAGTTTTTGAAGTTACAAAATCTTTAGATTAAAAAAAAGCAAAAAACTTCAATTATTCTCCTCCCTGCCATTTACTAGGTAAAGCAACTTTGGGCTTTAATCTATTTGGTCCTCAATTTCTTCTGTAAAACTCATTTTCCACCTTAAGGTGAAGACCAGAGGATCTCTTAATCTTAATTCTCTTTAATTTCTAGTATTCCGTTATGCTATGAAGATGGATATTGATTTGTAACCAGGGAACCATATTAGGCTGGGACAGGGAAAAGATAGATTGGGGGAGGGGAAGATGGCATATAAAAATTTTGCTACATATTAAGGTATTATATATTACCCTATTAGTGAGATTATATATTAGTGTTATGTAAAACTATTATATACAAGTGAAATTAGGAACAGGAGTTGTAAAGCATAATGATTTAAAATTCATTTCTTATCCATGAATACCATATGGTAGTGGTGGTGGGTGGTGTTCATGTGGACAACAGTGACCATAGAATTATAATTGTTGGGAGTGGAAAGACCCTCTAAAAGTCCAGCTCCCCAGTCATTGAATTTCCTCTGTGACACCACTGCCAAACATTAATTCAGTTTGCTTGAAAAACTCAACCGAATGGGAGCTCAGTACTTTTTCAGCCAATCCCTTTCATCTATATAAAGTTCTTCTTTATATTTGGCTAAAGTCTGTTTCTCTGGACAAATTCCTCTTAAAAAGTAGTATTCAAAATTAACAAAGCAACTTCCAGTTTGATGGTCTAACCTATGTAGAATTGAATGGAACCAAAATCTTTCTCATGTCCTTTTACTTTAAGAGTCTGGCCTTGTCTCAAGAACAAATGTAGTGAAGATAAAAATGCTATTCAAAGATAGAAAAGAAACTGGATTCATAAATAACATTCTTGCCAGCTAAAAATATGAAATAAGTGTAATTACAAGAGAAACAGCTAAAACTTAACACCACTTTGAAGTACTCTGGAAACTTAGGGGTCTGCTGCACGGCGTCATGCGAGGCTTTTAGAGCCTGATTATTTCCTACTTTCTCATCACCTGCCTAGCTGAAAGTCAGGATCCTGACAGAGTTGGAGTATAGGTCTTCTGGGTGCTGTATATTTAGATACTAGTTAAAACTCATTGGGTCCAAGGTTTTGTGGTACTTATTTCATGAATCAGTAAAAGTGATGTAGATTGAGGTATGCTGAAGCTCTAAGGGCTCACACACCAAATCTAAAATGCTAGAATTTATTACTCTCTCGCCTCAGTGAGCAGTCCCTGGCTCACTTCGTACATGTGGACCTCCGTAATATCTCTGCCCTATCTCTAGAGTGTCCATTTCAACTTGCAGGATTATGTTCCTTTCTGAGTGTTGGAATGAAGAAATGCCTGTACTTCATAGGTTCTGTGGCATGTAAGGTCTCTGTACTTTCTGCCTCTAATAAAACATTGTCTCTGAACTCATGTTAAGTGCCCTCTTAGGACTGCGAACATGGTTCCTTAGGCAGAATGGTTCAGCTTCTTTATTTTCCAGTTAGTCATATGATACACTTTCTTATGCTGGGTTTTCTTCACATTTCTCTCTTTCTACAAATGTTCATAGCTCTGTCTTTGCAAATTAGTGTTCACTTGAAGCTTTACTATTTCACCTATCCCACTCTTCTCCTCTTAACCTTTCTTTCCCCTCAACCCCAGCCTGAAACCCAAGTAAATTAGCTTCTCACCCCTGCCCCCCAGTTAAAAAAAAACTCATATTCCTCCAACAGTGTCTGTTCTTGGATTTGCAGTCAGCAGCCATCTCCAATAACCATCAGGCTGTCAGCTTTGCAGCTCCCCACTACCTCCCACCTCCCCCATCACTCACCAGAGGAAAAAGAGAGCCAGAGCAAGAGCTTGAAATATATCATGCAATAGTGTATCATGAATTTGTTGTGAATCACAGCAGTGAAGCAGGTTTATTTATTTCTGAGACCTTAAATCAATACAAAGTAGGTCTCTTAGTTCTGAAGCTGGGATGGAGTGTGAAAAAATGAGCCCATTGTACTCTTAAAACTTTGGGGAAAGGAGATGACAGCTATATAATTCCATTTACCAGGCACTAGGGGCTTTAATGTGAAGGTGACAGGGAGCTCTTTGTGCATTTAGAGCACCATATCTTCTAAATAAAAGATCTGTAGACTTGATAGTGGAGCATAGCTCCGAGTTTAATAATCTCCAAGCATTAGACCAAGCCAATATGTTCCCAAGTCAGAGAGGTCCCCCCAAAACACTCATAAATTAAAAGTGCAAGAACTGCACACAACGGTAGATTAGAAATGCAAGGACTCTAGTCTTCCCTAGGAGGAAGACAGACCTAGGCCCTGGCTGTGCACAGACTGCTTTGTGAATATGATAAAGACTCCGGAAACGAGACTGTTTAGAAATCTGCCTCCTGGCTGTTCATCATTCTAGGGAATGTCCCCTGTGCATGGATTCAAATTTAGCTATGTTCCCTTTCATTCAGAGTAGCTGTCTTCACACAGCCTAATCAGCTAATGTACACAGTCAGGAGTGTTGAATTATGAAAGGAGAAGCTTTAAGAGCTATTTAGAATGAGCTACAGATTCCCGTGTCCAGGCTTCAAGTTTTTCTGGTTGATTGTTGACCGGTTCCTAATTTTAATAATGCTTTAGTGTCTGGAATTTAAGCCCTTTAAAATAGTATGCACATAAGAGAAATTGAAAAATCAGTGTTATTAAGGAAAATAACTCACCCAAGTTTAACTAACAGCATAAGATGCAAATATGAGAACTTAAGCTCATTGGAACATATAATCAAGTTTTGAGTATCTTTGTTTTTTCTCTGACCCATTGATAAAATATGCCTTTTCTCAATAAGTCAGGTCCGTGCAGCTCAGTAGAGCAACCCTAATACAGTTGACCCTTGAACAGTGTGGGGGTTAAGGATACCTCCCCCTGCAGAGTCAAAAATCTACTTATAATTTTTGCCTCCCCAAAAACTTCAGTTGTCCCTCACTATCCATGGGGTATTGATTCCAGAACTCCCTGTGGATACTAAAATCCACAGACACCTAAGTCCCTTATATAAAATGGAGTAGAACAATGTATATAGTTGTCCCTATGCGTCCAGAGATTCTCAACTGCAGATCAAAAATACTGGGTTCGTTCCACACTTGATTGAATCTGTGGATACAAAACCAGGGGATATGGAGGGCCAATTGTACATTTATTGAAAAATATCTGTGTATAGGGGGATCTGTACACTTTAAACCCATGTTGTTCAAGGGTCAACTGTATGACTTTATATTATATAGAGTTACTAGGTTAATTCTAGTCTAGATAAGGAATTTTGAAAGAAAAATTCAGTTCAAGATGGCAGCATAGGAAGGTTCTGAACTCATCTTCTCCCATGGACACCACACCAGAGCACCATCCAGTTAGCACCACAAATGACACACTCAAAGGGTGGACTTGGCAGCCACCAGAGCCCCACTAAAGCGGATCCCACTTTGTTGGGTCAGCTTCTCCACTATAGTCATGGCCAGTCTTTGCAGCCAGTCAGCCTGAGGGTCAGTCCTACCCACTGACATGCTAACAGCAACCAAGGCTCAACTACAACAGGAGAGCATACACAATCCACACAAGGAACATCCCTGGAGCATCTTTGCTCGGATGACCAGAGAGAGTGTGCCACTGGGCCCCCACAGGACCTACTACATAAGGCCACTCTGCCAAGACTAGGAGACATAGTAGATCTACCTAATACATAGAAACAAACACAAGGAGGCGGCCAAAATGAGGAGATGAACATGTCCCAAGTGAAAGAATGGGACAAAATTCCAGAAAAAGAACTAAATGAAATGGGGACAAGAAATCTACCCAATGCAGAGTTCAAAACACTGGTCATAAGGACGTTCAGTGAACTTAGGGGAAGAATAGATGATCTCAATGAGCACTTCAACAAAGAGATAGGATACACAAAGAAGGAGATAGAAAATATAAAAAAGAACCAGTCAGAAATGAAGACTACAATAAATGAAATAAAGAATACATTAGATGGGATCAATAACAGATTAGATGAAGCAGAGGATCAAATCAGCAGTTTGGAAGACAAAGTTGCAGAAAACACTCAATCAGAACAGCAAAAAGAAAACCTAAAAAAATGTTCTGGGACAACATCAAGCATGCCATCATTTACGTCATAGGGGTACAAGAAGTTGGAGAGGAGGGAGCAAGGGATTGAATACCTATTTGAAGAAATAATGACTGAAAGCCTCCCTAACCTGGTGAAAAAAATAGACATACAAGTCAAGGAAGTGTAGAGAATCCCAAACAAGATGAACTCAAAGAGGCCCACACCAAGACACACTATAATTAAAATGCCAAAGTTAAAGACAGAGAATCTTAAAAGCAGCAAGAGAAAAGCAGTTAACTACAAGGGAGCTCTCATAAGTCTGTCAACTGATTTTTTTCAACAAAAACTTTGTAAGCCAGAAGAGATTGGTACAAAATATTCACAGTGATGAAAACTAACCAGCAAGGCTATCACTTAGAATCGAAGGAGAAATAAAGAGCTTCCTAGACAAAGAGAAGCTAAAGGAGTTCACCACTAAACCAGTACTACAAGAAATATAAAAGGGAATTCTTTAAGAAAAAGAGGAAAATGAACAACAGGAATACGAAAATATTGTGAAGAAAAAAGTTCTCACTGACAAAGGCAAACACATAATAAAAGCAGCGGATCAACTAACACTAAAGCTAGTACAAAGGTTAAAAGGCAGAAGTAGGAAGATCATGTGTAATTGCAACAGTAAATTAAGGGATACATGCAAACACACACATGCAAAAGAAATAAATGAGACAAAAACATAAATGTGGAGAGGGGTGAATAAAAATGGTAGTGATTTTAGAATGTGTTTGAACGTAAGTGACCATTAACTTAAAATAGCTGGTATGTGTGAAGCACATGGTAACCACAAACCAAAAATCTACAAGAGACATATAAGAAATAAAGAAAAGGGAGTCCAAACAACACTGCAGAAAGTCATCAACGTAGACGAGAACAAGATAAGAAAGGAACAGAGATGAACTACAGACACAATCAGAAAACAAAATAACAATCACTACAAACCTATCAATAATTGCTTTAAATTTAAGTGGATTAAATGCTCTAATCAAAAGATGAATAAAGGTGTGGTACATATATACAATAGAATATTACTTAGACATAAAAAGAATGAAATCTTACCATTTGTGACAACACGGATGAACCTAGAGGGTATTATGCTAAGTGAAATAAGTCAGAGAAAGACAAATGCCATCTGTGTCATTTATGTGTGGAATCTAAAAAAATAAAACAGAAACTAACTCATAGAAACAGAGAACAAATGTAATTGCCAGATGGGAGTGGGATTAGGAGACTGGTTGAAAAAGTGAAGGGATTAAGATGTACAAATTGGTAGTTATAAAATAGCCATGAAGATGTAAAGTACAACAGGGAATATAATCAATAATATTATAATAACTAAATATGGTGTCGGGTGGGTATAAAGCATATTGGGGGATCACTTTTTAAGTTATGTAAATGTCAAACCACTGTGCTATACCCCTTAAACTGATATAAAATTGAATGTCAACTACAATTGAAAAGGGTTTTTTTTAATTTTTAAAAATAAAACCAATGGTTCTTATGTCCAGGAAAAACATAGGTCTGTAGGGAATGATGATCCTACTCATAAAGGGCTTGCTCACAGACTCTTTTGCTTTGGGACCCAGCACCAAAAGCAACAGTTTGAGAAGAGCATATGTGAAGGAGATTCACTTGCTAATTTTAAAGCATCTGCCAGAGGAGCAGAAATTGTTGGGACCCTTCTCTGGGGACAGAAGCACTAGTGAATGCCATTGTTATAGGCTCTCTTTACTTTGCTAGCACACACACTAACAGGCACGATTTTTGCATTGTCACTCTAACCCGTGCCCTTATGCCACACTCACAGCACCACCAGATGTAGTGGGTGAGCATCCCCCTTCCCCACCACACTGTTTGTGTTCGAATTTCAGTGACTATCAGCTTAAAATAGATTGCTATTTATATATGTTTTTATATATGAACTCAAAACTCAAAAACCTACGATAGATACCAAAAAGAAAGTAATCTAAAGAAAACACTACAAAAAGTCATCAAATCACAAGGGAAGAGAGCAAGAGAAGAAAGGAACAGAAAAGAACTACCAAAACAATTAACAAGATGGCAATATGTGCAGAACTCTCAATGATTACTTTAAATGTAAATGGACTAAATTCTCCAATCAAAAGATACAAGGTGATTGAATAGATAGAAAGAAAAAAAAAAACAAGACCCTTCTACATGTTGCCTACAAGAGACTCACTTCAAATATAGGGACACAGACTAAATGCGAAGGGATGGAAAAAGATATTCCATGGAAATGAAAAGAAAGCTGGGGTAGTAATACTTAGACAAAATAGACTTTAAAACAAAGACTAACAAAAGATAAGGGCATTACATAATGATGAAAGGGTCAATCTACCAAGAAGATATAATATTTGTAAATATTTATACACCCAACATAAGAGCACCTAAATGTATAAAGCAAATATTAACAGACTAAAGGGAAAAATAACAGCAATACAATAATAATAGGGGATTTTAATATCCCATTTATATCAATTGATAGATCATGTAGACAGAAAATAAGGAATCATTGGCCTTAAAACATTAGACCAGGTGAACTTAGTAGATATATAGAACTTTTTTTTCCAAGAATAACAGGGTATACCTTTTTACCAAGTACACATGGAACACTGTCCAGGATCACATGTTAGACCACACAATAAGACTCAATAAATTTAAGAAGATCGAAATCATATTAAGCACCTTTTCTGACCACAAGGGTATAAAACTAGATATCAGTTACAAGGAAAAAACTGGAAAAATCACAAACATATGGAGAGTAAACAACATGCCACTAAATAACCAATGAGTCAACAAAGAAGTCAGAGGAAATAAAAAAAAAACAAAACTTGAGACATGAAAATGGAAGCACAACATTCAAAATCTATGGGATAAAGCAAAAGCAGTTCTAAGAGAGAAGTTCATGGAAATACAGGCCCTATATCAAGAAACAAGAAAATCTCAATCTAATTTTACACTTAAAGGGGCTAGAAAAAGAACAAATGAAGCCCAAAATTAGTAGAAGGAAGAAAATAATAAAGATCAGAGTGGAAATAAGTGAAATAGAGACTAAGAAATTAGGGGAAAAAATCGATAAAGCTAAGCTGGTTCTTTGAAAAGATAAGAAAATAATTGATAAACCTTTAGCCAGACTCATCAAGAAAAAAGGAGGGACCAAATAAAATCAGAAAAATAAAGAAAAGTTACAACTAATACCTACAGAAATACAAAGAATCATGAGACTATTACAATTATATGCCAAGAAATTGGACAGCATAGGAGAAATGGATAAATTCCTAGAAACATACAGTCTTCCAAAACTGAACCATGAAGAAATAGAAAATCTGAATAGACCAATTACTAGGAAGGAGATGGAATCAGTAGTCCAGACACTCCCAGCAAACAAAAGTCCAGGACCAGAGAGCTTCACCAGTGAATTCTACCATACATTCAAAGATTTAATATGTATCCTTCTCATACTATTCCAAAAAAAGGAGAGAATGCTTCCAAACTCATATTACAAAGCAAGCATTATTCTGATACAAAACCAAAGAAAGAGCACGAAGAAAGACAATTACAGACCAATTCCCAAATGAAGATAGATGCAAAAATCCTAAACGAAATATTAGCAAACCAAATAAATTCAGTAAAGGATTATACACCACAATCAAGTAGGATTTATTCTAGAGATGTAAGGATGGTTCACTGTTCACAAACCAATCAACCTGATGCACTACATTAACAAAATGAAAGGTAAAAATCATATGATCATCTCGATAGATCCAGAAAAGGCATTCAACAAAATTCATGTATGATAAAACTTAACAAAATGGATATAGAGGGAATGTACCTCAACATAAGAAAGGCCATAAATGACAAACCCACAAGCTAACATACTCAACAGAGAAAAGCTGAAAAGATCAGAAACAAGACAAGGATGCCCACTCTTGCCACTTTTATCCAACATAGTGTTGGGAGTTTTAGCCATAGTAATTAGGCAAGAAAAACAAACAAAAGGCCTCCAAACTAGAAAGGAAGAAGTATAAAACTCACTATTTGCAGATGACATGATACTATATATCAAAAACCCTAAAGACTCTAGCAAAAAACTATTAGAGCTAATAAATGAATTCAGTAAAGTTGCAGGATACAAAATTAACATACAGCAATCCATTGTATATTAGGAACTATCAGGAAGAAAAATTAAGAAAACAATCTCATTTACAATTGCATTCAAACAAATAAAATACTTAGGAATAAATTTAACCAAGAAAGTAAAAGGCCTGTATATCAAAAGATATTAATGAAAGAAATTGAAAACGACACAGATAAGTGGATATTCTGTGCTCACGGATTGGAAGAATCATATTGTTAAAATGCCCATACTACCTACAGCAGTCTAAAACTTCAATGCAATTCCTATCAGAATTCCAATGGCATTTTTATAGAACTGGAAGAAGTAATCCTAAAATTTGTATGGAACCACAAAAGACTCCAGATAGCAAAAGCAATCTTGAAAAAAAGAATAAAGCTGGAGGTATTACATTCTGATTTCAAACTATACTACAAAGCTATAGTAATCAAAACAGTATGGTACTGCCTGCATAGACCGGTGGAACAGCATTGACAGCCCAGAAATAAACTCACGCATACATATTCAATTAATCTATGACAAAAGAGGCAAGAATACATAATGGGGTATTCTTCAATGAATGGTTTTGGGAAAACTGGGCAGATACATGCACAAAAATGAAACTAGAATACTTTCTTACACCATATCCAAGAATAAACTCAAAATGGATTAAAGACTTAAATGTAAGACCCGAAACCATAAAACTCTTACAAGAAAACATAGGCATTAAGCTTATTGACATTGGTCTTATTGATATTATTTTAGATCTAATTCCACAGGCAAGGGCAACAAAAGCAAAAATAAGTGGGACTACATTAAACTCAAAAGCTTTTGCACAGCAAAGGAAACCATCAACAAAATGAAAAGGCAACGTACTGAATGGAAGAAGATATTTGCAAATCATATCTGATAAGGGGTTAATATCAAAAATATATAAAGAACTCATACAACTCAATGACAGAAAAAATTCAATTAAAAAATGGACAGAGAACCTGAACAGACATTTTCCAAAGACATACAGATGGCCAACAGTCACATGAAAAGTTATGCAACATCACTAATCAGGAAAATGCAAATAAAAACCACCATGAGATATCACTTTCATATCTGTCAGAATAGCAGTAACCAAAAAGACAAGAGAATGGCTATTATCAAGAAGACACAAATAACAAGTGTTGGCAAGGATGTAGAGAAAACGGTATCCTTGTGCACTGTTGATAGAAATATAAATCGGTGCAGCCACTATGGAAAACAGTATGGAGGTTCCTCAAAAACTTAAAACTACCATATGATCCAGCAAACCCATTTCTGAGTATTTATGCAAAGAAAATGAAAACACTAATTTGAAAAGATATATCCCCCTCTATATTCATTGCAGCATTATTTACTATAGCCAAGATATGGAAACAGCCTACGTGTCTGTTGATGGATGAATAAAGAACATGTGGAACATGTATACAATTCATTATTACTGAGCCATTAAAAAGAATGAGATCTTGCCATTTGCAACAAGGTTGGACCTTGAGGGTATTATGCTAAGTGAAATAAGTCAGACAGAGAAAGACAAATACTATATGATTTCACTTTTATGTGGAATCTAAAAAACAAAACAAAACTAGACTCATAGATACAGAAAACAGACTGCAGACTGCCTGTTGCCAGAGTGAAGGGGTTCAAGATGTATAAACTGTCAGTTATAAAATAAGTCATGGGGATAGAACGTAAAGCATGGGGAATATAGTCAATAATATTATATTAACTTTGGTGACAGAGGGAAACCAGACTCATTGTGGTGGTCATTTTGTAACGTATATAAATGTCAAACCACTATGTACACCTGAAACTAACAGATCGTGTGTCCATTATACTTCATACAACAAAACCCAGTGTCTTTACTGGGGAAAGCAAAAAAGGGAGGAAAATCAAACCACTCGTTTTGCTTAAGAAAACGAGTATTTTACCAAAGAGAAATTAAAATATATCCACACAAAAACCTGTACATGAATGTCTGCGCGTAGCTTTTATGCATAAATTGCCAAAAAAAAAAAAACCTGGAAATCACCCAAATGTCCACCAGCAGGGAAATACATGAACAAGTTGTGGTATTTCTATAAAAGGGAATACTACTCTGCAATAAAAAGGAACTACTCATACCTGTGTCGGCATGAATGAATCTCAGATGCATTATGCTAACTGAAAAGCTAGACTTAGGAGGCTACGTACTATATGACTCCATTTATATAACATTCTAGAAAAGGCAAAACTGTTAGCAGATCAGTAGTTGTTATGTGTGGGAGAAGGAAATCAATTACAAAGGAGAAGGAACTTTGAGGGGTGAAAACTTCTGAGGTGATTGTGGTGGTGGTTATATGTGTTTGTCAAATTCATAGAATTGTGCACCTAAAAATGGATGATTTTACTGTATGTAAATTATAGTTCAATAAACCAGACTCTTACAAAGTTTCCAGATTTGGAAGTAACTTATTATCAGTACACTCAAGTCCGTAGCTAAATGAGCAGTTGATGGATCCCTGAAATGAGCGGTTTCTTCTGGCACTTAGATTTTGCTCCAGAAGCCTATCCCTTTTCTCATGTATTTGACAGACTGTCATGTGGCTCTTCTCTACCCACCATTACATTAAAAATGAGGCTCTTTTCCTCACCCAGTCCCCCTTCAAATCCTTATCATCCTTCTGCCATCTAACTCATTCCTCTGTTCTCCCTATCCTTCAGTAAACAGAGGTCTTTTGGTGTTATTTCTCACCTATATCTCAGTCTCTTTTTGGCTAAATATATTTTTCTGCCACAGGTAACACAGTCCCTTTACTCCACTTTATCCGTCAGCAAACCCAATTACTTTCTAACTTTGCCGTTTATAGAGAGACTTTTGGTCTTACAGTGGATGGTCTTGAATCCACTGTGGCTCAAGTCAGAGGCTTTCCCATCCCGTGCCAGCACTGTCACTGTACCCTTTCTCTTCCTCCAATCCTAGCCCACCAGCTGCCAACCAGCACTCCAGTTTGCCAGTGACAACAATGGCAAAAAGGGGGAAAGTTGTAGCCCTGAGTCTGTGTATTAGGAACCCCCAAATATTCTTGGTCACACGGACACTGGTCCTGTCTCCCTTGAGATTTAATTCCATTCACCCTTGGATATATTCCTGGAGAAACATTTGCACAGTAATATGTGCTGCACCACTTAAAATTGTTAATTGGAGATTGAATTACTTGTCAGCTTTTAAAAATGTAGCCCTCTCAGATCAGGGAGGAGGGTGTTAGCAGCATGAGTAGATGAGCTATTGTACTTTTTTCTTCCTTGGCCTCTTTTCTCCCCCTCCCTTTTCCTCGCGCTCATTCTTCCTCCTTTCTTTTGTTTCCATTTTACCAGTTTTTCCCTGTTCCCACTTATTTTCTTATCTCTCTCTCTCTCTCTTCCTTAGCCAAACCTTTATCAACAACCTGACACATCCCAGAGTGACTTTAATATCTAGAATCATGGATGAAGTCCAGTGATGACAGTTGCTTGGGAAATTTACAAAAACCCTCCTCAAATCTTCTTGTGAATCAAAATGTCCTAATGAGAAGGAGAATTGCAGGAAGGACCCAGCTTGTATAGCTTAATTCTTAGATGCAGGACGAATTTTGTACTTCCTGCTTCTTTAAATAGACGATTGCCCTGACCTACCAAAGATTGTTTAACGGGAGAAAGATTGGATAAAGTGGGGAAAGCAGTGGTAGATTTCATTTTTTATTCCATTGATATGCATCATTATTTTTCACATCCTCAGCACACGATTGCAAATATTTGCCTATAAGTCTGAAGGTTCCCAACATAATGTGTATATTAGGACAAAAGCAATTTTTTAAAAATTGAGCTAAGTTGCATCTACAAAACTTGGAAATCTCAACGCCTGTGCTGACAAATATCCTGACAAGTAAATACTATACTCATTCAGTATTACATAGTGATTTCATTTGCACAAAACCTCACAATGCTCTGCCACTTCAGTCAAACGTCGAGAGCACTGGGGAAAGGAAGAATGTGTTTATCTTGATCTCCAAAAAGGGATTTAAGGGAGAGAGCAAGCGGTATATTAGGCTGTTTTCATTGCCTGTCAGCTGTGGTAAACCTGAGCTGTCTGCAGTGTCTCTAGATAAGCAGCAAGAGCAGCAGAGGCCTTAGTATGTATGTATGTGTGACTGCATTCATTTGTACTTATGTACCTCAAAATTTCGAAAGGCTATGTAGCATCTTCAGTGGAGCCTTTAACAATTGTGTCTCTGCTAATCACTGGCTTTTATGAGGTGCCCTTAATTCTCAAGTCTGCCAGCCACAATGAATGAAGCGTTGGATGAGGCTTAAGTTTAATATTGATAGTGGATGAAGATCCTCTTTCCTCTCAGACTCAGCCCTTATTCAGTTTTGTTGGCATGGGCACTCTTCAGCAGGGGGCTCTGAGATGGTGCCTGTTCCTAATAGTTCATGGTACTGCTCTACTTAGACGCAGGGAGCAGCAAAGTGGGGCCTTAAGAGAGTCACCTCTGTTTGAATGGCTCCTGTGTTTAAATGGTTACTGATGCTTGTTGGGCAGATAAATTAAAGGTTTGTGTCATGCTGTAGAAAATATGAGAGGAATAATTTGGGAAATGGAATATGGCAAGCAACTTGACTTAATATAGAAATGTATATGTCAAAGTTGAAAAAAACTAATAAATGAAGCTCACCTTCTTCATGAAAATATTATTGGTGATGAGAGTCGTTTACCCCAGATTTTTCTCTAGAAGATCGGTACACATTGAAGAATAAAATAGTGGTTCTACACGGGCTCTTTTCTTTGTCTTCCCAGATGCTAATCAGTGTTCACGTAACTGTTCCAGCATGATCATTTCAGAGTTAGAATAGATTTTGTCCTAGCCCAGGTTCTGCTTCTTTGGAGCTTTTGTTGTGAAGTATTCTAAAATCATTAAAACCACTTGAGTCAGCAACGACCCCTATAAATCAGGAGCTATTGTGTGCGCCCTCATTCTGCTGGTGCATGCCCCAAACATACACTCATTGAAGATGAGCTGGAGGGTAGTGCTTTCTCTTCACCGATTGTTAAGTAGCTATGATTGTTAGCATTTGTGGTTAGTGAAGCACATTTCATTTCTGTGTGTCTTTCCCCTCCCAAACCCTCACCTCCAAAGATAAGGCTTATCAGAGCCATTTGGATACTCTGTTAGTCTGTCCTATACTTTTTCTCTTTAATTCTCAAATTAAATAAATTTTCCCACTTGACAAACATTCTTTAGCTCAGAAATAATGTTCTTGGTTGTGGTAAGCCCTGGTTAGGTTTCTTTCTGAACCCAGAGGAGAGGAAATATAGAAATACTGCTGCCTTTTCAGAACAACACATCAGAACTTGAGTTTCCACTTGTAAAAGGAAGACAAACCAAGTTATTAAATTCTTGTTCCTTCCAAGTTTGTCTCCCATTAGTTTGTAAGAATATGGGGTGGAATGGGCAAGTGGCAGAGCCTCTGAGAATAACCCAGTTCTGGATAGTGTCTTCTTTGAAAAGAGGGGGCAAAGACATCCAAGGAGGGTGTATTTAATCACGGACAGCTCTCTTGGTCTGCTTTGGTTCTTCACCGGTCCATTACTAATTTTGGAGAGATGTGAGGTTAAGTGGTTGGACATTGCCAAACACTGGAGACAGTGTTTCATAGGACAGAAAATAGTGATTTTGAGTAGAAAATGGCCCGGGCTCTCTCTTCCAGGCAGCAAGTTATTGGTTCCTGACATAGACTATGAATATCAGATATTCAGGGTCAGCACAGTGTCTCCTTTTTATTTCTTTTCCCCCTTTCCTATTTTATTTTAATAATTAAAAATACTGCTGATCACACTGAATGACTTCTGGCGGAGAAGCATTCTGTCCCAGAAGGACCAGTTGTGGGCCATCAGGTTTATGACATCCATAAAACCGGAGCCAGATCAGAGCATGGCCTCCCTGAGTGACAGAGTTGTTCAGCCTCCACCAGGGTCCCCCATCGACTGATTGCTTTGGATATTTGTTTTTTTGTTGTTGTTGTTCTGTTTTGTTTCCTGATACATGCACAAGTGTGCATGTGTGCACACATTTTAAAATATAAATGAAACAGGTATGTAATGCCCTCTGCCTGTTAGAAAGACTAAAGCCATAAAAATAACAAACGGCGTGTATTTGCTAGAATGTCAAAGTTATGAGTTTATTTTGTAATGATGTGCTCCTGCCTTCATGAGGTAAACTGGCCGTGGCGGAGGTGTTATTAGTAATATGGACTCAGTGGAGCAGAAAGCCGAGTGACCGAGAGATCAGTGTATCAGTCAGAGAGAGGGCAAATAGAAAGAGACAGCAGGAGAATGAGAAAAGAGCCGCAGTGCCTGGGCTGAGATTAAAGACAGACTGAGAGGAGGATGGGAACCCAGTGGTCAGACATGGTCTCCCCTGTTCTTAGGGCTCCTTCAAAGGAGCTGCCAGCGTGTTGCTCAGCTCAGGGCTGCCTGCAAAGGCTTGTTCTCTGTACTTCCTTATCAAGCAAAGCAGCAATGTGAGAGCAATTTTGCTTTTCTTATTCTTCCATCCTTCCTAGCTGAAGTAAAATGGAACCAAGGCCAGCTAGGTCACACTGAGGTGATTACTTTGTCACCAACTTCCCCAGCCTTTGGAGGGTCTTGAGGTAGGGGGTAACCGAGCATACAAGGGAACCTCTTAAAGCTTCTAACAAGAAGGGACAAAATGGGAAGATACAGGTGGAATTTGCTGGTCTTTTGTTTATTAGGTTTTCTCCAGAGACTGTAAATGAATAAAAGTTAGTAAAGAAGAAATTGTGTGTTGTAGTTATTTTCTGAAGGAGGAAGGGAGAGGGAAAAGGAAAGGCAAAATACAGTAAGTGCTCTACAACAGTTTAGAGCTCTCCAGGGCTACCCGAGATGCCTGGCAATTACCACACACTCAGCAGTTTGCAGTAGTAGTCAGTGACCAGGCTGCCCGGCTTCCATCTGCTGGGTCAGAAAACCTCCTTCTCTGAAAGAAATTATTAACTAATCTTCAGGAGAAAAAGAAACCCTACAATTTCCAAGTCTACAAATATTTTGTCTTTCTTTTTTCTTTTTTAGAGGAAACTGGTTTCCAATTGCAGGTGCCCTTCAACCTCACAGGGGTTAAATTCCTCCAGGGATACCCAGGGATTGAGGCCCTGAATTCTCTGGAACCTTCCTGAGGGAGGAGAGACAGGCTTGGGTATAAATCACCGCCCTGCACCCAGCACACAAAGAAGACTTTAGACTCAGGGGTTTGTGTCTGTATCATAAGTTGCTTTGGGATTTTGCTAGCCTTAGGGCTTATGTGTGGGCACCAGCTTTAAAAATCAAATAAAGGGGAAAAGTAATCTTTAAAAAAAAAACAACAACAAAAAAAACACAAAGAACTCAAACCTCAGTGTTTCTTTAACTGAGACTTGTCACTAAAGATTGTCCAAAGACAGGCACATTATCTCTTTTGTGTATATATGCAGCAACTCTGCCAGGCCCGCAGATGATATGAGGTAGCCAGTTTCTCAGGGTCCCTGCCTTACCCACCATGGTTTCACTCAGTCAAAGTATGCTTTGCCTATCAATGGTAGCTGGGCGGGAGGGGCTTGCTGGTTTTTAAATTGCAACAGCATATGTGATTGTTTAAATACCTTTTTTGTTTCCTACGTTTTCTTTTTATGACAAAGGTCCAGATCATCCCTGAGAACAACTCACGGAAGCTGGAATCTCTGTCTTGTGGAGAAAAAAAACTCATTTTAGTGAGGATTACAAAATAGACTTTGCCTTGGTTTCCATCTAGATGAATGTCTTTTCTCATTCTCCAGGTCCTTGGAAGGGAAGTGTACACCTCTAACAACCAGCTCGGGGGCATCCAGATCATGCACAACAATGGGGTGACTCACAGCACCGTTTGTGATGACTTTGAAGGGGTTTTCACTATCCTGCACTGGCTGTCTTACATGCCCAAGGTGAGCCCTTCCTACCCAGCACTGACTAAGCCCACAGGACCCAGGCCCTTCACCACAGCTTACTGTCTCTGTGCTTGAGACCATATGGTGCAGGAATTTTTTAGGAAATATTCCTCTGAAAGCTGTTGATTTTTTTTTTCCTTAAAGCCATCTTTTTTCTTCTACTTTTAAAATGTCTTTGGATTTCATTGGGTAAGTCCCTTTCTGATATTTTCCAGCCACAGAAGCCTTCATGGTATATCAGGGCTCAGATCCCAGCATATTAAGGCTTTCTCCTCATTGTGAGTTTTCTCCTTTGTAATAGCCTCCCATCCCTCTGGAGAGCTTCCCAGAAACCTGGGCACACTGAAATCAAGAATCAGAAGGCTCCACTTTGTGCCAGGCTCCTACATGAGACTTGAAACTTGTGCCTGTTCTTCAGGGCTCAGCACACAATTGCTATGCTTCTAGCTTATGATCGGGACTAATGGGTGTAATTCCGTATGTGGGCTCTGCTGTCTTAGTAGCGGTTGTTGCACAGTTGGCATACAGGACTGCTGTTTACTGATTATTGTGCCCTTTCCCTCCTAATCTCCTTTCAGAATGTAAACAGTTCAGTTCCTATCCTGAACTCCAAGGATCCTATAGATAGAATCATCGAGTTTGTTCCCACAAAGGCCCCATATGATCCCCGATGGATGCTAGCAGGCCGTCCTCACCCAAGTATGTATATGCTTGACGATCCTGTGGTACCCTGGCTCTCAAGCTTTCAGCCTTTTTTAGTTACTAACCAATTCCTGCACAATAGCATGTGACAAAGAAAACAGCTACTAAAGTACCTAGAAATGAGAAAAATCCTTCAACAACATATGAAAAATAATGAAATGACATTTACAAATCAGCCATTGAATCATAAGCAGAGCAGTCACTGATACATTTCTTCTGTTTTTTCTGTTAAAGCACTTATTATTTAATGGGCTCAAAGACTTTAAAACAGTTAAATATAAGCCATAAAGTCATAGAACTATAGAACCAGAATCTTTGACCATCTGGTTTGTATAAACAGAGATTAATCAGATCAGTTTTAGAAAAGGTCTTTGAGACCCCCCTCAGTGTAGAGTGTGACTACACTTTGCTTAGCAATCTCCTGCTGAGCCTCCTCCCTCTCCTCCCGCCTCCCTCCTTGCCCCTGCCCTGCAAGTGCCCTTCTTATATTGGTCACAGTATTGGCACTTGCTTTTAGTTATAATGTAAGGTCACTTTGGAGATCATTTATTCATGAAGACACTGTCCAGAACTTTAATTTTATAAATATATAGAGCAAGAACAAGCCCATCCTCCATGTTTATCTAACATATCCCCATCTTGGGGCTGATTTCACTTCTAAAAAAAAAAAAAAAGAGGTTATTCCATATAAGGCAAATGTGCATTCTCATTTGTTGGTCCATTGGCTGTTTTCACAAACTTTACTTATTAGGAGGTTCTTTTGTAAAGTTCCAAATCTCCAGCTACATTTTGAACCTACTTTTTCAGGGGTTTTTTTGAGAAAGTGTCCTTTTTTGCATGTTTATTGCAACTATTTCAAAGAATGGCTGTATCTTAAAGAAGAGAATGGAATGCAGAAGATAATTAAATTTAAGAGTCACTGATTTTGTTGAAAGAGAAAGAGGTCTTCATAAGGAAAACTTAACATACCTTTACAAGCACCACCCTAAGCCAGGTGGGACTGTAAAACACTTCCCATATACATGATCTTATTTAGGCTTACTACCTCTCAGAGATAGAAAGAGATCACTGTTTTACAAACTGAGAGAAGTTAAGTAATTTGTGCAAGGTCACACAGCTATTACTTAGGAGCTGAGACTTAATCTGAAGCCTAACTATAGATAGCGTAGAAAAATCACCTGAGGAAGGTTGATTTTAATTTAAAATTTTACTTGTTGTTATCAATGCCTTTTCTTATTAATCTTAATAAAACTAAATAGTTTTTCTTACATAGCCAGAAAAATCACCATAGTAACCTTCTCCGTACCTCTCATTTTTATGCCATTATTATGATAAGAACTATGAGCCCGAGATAAAATCCAGGACTTTTCTGGGATAACTCAAAACAAGATCCAGTGAATGTTTGCCTAGGAATTGTGGGGAGCCATCTTAGCTGGCTTCTGAGTTCTGCATCTGAACTGAACATGACCTGTTCTTTGGGAGCCATAAAACCCACATGCAGTAGCCATACCCCACCCAATCGACATATAAGACAAGAGGTTTTTAAAGAAGAAAATATTTCCATTTTGAAAGTAATTCTGTAGTTTAAGTCATTGTTATTGAAGTAAGAATCATAAAATGATCTAAGCATATAAGTTAAAATTTCAGTATCCTGATGCAGTCAGAAGTTTGGTTTAGAACTATCATCAAAATTTAAGTCTTCTTTCATGGGTGAACAGATTTGTGTGTGTGTGCGTGTGTGAGAGAGAGAGAGTGAGAGAGAGAGAGAGAGAGCGCGCATGCATTATCTTGGCCATTATTAATGAGATCTACAGAATAAAATGGAATTTGTGATAAACTAAGTTTTCTGTTTTTTGGATAATATTTTTTCATTGACTCCCTAGTAATTCATCCTCCTGTCTATGTGCTGCTAACATTCGCTCCCAAATCGAGTGACTTCAGATTTTAATTTAGTGGAAACGTTAAAGAAAGCAGATGATTCCCTGTGATAAGTTAAAGCAGATATCTTCTAGGTGAAAAGTTAAAGTCATTTATTAGAGGAGATAGTGCTGTGATATTCTTCAAACTGACGCCCAACACGAGACCAGAATCTAAACGATCAGCTTTGGGCTCACGATAGAGAGATAATTTTGAAATGGATGATCACATTTTATACTGGGGCCATAGAGGCAAGGAATGTAGAACACAGTAATTACAAGTTTAGTCTTGATAAAACACTCTCCATCCTGTTTAAGTCAGCAGAGGTTAGCTTGCTCAGATCTCCACTTTTAATTGGTTTTTAGACTTAGGTTTTTAGGGAGTGGAGGGCTATGTTCAAATTAGAAGAATCGCTGAGAAACCATGAGCTGAGAGGGCAAGCTAGGAAACAGTTATTTGTAGAAGCTTTTATGTGGCCTTGGTCAAACATGGATACCTGTGGAACAAAGAAGTTTTTTTCTTAAACTAAGATGTTGAAAGTTTTGTGTGTTGCCAGTGAAGGAAATTCTATATGCAAGGGAGGTTAATGACATTAAGTGTGTGCATCTGAACCATTATACCTTCACTATTCGTCATGAGTATGTAAGCATGGCCCTTTCTTGTAGAAAGATTATACTTTGTCATTTGTAAATAAAGTGGATGTATAGCTTGTTGCTTTTTTAGCAGAAAAGCTGAATCCCTTTTCCCTAAATTTGGGTTCTCATCTGATCATTAACGCTTTTCATTTAGCTTTTCATTAAAAGAAAGTCAGTGAAGTCAAACAAAATAGTAAGCTGAGTTTAAGATAGAAATAGATATTCTGAAAACATCTTTAATGACTTGGCTGCTTTTTGACAAATGTTTGCAGTGTTTTGAAAAAAGCTAAGTTATTTATTTAAAAGCAATGCTCTTTGCTAGCTGAACCCCATCGTTTAACAATAAATGATGCTTTTGCTGATAAATAAATCTTTTTATGTGGCCTAGCAAATGAAATAGGAGATGATGTCTGAAGGCAGATGAACATTCAGCTGTCTAATGCTTCCATCTATTATAATATGGTTAAAAACACAACAAACTCCCCAAAATAATCCCTTAAATCCAACCTTAAATTTGCCAGTTCGAGTGCATTTTCAATGGATTGACTATCTTTATTCTCTCTTTGTTTTCTTTCCTTTCCTTCTGTAGCCCAGAAAGGTCAGTGGTTGAGTGGATTTTTTGACTATGGGTCTTTCTCAGAAATCATGCAACCCTGGGCACAGACTGTGGTGGTTGGCAGAGCCAGGTAAGAGCTCTTTTGTCCTGGGAACTCTTTTTCTTCACAACTGAAAACAAGAAAGGAAAGGGCCATGATTATATAGGTTCTTAACAATAATGCTCTCTTCATCTCAACTTTCTAAGAATATTGGATTATGGTCATGCAGCACAACCGAAGTGCTGGTTCCCAGTAGGCATTTAGTGTGTCACTCCAATGATACGTTTAATCTGAAGTCTGGTTTTGACAATATTTCCTTTTTATAATGCTGAAAGAAAAGCTCTTTGGGGGTTGTAAGTAGCCAGACCCACCAATGACCCCCTTCTCCCCTAAGATCATTTTCTTTCAGGAATAAGTAACAAGTGAATCACTCTCATCTCTTTACATTACTTGAGAGAAGTTCCTTCATGGCATCGAGATCATTTAAGTGACAAATGCACTATATTGGCTTATCACCAGATTTGAATTTAAATTTTTTTTTTTTTTTTACCTCTAACAGGAGTGAGTAAAATAAGCTAGAATAGGTTGCTGGGATACCTATATTTTTCAAGTGGGAAATTGAAGTTTCTATTAAATTTTAATACCCACTCTAAGAAGTGCTTCACTCAACAGCAAGCTCTGCACGAAATAATCTGTAGCGCTCGCCATAACGAGCACCTGCCAAGGCTGATCTTAATCTCATTCTGCACTGCGGAGACATGCCGCCCCAGGGATCCACATCTGGAGCTCACCTTCCTCTCGGGGGCAATCAGTTTTCCTTATCTTGGTGAAAAGTGGCACCTGCTCAAGATTCTCAAACATGCCACATTGGGTTGAGATTTAGATTCTAGCCTTGAAAATAATTCTAGGCTTTGTGGTTCTCTCAGTACAGCAGGTCAGCACGCCTCATGCTGCCAGTGACAAGGAGCCATCAGAGGGCAAATCCCACAGATAGAATCTTCCACTGTAACTCTGAATAAGAGTTAGGCCTGGAGTTAGCCCAGACTGAAACCCACAAGGACTAACTCTCATTTTCTCTCGAGTCTCAGGTCTTCTTCCTCACCCCAGGCTTCTGGGTCCTCGTGAGAATTATTTTTGTGCCTGTTAAAATTCCCACTAGGGAGGTAGAGGTGAGGGTTGTGATAGAGAGAGCCCTTTTACCCACGACCTATCGGTTTGTTACAGCGAGACCTCACATCACACCCAAACTAACTTTTTTGAAAATTTGTCTTATCTAGTCAGCTTCAGTTCTCCTGTCTGTAAAAAAAGATGACAGATTTTAAGCCTCAGAAAGCCAAACCTTTGTTAAGGTCTTTTAGATCCTCCCATGGGAAACAAGAGAATAATACTTTACACTTATGACTAGAAGAATAGGGATTGTCTGTGAGCAAGATCAGTCAAGCTTGCCTTTGGTTAGCTCTGCCATTGTTTATTGCGACACTCACTCTGACTTCTTCCTTTCTTTCCATCTGATGAGTTCTGGGCTTCTCACTCCAAACACATACACATGCTCACAAGTATATAAAACACAAATGGAACTAGCTTCTTTCAAAAGCAATGGCATTTCGAGAAATAAATATAAATGTATTCTTCTGGGATTGTTACTGTAAGTGCTGCCAAAACTCATCTTTGGTATGTATGTTTGGAATATGTGTGCTATTGGCTGTAAATTGTCTTTTATTATTCCATGGCACCTTGTCCAGGGACACACTATAAAACAAGATGTAGCATCTTCAAGTGCTAGCCTGATAAAATTTATATGAAGTATAATAGAAAACAGAAGTTGTTCTGAGCTGTTTTCAAGTTCAATAAATAACTGTAATACTCGGATAAAGATGTTCTTTATTAGGTCACATGGGCCCTAATATATAAGTTACAAGTTACCGATTTAGGGTGGCTTTTGCAATTACCAGTTTCCAGTTGGATTGTTAATCATTGCGAACAGAAATATTTCTAAGCCCCCCTGTGTACCTCCTGCTCATTGTCTGGTCGTCTAGAGGGCTTTTGATTCTGATTCAGTGTGGGCAAGTGACAAGGGGGTGGGTGGTCCCCACTCAGGCCCCTGTCAGGCCTCTTGTGATAACAAGAATCCATTTCCAGTAGCCAGTGTAACAACCAAAGACCATCCTTCATGGAAAAGTTTGTTATGGAGATGCTATGAGGGAATGAGAGACTATAACCCGTCCCAGCCCCAACCCTAAGGAATGCAGCTGAGAAAGTGAAGATTGAATTACATTTTCCAGAGTAGGGACTCACTCTGTACCTTGCAGCATTCTCTTCTCTTTTCTCCTCTCCTCTCCCCCTCGATCTCTCCTTCTCCCTCTGTCTCTCCCTTTCCCTCTGTCTGTTTCTATTTCTTACTGATTTTTACCAGGAAATCTTTCTGAGGACCAAGTTGGGAGCATATCATGGAGTATAAATGCAGAGGCTTTGAGCTCCTGAACAGTGTTTTAAATTGACATAGCTTGGAAATTAAATATATACCTCCAATATAGATCACCTGTTTCACCAAGATTACTATTGAAAGTTATCCCCGTCCCATTGCTCTTTTCCATTGTAAGAGAAAGTTAAGGGCTTGTTTAAATACCTCCTTACACTTGGCACATATTTTTCATCATCAAGCTCCCTCTCCACACACCCAGTGGTAAGACCTACTGTACCTTCACATCTTATCTGGAGCAATGTTTTAGTATTCCATAGAAAACTACAGCTCTATTCTAACAGTGCCAGCATTAAAACAGTTCCTGAAAGTTTCAGGTTCCTGCTACCTTTCAAACCATTTCCCTCCATCATCACCAAAGAGATGCTTTATAGTGAGCTGAGAAAATCCATTTGGCAACCACAGAGATAAAAGTGTGTGTGTGTGTGCATGTGCACGTAATACAGGCTAGGCTATTGAATCTAAATGCAGAGCCTCCCCTAATACAACCCTTGATTTGAATTTATACTATAGTGAGAAATAGGGGTGATTCTGAGGGTAGTTCCCCACCATATTTACAACAATTTACCATATTCACCAAATCTGTAAAGTCTCACATTTTACCTCTAAAGAGCCAGATTTCCCCACTCTCTGTATTTGTTTCCAGTTTTTCTCCCCAATATTTTGATGTGAGATTGGAAAGTAAATGACTAGCTATAATGTTGACATACATTGGATTCTTATGTGGCTCATTTTTTATCAGGCTGGGAGGAATACCTGTGGGAGTAGTTGCTGTAGAAACCCGAACAGTGGAACTAAGTATCCCAGCTGATCCCGCAAACCTGGATTCTGAAGCCAAGGTAGGTCACCTCAGGTACCCTGTATGCCTGTGCTTGGAGCTATGTTTGCCTTCTGCAGAGCCTGTGGATATATTGGGAACACGGCAAACTACCAGTTTTAGAGAGAGGGGCAGTCAGCAGCCTTTAATGATTTCAGACCATCATATGCTCACTTTTAAGGTGACTCTAAGTGGACCACAAGCTAAATTTCAGACCATCATAAGCTCACTTTTAAGGTGACTCTAAGTGGACCACAAGCCTGAAAAATAGGCCTTTACAGTTGTCTTGTTGATGCTAGAAAACAATCTACTTTTGTTGAAGATGTAGTCTTAAGAAAGGCAGCTGACATGATGCTGAGGGCTCTTTGGTCCCAGATTCTCTGAGCACACACATGGAAGAGCTACACTAGAATTAATAATGAAGTCTGCCAAAATGTGAACACCACAGCCCATGCTTTTTAAAAGGATGAATAACATTTTCACATCCTGACAAGATCCAGAAAATGAGAGGAGGAGCAGACTAGGGAGGAGGTTATTCTGCAAGGTCACATCAAGTGTCTTGATTAACCAAAGAACAGGAAAAGCCACACTGAGCATAGAGATGAGAGGACTTGGATCTATGTACAACTGTCTGTTCTGAGAGGAATGTAGTCGAGTCACTTAAGTTGCCCTTGAGAAGCCTAGAACAGCGATCCTGAGACTGCCTTCTTCCATTAGAAGCAGTACGGTTTCCCTCTTCTATGAGTGGCAGTGTAATCAGGACTTAAAAAGAGGAATGTTTAAAAAAGTCAAAGATCTTTTTTATATATACTTCAAAAGACAGCTTTATGATGAACAACAGTTTTTGTTTGTCTAATTTTGACTTTTTAATCAATCAAACTTTGTTCATCTCTGAGAGATTCCCCCCCCAAAACAGTGTTGTTAATTGTGTCTTTCTCTTTCATTTTCCCCAATAGATCATCCAGCAGGCTGGCCAGGTTTGGTTCCCAGACTCTGCATTTAAGACCTCTCAGGCTATCAAGGACTTCAACCGTGAAGGGCTGCCTCTGATGGTCTTTGCTAACTGGAGAGGTTTCTCTGGTGGGATGAAAGGTGATTGGCCTGCTCTGGGCTGGAGGGCATAGCTGATTCCCCTGACCCTGCAATGGGGGAGGAGGGTTTATGTTTGGCAGAACCTATGGATGTCCACCACCCTAGGCCTTTGGGGGATTATGCTCTCTCTGACATATCTTCTGAGTTGCAACTTGAATGGGAAAATTCAATGTTTTACAATTCCATACGAAATATCAGAACAATCTGCTAGTGTTATCTAGGTGGACTGCTGTTGTGGATTAGCTTTCACAGGTGAATGATGGACTGTTCTGATGGTACTGGGGAAAGATATTGTGCTAGTCTCTGTCCCTCTTTTCTAGGCATAGTTTTTGTTGATGTTACTCTTTAACACTCCGCAGTGACCAAGATAGATACTGAAATTAGCCTTTACCAGAAGAAAACGAATAAATTCCATACCAGAGGCTGTTCTTTGTGATAATTAGAGATATATTTTATTATTATCCAGCGACAGCCCTGGGCCGTGGCTCCAGCATATTAGACCACTATTATAAAGGCTCTGCTCTGTGCTGTGGGAATTGCTTAGTGATTAGGCAGCCAGTGTCACCAAATACTGAGAATCCACTGTGTGCAGAGCCACTGCGGACAGTTCAGGGAATGCCAAAGGAAATACACTCTGCCTCTTAGAGTAATGAAGTTCTCTGTCCAATGGCCAGAAATTCATGGCCATGCTGAGGCCAGAGGCTACATATCAAGAGGGAATGAGTATGCTGATGGGTGTCAACTTCATTCGCGGGCAGGGTTGGCTGGGACACTCAGGGATCTGAAGTAGTAGAATGGATTAGAGGAATGGAAGGTGGGAGGGGTTGATACTGCTGGGATGAATAGAGTGATCAGATATAAGGGCATATGAAATGTGAAAGAATGAACTCTCAATAGGGCACCCAGAAATACCTTGGGGCAGGCGCATCTCTTGCTCCGAGGGAGAAAATGTTGGAAGTTACCCTTTTAGAGATGGTCAACTATGTGTGGAGAGAGGTTAGAGCCTTATGCCTACGACTTTACCTTACCTGGCTAGGAAAAGCCCTGTATGGCCAGGCCTTCCTGGCAAAATGTAGACTAGGGTGAGTTTTTGCTTTTTTAGGTGAAAAGTTTCTCTTTGACCGTATTTGCTAGAGAACTACTACATTTTACACTTTTCTTGGGGGAGACTTGGACTATACATGCAAATAATGTTTGTATACTTTCTTAGACCATCAACATGAATTGTTTTTTGACCAAAATAATAAATCAGTGGAAATACCATGAGATATAGAGAGTTAAGGTTAAACAAGTCAATTCTACACATTTTTATTGAGTTCCTATGTGCAAGGACTTGTGCTAGCTACTGCAGACAAAACAAAATAAGTCAGAAACACATTGCCTCAAGGAGTCAAAAAAAATGTCTTGAGAAAGATGATAAAGCCATGATGTATAAAGTATAAGTGAAATACCACAGTGTTCAGAAGAAGGCGATACTACATTAAATTTTGGGATGGGGGCAGCCTGGAGCCCCTTTCATTTATATACATGAGGTTCATTTAACATCCGATTTCACTTGATCCCAAATTCCTTAATTTACATTAAGGCTTAAGAGAGAATGCAATGCTATTATTCCTTAGTTACATCTCTTGGGGTCTGGGGAGTATTGAGAATTCGTACTTCCTGACATTACTTAGGAGTAAATCAGTCTGGATATTTTGTCTAACGAGTTCAGAGTTCAAAAATTTGTCATGTTCCTCTTGTGGGAAAAGCTTCAATTCTGCTACATTTTTTGGCTCAGGCCCAGATTGGCTGCTAGCCCTGTAACAATAAGAACAACAACAATTAAGATTCATTGAGCTCTTTTCACCGGAAACTGTGCTAACCATTTTACATGCATTATCTTACATAATCATCACAAGCAGCACCTCTGAGGGGTAGGTTATATTATTATCTGCAATTTACATAAATTGAGACTTAGGTTAAATAAATTTCCCAAGATCATGTAGCTAAAAATGACAGATTTGGGAGAGGAACACAAATCTGTCTGACTTCGTGTAGCACAGTCGGCTGATTTTTAGAGCTCAGGACCAGACCAGATCTAGAATATTCCTGGAATAGAGTATCTAGTTTTCTGAGAAAGTTATTATTAATCCACCTCCCCTCTGCTTTGGGGTTGTCCTTAGTTATTGTGACAAGAGAAACTTCAAGATCTCAGAAATCAGTTATGTTTATTGTGGCAAAATATACATAAGTGTTTATCATTTTAACCATTCGTAAGTATGCTATTCAGTGGCATTAAATACATTCACAATGTGTAAACATCACTAGATATACCCAATTTTTCATCATCTGCAATATAAAATCTGTACCCATTAAACGATAACTCTCCCTTTCCCCCTCCCCCTTGCTGCCCCTTGTCAAAAATGAGTTATTGGCCTGATACAGACCAGGGTCAGCTCTGTCTTCTGAATTTTGGTGCTGCTGCATTCCTTTATACATCACTTAAGCCAAAAAAAAAAAAAAAAAAAGCTTTAGGGAAAATAGAGATTGGTATGAAAGTAGGAGGGGGAAGAGCATTGCCTTCATATTTACATACAGGTCAGGATGTTTTCTACATATTATCTCATGTAAAGGGACCTAAGCTGAGAGTCATTCCATATCCCTTGGGGAGATGTTTGCAGTTTTGATTTCAATACTGGGTGGGGATTATGCAGGGAGGGAAAATAAACAATTATGCCATCCCTCAGTGCACACAAACACACAGCCAGGAGCCGACTGCACTGTGGGTAAAATGACTCCAAAATTGTGTGTAATGAGTAGGAAAAGATTAGAGACAGCTCTTGCTATGCTGAAAATTGACATTAGTGGAGGGGAAAAAAAAAACTCTTTACTAGTCGGCCTAGGAGGTCTAATTCGAGCAGTAAAAATATAAATAAATAAATAAAAGCATGTCAAGATGGTATTGGTGCTTTTTTTCCAATGAGCTCTATCTGGCCGGAAGGCTATTCAGCATAATGCAAAATTAAATTATAAAAACTGGCTGAATATTTAGATGGAAGAGCCATTTGGAAGCAGTTTATTTAGACGAACCGGCAATGACCCACAACAGGGAGACATCAAGCGTGAAATTTACTAGAAATTAGCACCAGGGTCCCAGCCTCAGCATGAATAGCTTGATAGGATGCAAATCCCAGTGATATTAAGCTGCCTCACTGCTGGTGCTACAGGGTCACTCTCAGTTGGCTTTTCATGTTATACTTATTATTTTTTCCTGGGACAGGTTATAAATAACAATAAAAAAAACATTTATTGAAAACTTTAACTGGAATGAAAGTCTATTTTAAAGTCTCTCATTACTTGGATGTTGAAATACAGTGTCAGCCAGCCATAATGAACTCATGAGAGACATTATATGTATGCATGCAGCTTGTATACGTCTAATGTTTACCTTCAGCTTCTAACAGATAATCTTTCCCCAAGCCAATAAGATCTGTTCCAGTTTCGAGAGTGGGGCACTGTGAAACATTCTACCGCCCTGCTCCCTTGTTTGGTACATGTGGCTGCCACGGTTTATCCATGTTGTATAACAATGAAGGTTGGTGTCTGGGTGCTGAGAACACACTGGAAAGGCTGTGCGTGATCACCTCATGCAGATGTTCTTTGCAGAATGCTTAGACAGCTCCAAGCTCCCGCCTCTCTAGTGAAGAACCTATCGGTATTTTCCATTCCCGGTTGCATTTCTCATGGCCTGAGAATTGACAATCAGCGTATGGATAGCTTTAAAATACCCTGGACTAATGTCTAGCCTAGACCCTTGGGAATAGACCCTCCACCGCTATTCTTGGCTGTGCTTTTGCTCTGTCTTGAATATGGATTTCAGACAAATGTGTGCCAGATTGTTGCCAAGTGCTTCATTTTAACCTACTTTTCAAAATGTGTAGCATGAGGCAGCTGTAATTCAGTATGAGCATGTTGTTTGTAGAGTTTATTTGTTTTGTTTGTTTTAATAGGCTTTATTGCTTTTTGGGTGTTTTGATGATTGGATTGTGGGTCTGTTGGTGTTCCAGGTTAGGCGGAAGCATTGTTTTCAGTCTCCTGCTTTTCAAACTTTAATGAACCTTGATGCCCCTTTTCTGCCCAGTCTTGGGGCCTGAAGATAATTGTTTGGCAGTCAGATCCAAGCTGGTAGTATCATCAGTACAATTTCTGACACTACTGACCATACAAAAAATCCAGGCAAAATTTAGAAATATTCAGCCATTTATTCAGATCTCTTTTCTGGTTTCTGTTTTACTCAGCCACTTGTTATCAGATGCTGGAAAGCAGATTACCTCAGCCTCATGCCCTTTCCTTACAATAAGAATGATGAGTTAAGAACAAGGTAGTAGAATGCGGACTTTGGAGCCCAGAAGATCTGGGTTCAAGTTTTGTTATCTCTGCCACTTCAGTCACTTATGTAAGACTCAGTTTACTCACTTATAACTTGGATAGAAGAACAAAATGATTTTCTGATGATTAAATGATTTATGTGTATATATATGAAATCATGCTTCCCCAGTATAGAATAAACTAGTCATGATGGTGGAAAAGAGGGACCGAAGTCCATTTCACAAAAATAAAAAATGCTCACACACTAAACTTCATCCCATATTATTTGCATGTACTATAAACTCAAGTTTTTTTTTTAATTAAATAAATGAAAGTACAATTTAAATAAAGTACCCCCTTCCTTTTTAGGAGCTGAATTAATCATAGTATAGTGACACATTTTGATGTTGGTATGTCTTTAACAGACAAGAGTGAAAAGGCTAGAAACTTTCCCTTCACTTACCTCTAACTTACTTTTTCTCTTTCACATAGGATGACTTTCTTTATGCTGTTTTCTGTTGTTTTACTTCTTTTGTCTATGCCTTCTATTTCTTCTCTGTGCATGATACCGTTGAGGGCTACTCCTTTCCATTACTTGTTCTAAGACTGTACTCTTGGCAGCACTGAAAAATGTACTGCTAATTACACAATTATTTTATTATGTAGCACTGGTTGAAATATCCACTAAAGAATTAATTTAGTTAAAATAATTTGAACTGAGCAATTATTTTCATAACCACGGAATTAGCGTAAAGCGCTTAAAGTCCTTTATTCCCTGCTCTTCATACAGCAGTTGTGTAATTAGCAGTAAATTTTTTTTTGGTCTTTGCTTCCCTCTCAAAAGAATAAATGTCTTCGCTCTGATCATACATACAGAGTGTATGACCATACACATTCCTCATAGAATAGGGAATTTTCCCTGGGGCAACTTCTGAATTTTTGGAATTTTCGAAGTCTTCACAGACCAGTCAGGTTGGGGCAGATGGAGAAAGGCATATGCCTTACAGTGAACTATGCTTACTAATGGTTTGTATACAGAGCCATTTTTACTTGAGAGAAGGTGGCAGTTTAATTTGCCAGTTACTACAATGAAAGCAATTTCTATTTGGTTTGCTCTTAACTTTCTGAAAAATAATTCTTTGCTTTGGATTTCCAGAATTGATTTATTCCAAATTGAGATCCTCTCTTTGATAGGAAAGTCTGAACTCAGTTGAACCTGTTATTTGATGTTTAAAAAGGACACATTGTGGTTCCACTGAAGTACTCATTAAACATCTGGAATCATAAACCAAAGGCTTTAGCAATGTTTAGACTTCAGTGAGCTAGGAAATGGGAAGACGTTCATAAATTGTTGGGAAACAAATAACTGATCCTACTTTCCAAGGACTCACTTTATTAATGTACCAGGGGGTCCCTTTTGTTCAGGCTGCTCCTGGCCTTGGGGGACATTACAAAGTGTACTCTTTAGCAGAATGAAGTGGTGGCTCCTCTTTTTATGTGGCTGTGTGACATTTCTAATAAATACGTATGCATTTAAATTTTTTCTCACTGAAACCTTGATAAAAATGCAACTGTTAACTAATTTGTTTTTCTTACTCTTTGTATTCCTTACAATGTGTATATATGTGTTCATTCATTGATTCAGCAGACACAAGTTCCAGGCACTGGACAGGACACTGGGGATACAAAGATGAAAGATGCAGTTTTTGAAGGATCCATTTCCATTAGCTGCACATATTAAGAGCTTATCATATGCTAAGTTTCATGAGAAGAATTGAAAAGAGCTGGAGTAGTTCCTTCCTTCAGAAAACTTAATGTACTGAGAGATATCACGTATTGACATGAGAAATACTCAACATTTGTAGAGCAAGTATGAATTAATGCGGTAAAACCTGACTACAAAAATTCAGGGAGGTTATAAAACATATGCCATCCATAGGGTCTGCATGCTGAATCTTGTGAAAGACAATGCACTTACTTCTCTTGTGCTTTTGAAGATCGCCTGGAGTCTTGAATAGAATACAGGTGGAAATACCGATCCCTTTAGTCTTCAGGGTGGCCGAACTTGGGTGGCTGAGTCTCTAGACCTGTCACCTCTGGTCACCTCATGGAGGCACAGTGTGCCGTGTAAATATTCTTTTCTGTGTGTGCCATGATGTGAACAGTGTTTGGAAGCACTATTTCATGATTTCTAACTTATCTCATTCTCCATAGATATGTACGACCAGGTGCTGAAGTTTGGTGCTTTTATCGTGGATGGCTTACGGGAATGCTCTCAGCCTGTGATGGTTTACATTCCTCCCCAGGCCGAGCTTCGGGGAGGCTCCTGGGTCGTGATTGATCCCACCATCAACCCCCGGCACATGGAGATGTATGCTGACCGAGAAAGCAGGTAGTACTCCTTCCTTATTTCCATTTACTGCCTCTAAACATCTTCTGGCTGATGGTTTCCTCCTGGAGAATGTTATAACCAAGAGAACTTTGAGTCTATTCATTCCCAGAGGGCTCCAAGGTCAGAAAAACAGACTTTCTAAATAGTGTCTGCTGGCGTGGGAAGGAAACCAGGCTGGAGTCAGGCTCTCTCGGTGTGATCCCCACCTCAGCTTCTTTTACCATGAAGTCCTCTATTCCAAGCACCCCCAAACTCAGAGAGATCTTCTCAGTTCAGATACGCCTGTTCACTCTTTCTCTCTCAGGTATGTGGCAGAGGGAACTTAAAGCAGGTTGGAGTGGAAGGACTGAATCATTAGTCTGACGTTCTAGGGTCCTAACCCAGCTCTTTGCCACTGACTAGTGAGGAACTGGGAACAGTCTTTACTCTCCCCAGGCTGCTGCTTGTCTGTAGAACAAATGGGGTGGCCTTTGTGGCCCTCATTCTATGATTCCAAATCAAAGCTCTCAGAGTCCAGTGTCTCACTCTGGCATTCTAGGAGCCTTGGAGAATGCAGTGTTTGCAGCAAGAACTGCAAGAGAAAATTCCAGGCTTTTGTTGGGAAGTGGTACCTGAAAATTCTTAAGTAAAAAAGATTAAATCCAGCTTCCTCTCATAGTCTATTTTTAAACCTTTCCAAAGTAGATAAATTTCACATTGTATTTCCTTGACATTTCCATCCCAATTCCTACATCCAGTCATTTTATGAGAGTACCTGTAGCTCTCTTTTCTCCAAAATTTCAGCTTCCTACTTCAGAATTGCTTAGGAGAGTCTAGTAGTTTTATTGTTAAATCACTAGGCTTGTATTCTGTGCTTAGGAATTTATTATTTTTAAGTTCTAACCCAACCCCTGATCTGATACCAGATCAAAGCCGATTCTTCTGCAGACTTTGGAACAACACTATGGTTTCAAATCTACCTTCACTTGTTAGACAAGTCTCTTAACTTCTCGTACCTTAGTTTCCTTATCTGTAAAATGAAGGTAATAGTGTTTTACCTTATAGTGGATGTAGATGGCATAGGAGTGTTATGAATATTTTTATGTAAGCACTTAGAACAGTGCCATGCACATAGTAAGCATTAGCTACAATATCTTTTTTAATGTAAAAGTTTAGAAAAAAGAAAGGTGTTTAGTGTCACATTAGTATGCACTAGAAGTAACCTGAGACCAATGCGTTGGCTTTGTCATTTCCATAGCAGTAGGCAGCATGTTTTCTCTAACTGCCTCGCCTGGCCTGGCGTGTCCAAGTCCTACCAGCAGACCGACAGCTATGCGTAAGACCCATCAGCCTCGTCCCCTCACCATATGACCTAAGTGCTGGAGGTTGTTCCCCTGTCACTGCGCCTACATAATCTCTTTATTTCCCCCTGGAAAATAATGTGACTCCCGTTACCCTGGTCAGCTGTAGGTGGTGGAATCTGTGTTCTTCTCCCTTTGGGATAGAAGTAGTCTAGTGTGGTAATGAGAATGCTTTTAATTGCTTTTTGCTGGGCCTTTCTCATACCTCACTTAAACACTTCTCTGGTGGCTGCTTCTCTCCCTGGAGTTGTTTCTGTGAACCATGGGTGGGCAAAACCATATTGAAACTATTTCCTGGTCCACAAATTGTAACTGGCCTCATTCCGTTGTCTCCTTCCTTTAAAATGCCTCTATTTCTGTTTTGTTATGTTTTCTTTTCTTTCTCTTTGATCCAGGGCATCAGTTCTGGAGCCAGAAGGGACAGTAGAAATCAAATTCCGCAGAAAAGATCTGGTGAAAACCATGCGTCGGGTGGACCCAGTCTACATCCACTTGGCTGAGCGATTGGGTATGTCTGCTTGTCCTCCTGACAAATCAATGAGCCATTCAGCTGATTTGTAATGAGTGCATTCTAGGCCAGAAGAGGAGGCACTGAAGCATTTGATCAAATTCATGATAATCTTTATTTACTGTCCTCTATATGGTAAGACCCTGATAGAATGAAATAGTGTGTGTAATAAGAGGGAAAGTGGGCCCTAAAAAGGCTAAAGTCACCCGCATTTTCTTCTGATATTTCCTTGTAGTTCATGTAGCCTGTCATTCTAGGCTTATGGATGTCCTTGTAAAGAATAATTAGCTAGAAGTTGCTGTTTGGGGCTGTCCAAGCAGGCGGGGAATATGCTAGACTTAAATATCCTGTTTCTGCTTGTCTCTTTGGACAACAAGCCCACCTTGCTTCTGGGGGATGCGAGTCAGTGTCATGGGACAGGAAAGCTGGAGACCTTCCCGGGCGGTGTTCTGGGGCCATTCTGAACTAGAGAAGTGGAAGTAAAGATTGTGCACTGTGTGCCTCCAAACAGAGGCTGTGACAGCAGTAGCCCTGGGAGTATTTGCGCTCTATGCTTCCAGCCCTGGCTCTGTTGCTGATTTGTTTCTGGAGTTTTTGGAAGGTGCTTGTGATTTTAACATAGAATGAAACCGTGGGAGTCCTGTGTTGAGTCCAGAGTCTGAATGAGTTTCAGATTCTTTTAAAACACTGATTTTCTGCCCAGGTCTTCCATTGAGCCCCTTGCTGTGTTAGTAAAGATAATTGCTTGAGGTTCTTTTGTTTGTTGGTTTGTTTTGTTTTAGTTTTTCTAAAGAAGCAGAGAGATTGTCTTTAAAAGGTAGTGAAACTCAGTGAATGGAAGGCATAAAAAAGAGAGTTGCTAGCTCATTTATGTTCCAAATGGTAATTTAATTAATAAAGTGCCATTTGTGGACTCTTTATATCCTCACCATCTAGAGACACAAAAACTGAGTGTTTGCCTGCACTCCTGAGACTGCACATCCTGGCATTTGGAGCCTTGAGCCAGGTTGCTTGCCACACGCAGTGACTTGGGTTACAATAAACCCTGTTTGTGTCCCATTGTTTGCCATTAGGCAACAACCAACAATAACTCTAACCCACTGCAGCCTGGTCCTTTTACTGGAAATACACACATACACCAAGAAATTGGCAAAGTTGTTTCTAAAATCTATTGCCACCCAGAGTTGTTGAGAATTTATTTTTTCCTCTTCTCCGAACAGGATAATTACTTCTGACCAACCCCATACACTTTAATTAAAGTAACTGCAGCTCAAGAGCAAGTTACTCACAACTGTACACAGAGAAAGCTCTAAAAGCTTCAGCCACTGATAAGCATCTCACATAGATGGTTCATAATTGCTCCCAGCATCCGGCGATCGTTGCTGCTGTTTTTACCACTAATTCTGTACAAAGGCAGCAATGCCACAATTGCAGGACACAGCAAATTGCATAATTTTTCCTTTTTTTCTTTCTTTTTTTTTTTCTTTTTCTTTTTTTTTCCTCTTTTGCTGGTTTTCTTTCTGGCCAATTTAAAATTTGTCAAAGTCGGTCTTCTTCTGGATCACTGCCCTTTGATATTTCGCGCACTCCATTTGCCACAAACAAGCCGCAGGGCCGAGGTTCATGCTGACTCTAGCAGAAGCAGAGAAAGCTCCATTTATCTTACACTGCCTGCTGAATTCCTACTCATTAACTGGGGGTTCACTGCCTCTTTTTAACCCCCCAATGGCTGTTATCATCCCTTCAGAGTAACTGGGCGGTAGGAATAGGGATCCTCTGACATCTGTTTGCAGAATGACTAGGTGTGAGGGGTGTTGGGCTGAAGCTTCTTTCTCATGAGGGAAAAGTGATATCGCTCCCACCTTCACCCAGCACCTTTTAACTTTTAAAACATAGGATGGGGAGAGGGAGGAAATTCCCAAGTGATGGCCATTTAATCACTTGTTACAAATCACCTCATTATCAATTTACTATCTGCATTGAAGAAAACCATATTTATTTAACCTTGACCAAAATGGCACTAGAGAAAGAATCCTTAGTCTGCTCATTGTGAAGTAAGCTCTGGCCCAAGGCAGCTTGGGAACATGAGCTGGGGATCTGGGATAAAAATAACTATGTACAAGTCTTGGTTATAGTGCTTGCAGGTAAATTGTTGAACTTCTCTGAACATCAATTTCTTCATTAGAAAGTGGAGATAACACCCCCACTCAGCTAATGTGAGGATCAGATGAGTCTGTGTTTGCTTTCAATCTGCAAAGCATTTTTCAAACATAGGGCTTGACATCCTTTCTGTCTTAATCACCCGTAGAAGCAGATCGACAGTTTGGTATCGAGCATTCTGTGGCTTAGGTCCACTTTTGGAGCAAGTGATAAAGGAAGGGAAATAAGAAACAGGAATGATCTTGTCTCTCAGGCATTTGCAGTCTTTCAGGGAGGCCGTACACACCCAGGCATATTTGTGGCACAGTAATCAGCAGGGATGTAACAACATGCTGTGAACACAGCTCCTTTGGCGTTTGGCTTCTTTCTCAGTGCCTAGAACCAGAGATTGCCAAAATGCTTTCTCACAAAGTGGGTGGAAACGACCTCATTTTCCAGATTGGAAGATTGAGGCAAAAAAGAAGAGTTAAATAAATTATCCAAGATATAAAATAAATGTGCATCGGAGCCTGGAGTAAAATTCTGGTTCCTTATGTTCTACTTTTCTAAGGATTCCTCAGATTTGACCTCAACTGAATACTGAGCCTGATCAAAATTAAACAAGAATTCTCTCCCTTTGTGATCTAAAGCCAATTCCACTGACAAAAAATCAGATTTAGGAGAAAGCCTACAGGAGTGGAAGTTATCTTGTGTCCCCAACCTCTTCCCAGATCAGCCCCTGCACTGGGGAGCGTGCTGTCAGATCACTTAGACAACCCAGTGCACAACTGATTGGCAGTGTTCAACAGCATACTATTGCCTCTCTAAGGACGAGTAATACTTAATTTCTGAGCAGCTAACATCTCTTTCAGAATTTTTATCTTTAAAAAATGACCTTTTGTCATTTTATATACTTAGTTGGGTAGGAAGGTGGTAAATTCTGATTATAACAGTGAGTATGAAAATAGTACATACATTGATTCTTAATAGAGGTAGAGGGAAGAATTACCCCAGAAAGAAATGTGATGTGAGCCCAAACACCAGAGTCTTGCACTGCTGGACCCGTTCTGACCCTGGATTCTCAGAACTGAGGCTTGGTAGAGTCATTGTGGGAGGGCTAACATCCTACCATTCTGGTTGCCTTAAGGAAATTAAATTCCTTCTCCAGAAGCAGAGCCCCAGCCCTTCGAGGCCTCTTTGTGTCTCCCTGGCATCCTACCTCCTGACAGAAACAGGAGCAGGGAGGGTGGCTGTGAAGCAGGACGGCCTTTCTAGCCTGGTCTCTTCAGTGCTGAGGTCCTCTCTCGCCCTCCTCTTGTGTTCAGAGGGAAATGATGAATCAATTTAGATAGAACTGTCCAGCTCAAGTGTGAAGCAATTGTAAGTTCCCCACTGCCCCTCTCCCTCATACAAAGGACACCCAGGCAAAGGAGCCACTTAGTGGAACTTTATTCTGCTCCAGACACACATCTCAGTCATGTTCCTGTTCCCAGAGAGCCGGGCAGCCTGCCATGCAGCACCCTGGCTGTGGCCACACGGAGCGTGCCCTGGGAGTGACAGTCTGACTGACACAGGCAGAGGCAACGCTGGCTGAGCTGCTAGCCCTCGCCTGGCCTACACAGCACCCAACACACCTTCTGGCCCAAGACACCTCAGCCGCAGATGGAGTATTGTGGTTGCGGGTGAGGATAAACGTGTCTGTAAGTCTTCAGGAATGCCTTCCTCCCACGCCTTCTCCTCAGCACCCAGGATGACAGAAAAAGGACACTTCCTTGGGTTAAGGGGTTATGAAGGCTAAGCTGATTTTCTGGCAGAGGTGATCAAAGTTATCTGAGCTGTGTGTTTTTCCATCCTTTGTGTCCATGTTCAAGACACCGTAAGCTGAAAAGAGTTAAGTTGCTTGTTTGAAGCAGAAAGCAGCATCCTTACTGGAAAGTTGAGGAAAGAAAGAAGTTCTAATACCCATGCTCGAGAAGTGGCCTCTGGCCCGGCCCTCTCACCTGTTGTGTTTGGAGTGTCCTCACTAGAACCATGGCCACCCAACCACTGTGCTGTGTGGTATGTAGGCCAATGAGAAACTGTAAGATTTTCTGTCGTGAAGGTAGAAATTATAGGATTGCACCTCCCCCCTTAAATTAACAGCAGCTTAAAACACACCTCATCGGACTGATTCAGCAGCTCTTCAGCTTGATAAAATTTACTGCAAAAGTGACAACATCTTCTGGAAAGGAGAGGGGTCATTTGGGTCTGATCCGTTAATCTGATTATATTTGTAAAAGCACTGGGCTTGCCTCTTCCCAGGAAGCAGTGATTCACAATTCCGTCAGGCCAGAGGGACCTGGCAGGCATTTCCTTAGGCTGAACCTGAGCTTCTGTCTGCCTAGAGGCTGTCACCAGAATATGTCTGAGACACCCTGTTCTCCACTTGGTCCCAGCTGATCCAGATCCCTGTTCCTGCACCCACCAGACTCAGAGCAACTTAGAGAAAGAAAACAGCAAAGACTTCGAGGCTTATTGCTACTAGAATTCGGAGAATTCTGTGCTGTTTCCTGGCTGTTTTGTATGGGATGTTTGCATGCGGGGGCGGAGAATAGGGAACAGAGCTGCAGGAGGAGTCATATATTATTTTATTCCTATTTGGGAATGTCTAGGTTTACTATAGTGATTTTTAAAAATATGAACAGCAGAGCACTAATGCCATTGCGAGGAACCTTAGGGTTAAACACCCCTTGAGAAGATTGCTTTTAAAATCAATATGCAAATGAAGTCGTATTTAGATAGGTATGGCCCCTTTTGAACAAAAGCAGATGTATGAAAATGGGATTTAAAAAAAAAAACTAGATACATTGGGAGAAATTATTCCCATTACAAAAGGATTATTTGCTTTACCGAAGGATTCACTGCAGGGTTCCTTCTAAATAGCTCCCTTAAGGCATTTAAAACAGGATCTGATTTACACAGTTTTTCCAGAATGCTTTTGTGTAAGGAAAGGCACACCTGTTATGGATACAGAAATAGTTTTGCAGGGTTTTTTTTTCCCCCACTCTATCTTACTATCTTTATAGAGAAATTTCTTTCAACATAGAAAATGTGATTACATAGATCTTTTACACAGTTACTTAATGTTTGTACTTCTGAATCTTAATAAGACTCCAGCCTTTTTTATGCTGATATTTCAGTCTCAAGTTTGAGGTGTGTGTTCCTGTACCTGAGATATTCTGGAACTAAGTAGAGAGGGTGATCTAGTTTTTTTCTTTAGCTTTGTAAGTATTTAACCAATCAAAGCAAATTGCTTTCTTAAGGAATAAGGGCCCATAAAAGTTAAAATTGGGTTTTAATTTACATAGGCTTCTTAGTATAACTTTTTAAAAAGTTAAGAATTTTTTTAAAAAAGCGCTTTAATATCACATTCTTTTATAAAACATTTTTCCCGTTTGCCAGATTAGAATTGTTATTACATAAATGAGAAACTGAGCTCAGAAAAGGAGAAATTTCAGCAAGGTCACCTAGCGCCTTTGGCTGAGCAGAGAATTTTTTAACCTGTGCCCGATTTTTATTCTAAGCTTTGAAGGTCTCAGCCTTCCTTCCAAAACCTCCTCCATAGCTTTGTCCTGCTCATCCGTAGGATAAAGCTGGCCCCCTCCTGCCCTCCCTCAGGGTCGTGGCTGGGGGAAAACGCCTTCTGCTGCTGAAATCAGTGTCTCAGAAGCTTTTCTCTAGGTTTGACCCCACAGGGGAGAGATGTGGCTCTTCATTACGTCCTGGCCCCAGGAACACCTGACAGGATGCTGCCCTGTGGACACTTGTGGGTCGATTTAACTGGTTTCATTTAAAGAGCATGGTCTCTGAAGCCAGACTACCTGAGCTCAGATCCCAACCCCACCATTTCCTAGCTTTGTGGCCTTGGGCAAGTTACTTCATTTTTTTGTGCCTTAGCGTTCTTCTCATTGGTAAAATAGTGATCTTTTAGGGTTGTTACAAGGATTAAATGAGGTACTAAGTACTTAAACAGCACCAGCACATAGCACATCTTGATAATGTTAGCTCTTCTCATTTGATCAGATTAGTAATGCCTCTTCTCTACTTAACTCTTTACATTTAAAATTTTTAATTATAAAGTTAGATTCACGAGGACTTTTTATTTGGGGAGGGAAGTTTGATGGGTGTAACCTACCTCTCTTCTCTCATTTCAGCCTTTACCTAAAGTAGGATTCTAGAAAAGAATGACTTTCCTCCCTGTAGCATGTTCTTAAACACACTCGTACACATGCACACACACCGACTTGCTGTCCTAAAAACCCCGAGGCCCTGCAATCTGGCTAGAAAAGAAAGAAAACCATTCCAAGATATTTAATTGTACAGGGAGCTTACAGAATTGATCGAGAGCTTAGCTTTTTACAATAGTCCAGTGAATAAGAAATGCTCCTGACAAACGATCAATGATAGGATAATCACTCTTTATCCCCCTCCTCATTCTTACCTTCTTTCTTTCAGGAGAACAGGGTTCAGAAGTCAAAAATCTTTATAGACGCCGCTTTTAAATTAAGCAGAAAATAGACATTGACATATTTGTTAATCTCCCTTAAATCATTACCGGGGCTGGCTGCTTTGCTGTACAAGGAGAGAGAGGCCCTCAGTGTGCTACACAGGGTCTAACTAGCTGAAGAGCAGCATTTTATTTTTAGAAATTCTAGAAAACCTTTTATTCCCCCCTTAAAACAAAGCACACAAATCCTCGGCTCTCACATGCATTTAAAAATACATACATCCTCTACTTCAGTGTCTCCCTCGCTTTGATGCTTTTTTGAGGTAGGTCTTGAGCTGCGATCAGAGGCATTACTGAAGGAATCAAATGAGGTGGACTTTGAGGGGATGTTCTGTGATCTTCTTAGTTTCAGGGGGCCAGAACCTGACAGGTGTTTATCTTGTTACACTTTCAAAGCTTTAGGATAGCTTCATTGGGTGGACAGCACCTTTGTTTGTCCAGGAGCCACCCTTCTCTATCCCTCCAGCTCAGTAAAGCCAAGGCCTTTTTCCCATAATGCTCTACTCCTGAGGAATTATGGAATTCTGCACCCAGCGCTGAGCTGAGCTATTAACTCCTCTGTAACACAATGAACCAAACTCTCAAACTGATTATCCTTCTGTGGCCACTACCAGGATACCTGTTTGGCCGCCTTCTGTACCATTTAACGCGGAGGAACATAGGCTTCAGAGACAGCCAGACTCAGGTGTAAATCCTGACTTTGCTACTTAAGAGCTGGATGCCCTCAGGCAAGTCACTTTACATTTCAGATCCTTGGTTTTTCTCATTTGTAAAATAGACACCCAGTTTGTAAGGTTGAGTTGCTACAAGGATTAAAGATGTTGTGTGTGAAGCAACTTAGAAAGGCTCAGTAATATTTAGGTATTCAGCTTGGCAGCAGTGGTAACAACTGACCAGACCTAACTCTGAATTGTGCCTGGTGACTTAGGAGCCATGTGATCCTGAAAGCCTTGAGTGCAGTGCCTGGTGCATAGTAATTGCTCAGTAAATGGTATGTGTTTTATATGGTGCACACATATGTACAAGCTCGATGTTGGCTGTTTACCCAGAGGGACAATGTTGTAAGGGTCTGGAACTTTTTATTCAGCCATATCCATGGTCCTGCCATCCCCTGCCCCATCCAGCAGGGTTGCTGTTTTAGTTTTTGATCTCACAATCTCACAATAACAGGAGTAGCTATTCTTAAATCTTAAGTCTGACCTCCAGAATGGGAATTACTGAAGACCTTGTCTTGGTCTCAGTTGTGGAATGGGACTAAGATGGAACTTCAGCTTTATCAGCCAGGAGTCCTCCATCATCAGTTAGCCTTTTCTGGAATTAAAGAGAGACTACTACTGAAGCACTTGTCCCCCACCTCAAGTAAGCAAGAAGGAACAACAGAACAGTGTTCAAAAGCTTCGGGAGCCTCACTGCTGCATTTGAATCTTGCTCTGCCACTTTCTAGCTTTGTGACCTCGGTAATTTACATAAATTCTAAGTACCTCAGTTTCCTCACCTATAAGATGAGGATAATAAGAATACCAACCTCATAAGGTTGTTGTGAGGATTAAATGAGTTAATAGATATAAAACACTTAGAATAGTGCCCAGTACCCTGTAAATATTAGCTTTGATTATTGATCATATGCATTGGGGAGCCAGGAGAAACTTCTTTTAGTTGCGCTTATTCTTTTTAGCTTTCCACTTGATATAATTTTACAGAAAAGTTCTAAGAATAGTACAGAGGACTTCTGATGCCTTTTCTCAGTTTCACCTATTGTTAACGTCTTGTCTCATTTGCTTTATCATTTCTGAATACTCATACCCATGTGCTTGCTCGCTCTTTCCCTCCCCTCTCCACACACACACACACACACACACACACACACACACACACACACACTTTGAGTCTTCTGAGTGTCGTGGTATTATGCTCCTTTTATCCTGAAATGTTACCATGTGTTTCTAAAATTACACTTTCCCATATTTTATTAACAACCGTTACGTTATCCCAGAAGGAACTGTAACAGTGAAAATGCTACTATCCTAATCCATGATTCATATTCAAATTTTACCAATTTTCTCAATAATTTCCTTTATTGCTTTTTTTTTTTTTGAGAGCTAATCCCAGATTACACATTACAATTTGTTGTCAAGTGTTTTCAGTCTCCTTTAATTCGGAATGATTCTTTGGCCTTTCCTTGTCTTTCAGGTCAGTTTTATGTAGCATGTTCCTTAATTGGGGCTTGTCTTATATTTCTCCATAGTTAAAATCAAGCTGCACTTTGGGCAAGAACATCGCAAAAGTGATATGACGTCTTTCTCAACACATTATGTCAGGAAGCACATATCAGATTTTCTTGTTCCTCGTAATGGTAACTTGTTTAAGGTTTTGTTCACTAGGTTAATCCACTATAAAAGTGCCATTTTCCCCTTTGTAATTAATGAGTCGTTTTTAAGGAGATACTTTGAAACTATAACTATCCTGCTCCTCATCAAACTCTCACCTGCTAGTTTTAGTATCCATTGATAATTCTTGGCAGAACCAATTAATGTGGTGATTGTAAAATGGTGATTTTCAAATTCCATCATTCCTTCAACATCTATTAATTGCCAGAAGGGAGAGCTTCTCCCTCATTCAATTATTTATATCAGGATGGACCCACAGGTTCTTCTTTTATTCCATAAATAATCTGTCTGATAATAAACATTCTTTTTATTTTTTTGATAAATGTACTGCTCAGATTTTCCCAGATTGGCCAATGGGAACACCTTCAAACTGGCTCCTGTGGTGCCCGTTTGTCATGTCCCAATCATTTCTTGAGTGCATCCTTGCTCTCTGTGACAATTATGTTCCGGGCTCATTTTATATTTTCCCTGCCTCAGCCCTGGAATTAACCATTTCTCCAAGGAGTCTTGGCTCCTTTTACCGGAAAAGGAAAAACGTTTGCTTCCCTTTCAAGGATGTTATAACTGAGACAGTCTCATCAGAAGAAAGAAGTCGGCCCTCCTCCCATCAGTTCTCCAGACAGATCCACATTAGAGGGAATGGGCCTTCATCTCATCCCAAATCATGCGGCCAGTGCCAGCAGGTTGTTTTCCTGATTTGGAAAGAAGGCGGCTGAGGTTCAGGGGCCCTAAGTGATGTCAGCAATTGCCTTGTATGCGACAGCCCAAGAAAAGATAGCCTTCAGCACTCTTCAGTTTTAAAGTAGTGATGAGTTTTTAAAAAGAAGAGGTAGAGTTGGGCTTCCAAAAACCTCATAAAAATGAAGCCAGGTGCTATAGTTACATCCCTGTTCCATTAGCATGTGTTTGTATATAATACTTACAGCTCACTCAGCAGCCCAAGGCTGTTTATGGCATATGATTCATAGCGGCATAAAAAGCAAGGCCTGTTCCCAGAAAGACATGCCTGAAAAAGACCTTTCTCTTCTGCATCTTGTCACCTGTGGTCACGTATTTGTCAGCTTTGGTGACAAAGCACTTCAGGTTGTCCGTAACACCGAGGGCCATCACCTATTGCTCCTCCAGCTAGACTTACTCCTCCTTACTAGGCAGCCAACTAAATTTTCAGTATTGATCGCAGGTCCCATTCTGAGAGTAATTAGGAATAAAAACACAAATAACAGCACCTCTGCTGGGACACTATTGTCGGGGTGGGGGGAGCGCTGTTATAAGGAATTCCAAAGTCTCCTATCTATTGAGTGAGGGTACTGTGTGCTTTGTAAGCTCAGTGATCCAAATGGGGTTGGTGGGCTGGCTGCCTTTCTTTTTTTACCTCTTTCCTTCTCTCTTAGCCCAAGAACTAGAATGTCTTTGTCACCGTGGTCAGGGGTTGCCTATGTCAGCAAACAGCCCAGGCAGAAGGCTAGGAAGCTGGCTAATCCACTGAGCCGGCACGGGTCACACAGATCTGGCTCTAAAAGAATTGGATTCTAATTTCAGATTAAGAGAGTCTAAACCTGGGTTGAGAAGCTGTGGAGTAAAAGAGCTGGCGACTTTAGGAGTCCTTCGGACCCTTATTGAGCAGGGTGGGACACTGGTGTGGACATGAGCAAAGGGGAGCTGCGGATCTGTGCCCGGAAGCACAGGGCGTGCTCTCCCGCCACGTGCCGCACGCTAGTAGTCCAGCTGCTCTGACGCTGGTCAGCAGAACACGGGCACGGTGTCCTTCGCAGGAAAGGAGGGGCCGGCTGGCAGTCAGTGAGACAATGAGACACACAGGCCTCCAGGTAGTGTTGTGCACCTGCTCAGGGAGAGGCCTGAAGAGAGGCCATGGCTGCTTTCACAGCTGTGACCTCCACGGGGAAAGGAGGCCCTGTGGGTTCCCCATGGCAAGGTAAAGACAGGTCTGGCATCTCAAAGAGTCTTGTAACTCAGCATAGAGGTGGTGAAGACAGTGGATGGAGAGCAGGTCACAGAGGGTGTGATTTTGAGATTCCTGTGACTGTGGCTACTTCTGAGCAGAGATTCCTGGTCACCACAGAGTGTGACGGGCAGCTTTATTTAATTGCAGGCACCCCAGAGTTAAGTGCAGCTGAGCGGAAGGAGCTGGAGAACAAGTTGAAGGAGCGGGAGGAATTCCTAATTCCCATTTACCATCAGATAGCCGTGCAGTTTGCTGACTTGCACGACACACCGGGCCGGATGCAGGAGAAGGGTATTATTAACGTAAGTACAGTGGTTGCCACTTCTCCTGACTTGTCAGAGATCCAAGGGCGAGCAAGTGTGTCTCATGCACACAGGCTCACAAGCAGGGAGCCGTTAGGGCTGGATCGAAACAGCTTGTGCAGATCGACCTGTTTTCACTTTTTTTGGAGAGACTTTTCCCTTTCTCTATATCCACTATCATCCTCAAACAATTTATGATATAGGTTGTCTCCTGGACTCCTCAGGAGGCAAGCTCCATTTTACTGGTGGGAAACTGAGTTACATATTACTCCACTGGGGAGAGCTGCCTAGGTGGTCCTCAGGCTTGAGTTACTACAGCGTCAGGGTCCAGCAGCAGCTGACTCACAGTTGATTTGCACGCAAGTTTGAGCCATCAGCTCAAAACCAGTTCCTCACCTTGTTATATGGGAATTCACAGTCCCTTCCCCAGAATATCCCCACCATGAGTGGGGTTTCCAGTAGCCATGCCCATCACACTGCTCGGGCCTGTGGTCAGCAGGGCGTAGGGGCTGCATTCCAAACTGGGGAGACATCCACAGGTTCGGGGAGCTCGTACCAGCTCTTGAGTCTCTGAGGGGCTTGCTGGAAAGTAGGTCTCTGGGGCTGGGGTACCTGAGTTCATTCTTATCTGTGTATAGGACATCCTGGACTGGAAAACATCCCGTACCTTCTTCTACTGGCGGCTGCGGCGTCTCCTGCTGGAGGAGCTGGTCAAGAAGAAAATCCACACTGCCAACCCTGAGCTGACTGATGGCCAGATCCAGGCCATGTTAAGGCGCTGGTTCGTGGAGGTAGAAGGAACGGTGAAGGTAGGTGGGCACCCTCAGCAGCCCTCATGCTGCGCTCCTCACCCCCGCCAGAGGATTGCAGGCTTGTCGTCTTGGAACCTCCAGGCCTCTACGGATGGGAGTTGGTGGGGAGCACATAGGCCTAAGCCCTGTTTCCTCCCCCACAGTAACACGTTGTGATGGCTTGTTAGAAGAGGTGGAGGGCATTTTTTTGCAGCTCAGTCACTCAGCAAACTCGTTTGAATACTCACTACATACCAGACACTGCATTAGGCTGTGGGGACATGGCAGTGAAAGGCAAATGCTGTTCCTATCCACACACAGCTCACCATCTAGAGGGAGAGACAGGTTAGTCAGGAGGTTGCATACAATAGTGAGACACATCACACATGGCAAACCCAGGACATCACAGGGCGCAGAGAAAGGATACCTGACCCACTCTTTGGGAAGAGGAAGGGGAGTCTGGGAAGACTTCTAGGAGTGATGTCTCAGCAAAGACCTGAAAACAAAGTAGAAATGAATGAGAAAAAGAGGTTAGATTGGGAAGTGTAGGAGGAATGTTCCAGAAAGAAGGAACAGCATGTTCTAAGGCCTGACAGCAAGAGCAACATGCATCGTGGCTATTTCAGGATGGCTCAGAGACTGGGGTTGTGCAAGGCCATGGAAGCGGTGTTGAGGGGCTTGGACTTGGTCCTGGGTGCTGTGGGAAGCCACTGAGGCATTTTAAGCAGCAGAGAGATGTCTGGTTTGTGGTGTGGGAGGACTGCTCAGGGGGCTGTATGGAGGGTGGGACTGGAGGAGGCAGGAGCAAGAAGCCTGATAGGAGGCGACGGAAATCTAGGCAGTAGGCGCCATGACCACAGTTAGAGGTCTTCTGATTTCAAACCTGAGCTGGAAGGAAATGGGAACTCTGAATCTGGCATATTCTTGGGGTGATCTCACAGAGAGGTGATGCCTTGAAGCAGTGACCCTGCTGAGGTGGTGTCACTAATGTTCTTGTCGGCGAGTCCGAGGCCAGGACAGCCAGGCACCAGCCGTTGCCCCAGGATTCATGGGTTGCACAAGACAGGCCACTGGAGGATGAGAAGGAGAAGTTGGAACTTTTGTTTCTATTTATTTTTATTAAGGAAAGGAAATTAACCTTTATTAGTAGACTATGGATTAAACGTAAATCATATACATCATATAAACATTTTATCAGAATACTGGTAGTATGTGTTAGAAATAGAGTTGGAGGGCTGGATGGCGGGCACTCCAGCCTCTTCCTGGAAAGCACTGCCTGAAGTCTGCCGAGTGTTCTTGGGAAGGAACTCCAAGATTTGCTGTCAGTTTTAAAGTCAATGAATTAGGGTACTTCTAAGATTCACCTTTGTGTTAACTCTACCCATTTCTTTACGACTTTGGATAAATATTTCAGATGTACAGCAGGGGAATGCAGCCTTATGTGACATTTGGTTCAGGTTAAGGTCAGTCTGTGGTATCATAATTGAGTGAGACAATTTCGTCAGTGGCTCCCGGCAGCTTCTAGTGGACGTTGGCATTGAAAGTCACACAAGTGTAAAATGAGAGGTTGTTCTGCAGTTCAGAGTGGCCGGCTAGGTAAATGGAGTGTGCGCGTGGCCGGGAGAGGCCACACCGCCTTCCTGCCACATTAGCCACTAATGGACGTGCACGGCCTCAGTAGGCACAGGATGAGGAGAAGGGATGGTTTCCCTCCGAGCATGAAGTGAGTGGATAGGCCCTTCGGTTGCTCCTTCGCGTTCTGCTCCCAGGGGACAGTGTATCTGGAGAAGTAGGTCATTGCCATCTCTTACCTATGGAAAGAACGGTGGATTGTGTGTACATAGATTTCCTGGCTGGAAATCAAGTGCTGAGGACATCCCAGCTCCATGGCTCAGGAAGAGGCTGCCTGAGGCACTGGGAGCCAACTAAACCCAAGAACTGAGGCTTGTACAAAAGACAGCTTTCCCTGAGCTCTCAGGCCAGGACAGCCGAGGAGAGGAAGGAAGGGCGGGTGATCCTGTAATGTGGCTTTGAAACCTCCTTCCATATTCTGCAGGCTCAGCAGGACCTAGTTTAGTGTGGGGCGGGTGATAAAATCTGCAGTGCCCTTGAGAGAAGAAAGTGTTGCAATGTTCAAAAGCCATCTCTGCTGCCGCTGAAGGGCTGACATAGAATCTGCTCCGTGTTTGGGCTTAAAGCCTTAAAACCATCGCTTTTTGTTGGTCCCTCAAACAGTGATAGATAGTGTGTGCTCTGTCTCTCAAGTGCAAAGACTGGCTGAGTCTAGACCCTGGCTTTGCACCAAGAAGTGACCCTCTAATCCTTATTGTGGCTACTGGTAGGAAAAGACATTTAGTGATAGGCATCTATTAGCCATGCTGTGTGTTCTTTTTTCCCAGAGAATTTGTTTTTCTTAATCTTTATCCTGAAAAAAAAAAAAAAAAAGATTCTGGGACAGAAAATTTGAAGACAACTGTGACATTACATAACTGAGCAATGTCATTCTTTTTTTTGCCCTCAGAGAAATCTGCTACCATAAGTTATGGGATTCTGTTTGAGCCCCCGGGACAGTCCTATTGTAGGAAATAGTAGGGTTTATGGTTCCTAGTTTTACTGCAGGCAGAAGAAAGGCATCACTACAGCTTCCTGAAAAAAAAAATAACAAGAATTTAGGTTTAAACTGGATTGTAAAAACATGGTACACATTTGTTTCATGGGCATGTTTTCTCTTTTAATTCTTAGATCCACAGTTTGAGGTTTTTCAACTCCCACCCCCACCCCCAGTAGTAGAAATTGAGATTAGAACTCTGCGTGGAGCAGTGAGAAAAACATGGGTTTTAGAATCTTACAGACTTTTTGGATCCCAGTTTTGCCAGTTACTGGTGTGGACAGATTATTTAAGCGTATGTTTCTCATGTGTAAGTGGGGATGATGTTCATTTCACAGGGCTCAGTGAGATTTAAATGACATAAGTATTGCACGCAGCGCCTGGCACTTGGTAAACCAAATCTGCTGGTTTCCTCCTCCCAGCACAGCATGTTAGACTAAGGGTTAAAGATGTATAACTTAACAGTCTTGGCAGGAAGGGGGTTGGTTCCATGAGCAGAGTCTCAGTAACTGTTCTTCGATTTGGCTTTCTCTAATTTATTGACAACCTAGGATGCCATAATATGTCCTGTTTGTCCAGATAGTTACCCATTCGCTCTTATTCTGGATTCACAAATACGATGAAAGGTTTAGTGGCAGCCCTTGTGAGGACGATAGAGGAAAAAGCACCGATGATATAGTCATTCGATTTCCACTGACCTCAAGTTACCCTTGGACAGGTCTCATACACCAAACTTCTGATTTAGGGCTAGGGAGGCAGGAGGTGAGGCAGAACCTGAAAAGTACTACTTGGCCCCTCTGGGCCTGAGGCCAAGACTGGAGTGGCTCTCAGGAGACCCTAGCCCACATGGCTATTTGCTGTTGTACTCCAAAGCCTCAGAAAAATATCACATTGCTGGAGGTATCTCCAGGGAGCTCACAAGGTGAGTTATCTATAGGGCATGGTAATCAGGGCTCACATCCATCAGTCTGTGCCCTGATCACTCCCTGGCCCTGCTGTACCATTGCATTAGGAGGGCTTAACAGCTATCTAGTATGTTAGAAATGAAACTTTCCAAACAAGTCATTTAGATTTTGTAAGATAGAGTAATTACTACACACAATTAGCGAGGCCGAGTAGTACCAGAGATATTATCTGCTGATGCCGAGAGAGAAAATGTCTCCTGAAGATTACTGTAAGGCCACTGTTGGGATGTTCAATTATCAACATTTTATCAGTATTAAAATGTTCTGTCAGGCAGGTGACATATGGGCCCAGGCCTGTGATGAGGTTAGCAGCCCTATAGTTCACTGGTTTAAAATCCACACTCGGACAGTAGGAATAACAAACTACGTTTTCATAATTTTGAAGGAAATAATAATGGCTTTTATTTTTTCTGGGAATAGGGTTGCCTCATCCTTCTGATGGCTGGAGCGAGGAGTCTTACAACTGTGTCCTAAGAGAGCAGACAAGGAACTGTAAACCCCCTAAGCCAGAGGAAGGGAGCCTTGTTTTTCTGGTGGGGGGAATGGAGAGTTAGCTCACAACAGTTTACTAAACCCAGGTCTGTGGCATTGTGAGTGCTTATGTTTGTTTATTCTTACTAAAAATGCAGCTGCCTTGGATCTGCAACCCATTTGCCTTTTTATGCAGTGTGATCTAAACTTCACTGGGGTTCAGCTCATTGGTTGTCATCCAGTTGCTGAACCTGAAGTGAACAGCAGGTCTTTCTGAGAAGGGCATTTTCAAAAGGGAGACTTTAAAGAGCAACAGTCCTAAAACTTGGAATGTGTTGCTCTAATCCTGGCTAGGAACTTTTTTAATGTTTAATTTAAACACCTAGCATAGTCTGATGCTGCAGGAGAGGAAGGCAGAAGAGTTTTCTCTAGAGGGTAGCTGGCTTTCCAGTACAGTGTCTGAGCATCGTTAGAAGCAGGCATCTCGTTAGCTAATACATTACACCAATCAAGGAGAGTTATCTTAAGCCACAATTAATCTGCTCCCTGGCATATGTTGATAGGAAAGCATCATGCTGTTTCTTAATTAAAAGCAAACGGATTAAAAATGATTAATAAGAGTATTAAATATTCTCCTAAACGAAAGGCTTTGGGATTCTTGGGTAAATCTAGGTTTTTTTTTTCCATACTGAAACCCAAGCAGCAGTCATTGTTTTAGGTTTTCCCACCTCCAGAGCTTCGTAAGTAGGGCATGGTCAGAAGTCCTCAAGCCATGGAGAAGTCTAAATTACCAGTGATGGGGATGAAGACGTCAGAGCCCGGGTGTATGTGTGTGTGGAGTGTACGGAAGCTTGAATGCAAGAGTTAAGACAGCATCACCACCACCACCCTTGGCAGTAGATTGATGGGCAGGCACCTCCTCCAGAACAAAACACTGCCCTGCCGTTAAGCCTCAGATGTCAGTAGTCCTGACCTAGGCCCAGAGAGGTGGGAAGGCTGGCACAGGTTTGCACCATCTTAGCCACACCACCTTGACTAGGAGAGCCGATCTTTTTATCAGTGATTACAGAGATGGGCAAATTTGGGAGCAGAAAAGGAACTGGACAAAGAGCTAGAAAAGGCACATTGCTGATCCTTAATCCTGGGGCTCCTTAATCCTTCAACTGTGAAGGACTCCTTCTTAAGAACTGTTAGGAATCTGGAAGTCAATTACATAATAACCAGTCACAGCTAACTCGCCACCTAATTTAGAGATGGGGAAGTGAGAGTCTGAAAAGAAACCATTATTTTTAAAGGCATGAAATCGAAAATGACGCAGTGCTGTTTCTTACGGCACGATGCCTCTGGAAGGGTGTGATGAAAACATTTCCTCTGTGCCTTGTGGGCCCTGGCGTCACAGCTGCGGTAGGCACAGGTTTCCTGAGCCACATCTCTGAGAGCCCCTAATGCACCCACCTATTAAATTACAGCGCCAAACTCATTGTCATTCTGACTTTGACTTCGTTAGTGATAACAGAGAAGGATAGCGCACCTTTAAATGACGAGCTTTGTGTTTAATTACCCAAACAAAATGACATAAATATGAATGAGCCCTAATGGTGGTACTTGGTTTTCCGGAAACCATTAACAAAACGATTCCTAAATGATTTGTAAAGAAAATGAGAGGAGAAGAGAGCAAGGAGAAGGCTATTAGGTTTCTAACACACTCCTGAATTATTATGTAGTCAACTACCTAGGAAATCCTCAGCTAAATGATCTTGAAAAAAGAGAAGCGAGAGGTGGTTTGTTGAGACTTTCAGGGTTACAGACTTCTTCACCTTTTTGAATACTCCCATTGAAAGTAAAATGGGTTTCTGGCCTGGTGGCTGTCCCCTAGTGGCAAGGCTTCCCTCACGTCAGTGCCCCTCAGCGCCTTGTTGAAGGACCGTGGGCTCTACCTCAGGACACTGCTACAACCAGGCGGCTCATCTGCCGGGCCTGCCTGGGACGAGAGACATACATTTTAAGAACTGTCTGTTCCTCAAAAAGCTGCACATTTCATTTTAAATCACCAAACAACCTCTCCCTCTCAATCAGCACTTCACTAAACAATGTGGGCTTCTAACTATTTTTCTCAAATCTGCCAGGTGATTAAATTCTCTTCACCTTTGTGGAATAGGTAGAGACCTACAGTGACAGGCCCAGAGTCAGTGTTGAGCGCTGATGCCTCTGGAGGGTGAGGACAGCTCCTGTCTTGAGGCCTGTTTTCTCCTCCTCCTCCAATCCCAACAGTAATGGAGAATAGCGAACAACTTTTTCACATGGAGCAAGCTTTTGGAGTGAATTTTTCAGCTGTCGAACTGTCAGGGTGTCCGGCCGGGTGCCTGATGTTTGACCAGGACTCATCTGTTGGCAGGCCTACGTTTGGGACAACAACAAGGATCTGGTGGAATGGCTGGAGAAACAGCTGACAGAGGAAGACAGCGCTCGCTCGGTGATAGAGGAAAACATCAAATACATCAGGAGAGACTACGTCCTCAAGCAGATCCGCAGGTGAGGCCCGCAGTGGGGGTTCCTCTCAGAGCAGTGGGGCTCACCTCTTTGGAATGAAAGACTTAAAAACAAACCTTGAGATGATGATGCCTTATAATCTTCATGGTCTCTGAGACCACTGTATTTGACACAGATGAAAACAGAGCCCTGAAGCACAGTTCTTTCTCAGCTTCTGGTCCCTAGGAGCACTTAGTAATCATCTCAGCTGGATGAAGGCTTAAATTCACTATGCCCCCCACCATTAGCTCCCAATGCAGATGCTCCAACTGGATGAATGAGTCTGTGAGGGAAGCCAGTTGCCCGGTAGTTTCGTGGGGAACTACGCCCTCCTGTCCCCCAGCCAGGAGTTAGCTGTGTTCTTCTAGAGTCTTGGTCTTCCCCATGGGATGAGGGGGCGGGGAGGGTGGTACTGCTGGGGACATGTTTTTAAAACTTCTTATTTGGAAACATTTTACCTAAAGCTAAAACTGTTTTTGCAAAACTAAAAAGAGTACAAAGAACAAATTTGTACCTAGAAGTACTTGTTGTTTACATTTTACCCCATTTGCTTTATCATTCATGAGTATGCTTGCTCTCATCAATCCACCCTTTGTAGAACTGTTCATTTTGAGTTTGTCAGATGTTTCCTCATGATTAGATTCAGGTTATATAGTCTCAGCCAGAATGTCACATACGTGATGATGTGGCCTTCACAGGGCACTGCATCTGGAAAGACAAAGTGTCATCTGCCCCTCCTGTTTTGATCACATAGATATTATTCAGTTTATCCACTGTATAATTATAGATTTCCCCCTTGTACCCAGTAAGCAGTCTGTGGGGAGATACGTTAAGGCCATATAACCATCCTGATCTTCAGCAGAACTGCCACCTAGACTTAGCATCTGTGGATGATACTTGCCTGATCCAATCTTTACAGTGAGGTTACAAAAATGATAGCTTTCCAAACACAAGCATGTCCTGCATAGTCGCCACTCCAATTCTACTATAAGCAAAAGTCCTCTCTCCTCCTCCACTCATTTATGTATTCATTATTGGTACAGATTGATGAATTTATATTTTTTTCAATAATTTTTAATATACTTAAATGTCCCAGTTTTAACTAGTAGGGAGCATCCTCATGCTAGCTCCACGAGCTTTGTGACATACCTCCACTGGTTTTGGTTTTTTGTACTTCCTTACTTTTTGACATAGGAGAATGTTTCAGGTTTTTCTCGTGCCTACTGTCTAACTGGGGCCATTTTTCATGTAGGAAAGCAAATCAGATGAGGTGGTGCTGAAGTGTCTGCAGTGGACTCTGTTAGCATGTTTATTGGACATTTCTTAAACTACCCTAATCTAGACACTGCTGCTTCTCCCTTTTCTTCACTATCTCAAATCTCACCCTGCCTCTGCCCCCAGTTTGGTACAGGCCAATCCGGAGGTTGCCATGGATTCCATCGTCTACATGACCCAGCACATCTCACCCACTCAGCAAGCAGAAGTCGTGCGGATCCTCTCCACAATGGAGTCTCCTTCAACATAGGAAGAGCTTCCTGTCCCCCTGCCCTGCCTCCAGAGAAAAGGGGTAGAGCGGCCTTTCACAGCTGAAACCACTGTAACGAGAAGGCACAGGAGACCTAGCACTGGACTCAGTGGCATTTTGCCTTCCCTTGAATGCTTTCAGGTTATGCATGACATACTGGGATATAGAGTCACAAAGCCCCTGCTCCAGCCCACTGGTCACACCTGTTCAGTATTTATTACCCTGACTGTGACAGCAGTCCTCTCTCCCTGCACAGACCTGATAAGGCAATGAAGGGTACAGCATGTACCATGAGGTCTTACTACACAAAAGGAGGGCTGTCCCCCCAGTCCCAGCCTGAGAATGTACGTTGCTGCTGGGCAGTCAGCAGCCCTCCCTGGCCCCATGAGCCTGCAGCCACAGGCAGCAGAGGAGGGCCGGGGCTGAGGCCATAGGCCTCACACCAGGTCTGGGAGAGGAGGAATCCTCGAGTCCGTTATTTCTTTACCTCCTCATTCAGCCTGGTACACACTAGGCACTGGAGAGGAATCATTCTCAGTTTAATCACACCATGCTACCTATTTATGAAGAAAAATTAGAGCATGAAATCTGCAAGCTCCATGGGAACTCAACGATGAGGACAAAACCATAATCCGAGAAATAGAAATAGACCAAGTCACTGTTGTACATTTAGAGGCCTCGACCTTGAGTTCAGTTCTCTTAAAACAAATGGAAAGATGACCTGCCACTACCCTGCATGTCACTACTTCACTAGCTATTGCACCCGGTGGGAGCTGCAAGGCCATTGTGTGGGAGGCCCCTGTCGTCCTGCAGGGGTCCCACAGGCTGTGCTATATAGTCTGAGTTGACAGGAGGAGCCAGGGGGAACTGTCCTGTCACTGATGGAAAGTAGTTAGTTACTCATGCCACAGGGAGAGTGGGCCGGATAGTCTCTCTCTTTAGGACTTGGAAGGTTGTAACTATTCAGCCTGGAGCTTTGATAGTTACAAGAGGTTAATAGTGCCTAGAGTCACTTATCTCCGTTTCCAGGGCAACTCCCCTAGCAGCTGACAGTCCTACTCCTTTTGTGTCTGATCCCTGCCTGGAATGTACACAGGCAACAGGGGCAGCAGGTCTCCCCACAGCTGCTGAAAGGAACCCTGGTGACATCCATGCTCTCAGCACCAGGAACTGGCCTTCCCCGGTGTGGGGAGGCTTCCAGGAACACAGAATCCACATGACCTTAAGATTATCTGTCATGGTGCTGCTGTCTTCCAGGCTCACTGGTCCCTCCCTGGCCAGTGATGGGCCTCCTCGTGGGTGGTGGAGAGTTTGTTTTCAACAACTAGTTTATTCGAGGAGAGAGCTTACTGATCCCCCCGTTGGTATTCCTAAAGCAAGAGTGGCAGGTAATCAGGGCTGGCCGAGCATCTGGTTCCTACAGTGCAGCTAATTGCATTTGTCACCGATGACCAAGGAGGAAGCCACTAAGACATTTTAGAAGCACTGGTATGAATACTTTTATACCAGCTACAGTTTTGAGCCTTAACCCTGTAGTTCACACACAAGAGCTCCACTTCCCCTTCTTTGGGACCTTTTAGTGCAGATGGGCACTGTGTGGCTGACTGCCCCCAGGAGCCCCAGAGCCTCAGCCAGGCTGCCCTGGTACAAGGTACCAGTGTTTGGCACCGTCAAAGAAGGGCAGAGAAACTTTCAGTCCAGGAAGAAGCATCCACTGTTCCTAGTATCTGTTTACCAAGTAAGAATTGAGTTCATCTTTGACCAGATTATTCCTCTACACTTTACTGCAATAAATAAAATTCTACACACCACAATGGTGTTAAGTCCCGCACTCCCTAGTTGCCCTGTTTCTAGCCTTTCTTCAGAGGTGGGTTGGGTTACACTCGTGTCCCTTTTCCTGCTTCACTAAATTACTACACATTAAATGAATCTGTTTCCTCTCTACAGCCCTGTAATGCCTATTCCCCGATCCCCAGAGCGCCTCACTTTAGGTCTTACCCTGGACAGGAATTTTTCATATGGAGAAGACAGAGCCACAGAACATGAGCAATCGGATATTCCCACAGCCCATTACACATGCAAGGTTACTGAGGCAGGAGGAGTATAAATGATGTATTGACCGAGACTTGCTTGAGCCAAGATTGCCATATTGTCTGTTCACCTCATTCACAAAGCAGCCTTCACTTGTCTCATTGAGAATTCGATGGACATATGCCCTGATGGGCAAGGAGCTTCAGTCAAATGTATTCTTTTCACATTTTATTGAAATAAACCTCCACATTTGTAGGAGTCACTGTCATTTCAGCCCATGCTCAGCCGCTCACTCACCCTGAGCAGGGGAACTTTCAGCACTGGCGAAAGGACAGCGCTTGTCATGACACAGTGGTATAGCCTCCTGCAAAGTGACAGCTTTCAGAGACTTGGCGACTTTTCAGATACACGTGCCCTTGATGGCTTGGGAAGTTTTAGTGGTGCTCTTAAAGTGAGCACGAAGATTTGAACCTCTTGGTTTGCATGATTTTGTGGAGTTTTCTGGGTCAAGTGAACAGCAATCCATTTTCAGAGGTCACCTCAGGCCACTTTGATGAGGAAGTTTTAGATTCTCTTAATTTAGCTACTAAATGGATATGAATGCTAACTCTGAGCACCAAAGGGCACTACGCAGGAAACTCATGCGTGTGTGTCTTCGACCCTCAGCCTCAGTTTTTCTCTGAATTCATGTGGTTGAAGCAAGAACAAACACCAATCCCTAAGCATCTGCAAAGAAAGGTAGAGGCCACAAGAAAGCAAGGAAGGGAAGCACTGGCCTTTGCTGATTATTAAACCCAGTGTTGTATCTGTCTCTTTGGGATGTACAGCAAAGCAAAGAGTGACTTTTTCTAAATTAGAATGTTAATTAAAATACATACATATATCGGTTTGAAACACCCTATGCTACACATTCTAAAATGAGGAGAAAGAAGGGAGATTCAGGATCTGGGTGGAAAACTGCCCCTCTGTGCCTCCAACCACTGCACTCCACCGGCAGGGAGCCCTGGTCAGCATAGAGGTTTGGGGCCTTCCCCCTCCCTCAGCAGCCAGACCCCAAGACTTGGACTCGAAGCTGTTCATACCCTTAGCCAGCACTTGGTGGTGGTTGCAGGTAAGGTCAGCAAGATGAACAGGGAAAGATTTTGCTTCTGAGAACTTGCCTGCTACATACAGTGCTTTCTTCTGTTGGGGAGTGTTATTTCCTTTATCGGTCTTAGTAAAAGAAAAATTTTAAACTTCCATTGGTATCATTTTAGGGTAATAAGGAAGATTGAAGAGTGAGGGTTCTGTGATCTAGTCCTGGGCCCACCTGTATTTCCCCAACTGAAAAACACAAACGCAGAATGCAAGTGCCTAAAGACCATTACAGGGAGGACCCTTCCTGTGCTCCTCCGATGTGCGAGGCTGGGTGCCAGGCTGTGGTGAGAGGCCTGGAGAGATGCTGAGCTGGGAGGTAAGCCTTTACTTAAATGCTGGCTCCTCAGCCTGGGCGCAAGAAAGCTAAACCCTGGGGCTGCCCTGCTCCACATGGTGAGGTGGTGTGTGAGTGATACAGACAAGGGCTGAAGCCTGGTCTAGAGACTTCTAGCTGGGAGAGATAGGCATGGTGTCCCAAATTAGGGCACTAATGTCTGCGAAGTTATTCTAGGGACACTAAAAAGGTTGGATAGAAGCACAGCAGTCATTTGGGAGAGAATGGACAATGAAATCTGAAAAAGCAAGTAGACAACATTGTGAAGATCTTTTAAATGATAGGCCAAGGAACAAGGTATGTCCTGGAGAGAGTGGGGCACTTTGATAGCTTGGGGACAAGGGAAGACGGTATAAAGATTTAGAAAGCAGCCTAATTGAAAAAGAGCACAGCCTTGGGTGCCAAAAAAGCTAGCTCAAGCTTACCTCCATGTGTGTATGTCCCCGAGCTGGAGGGGTCACCCAGGATAGTAAGTCCAGGCCACACCAAGAGGCATAGAAATAATAATGGGTGACTATTAGCTATTTTCAATACTCCATAAATCTTGCATGTGCCTCAGTCAAGTGGCAAAGGCTTACCATGCTGTTTTATCTTTCTGATGACTAAGAGTTTTACCAACCCAAGAGGTAGTACTGGCTACCTCAGGCTGGCCAGAAGCTCCAATGGGCTGTTAATAATAATACCTAATGGGAACAGGAAACCTTCATAAATACAGTATTTTGGCAAGCAAAATATTCTAAAATATTGCATGAGACTCCCTGTGGTTGGTGGAGGAGTAGGATGATAACAGAACCTCAGCTCTGAGAGGACTTAGGTCCACTCAGTGGGCTCAGCCCATCAGGAACTACAAGGAGATGAGATAGACTATAGCTCAGAGAGGACTGATGGATGAGCCTAATCCCAAATATTGTGATTCTATAATTGGCCTTCTGGAACTAGCAGGAAGGATTGGGAACAAGGAAAGACAGAAACAGCTAAAGACATCTAGGCCCTGAATTAGGAAAAAGGTAACAGCATTCTTGCCCATACTAACAGATACGTCCATAGCCACCTAAAAGAGCATGGGCTCTGGAATAAGCCTGCGTTGGGTTCAAATATTCCTGTCCCTGGGCAAGCTCCTGACTCTTTAGTGTGTGAAGTGTGAATAACAACCAGGACCTCAAAGGGGCTTTCTGAACAAGTACCTAAATTAGTTAATAAGAATTAAGTTGTAGGCGTTAGTAACAGATTTTTAATGTCAGGTTTCTCCATGCCATTCCCCTTCCTTACGCTCTGTCAACATGCAGAAGAACCTTCCTCATAGGGCATTTTCAGAGAACCACCCTGCTTATGAGAGCAGGATCTAGGGACTCTCTCTAAGCACTGAGTTACATGGACGCTAAGCAAAAGTATTGAGGACTGCTATGGTCTGAATGTTTGTGTCCCTCCAAATTCATATGTTAAAATCCTAACTTCAACAGGTGATTGTATTAGAAGGTGGGGACTTTGTGAGGTCCTTAAGTCATGAGGGTGGAGCCCTTGTGAATAGGATTAGTGCCTTATAAAAGGGTCCCGAGAGATCCCCTCCCTTTCCATGATGTGAGGATACATGTCTGCAACCCAGAGGAAAGCCTTCTTATGACCCTGCTGGCACTCTAACCTCAGACTCCCAGCCTCCATAACTGTGAGAAATAAATTTCTGTTGTTTACAAGTTACCCAGTCTGTGGTATTTTGTTATGGCAGCCTGAATAGACTAAGACAAAAAAAAAATGGGCCAGGAGTGAGGTGCTGCTGTAACTTAAAAATGTGGAAGCAGCTGGGTATAGAGGGAATGTACATCAACATAATAAAAGCCATATATGACAAACCCACAGCCAATATCATACTCAACGGTGTAAAACTAAAAAATCAAGAACAAGACAAGGATGCCTACCTTTTTATTCACCATAGTACTGGAAATCCTAGCCAGAGCAATCAGGCAAGAGAAAGAAAGAAAAAAACATCCAAATTAGAAAGGAAGAACTAAAACCCTCTATTTGTAGACAGAATGATTATATATAGGAAACCCTAAAGACTTCATCAAAAATCTGTTAGAACTAGTAAATTCGGTCAAATTGCAGGATACAAAATTAATATGTAAAAATCAATTTCATATCTATACACTACTAATGAACTATCAGAGAAATTAAGAATACAATCCCATTTATAATTAGATCAAAAAGAATAAAATACCTAGGAATAAATTTTACCAAGGAGATGAAAGATCTGTACACAAAACTATAATGCACTATAAGATGAAAAAAATTGAGGGCACAAATAAATGGAAAGATATTCCATGCTCATGGATTGGAAGAATTAATATTGTTAAAATGTCCATACTACCCAAAGCAATCTATAGATTCAATGCAATCTGTATCAAAATTACAATGGCATTTTCACAGAAAGAGAAACTATCCTAAAATTAGTATGGAACCACAAAAGATTCTGAATAGCCAAAGCAATCCTGAAAATGAACATAGCCAGAGGCATCATATTTCCTGATTTCAAACTATATCACAAAGCTATAGTCATCAAAACAGCACGGTATTGGCATAAAAACACATATAGATCAATGCAACAGAAGAAAGAGCCTAGAAATAACCCCATGCATAAACAATTAATTTACAACAAAGGAGCAAAGAATATACAATTGGGAAAAGACAGTCACTTCAACAAATGGTGTTGGGAAACTGGACAGCCATATGAAATAAAATGAAACTGGACCCTTATCTAACACCATACACAAAACCAACTCGAGATGGATTAAAAACTTGAACTTAAAATCATAAAACTTCTAGAAGAAAACATAGGGGCTAAGATCTCTGAAATCAGTCTTGGCAATGATTTTTGGGTTTGACACCAAAAGCAAAGACAAGAAAAGCAGAAATAAATGGGACTACATCAAACTAAAAAACTTCTGCACAGTAAAGGAAACAATCAAAAAATGAATGAAAAGGAAACCTATGGAATGAGAGAAAGTATTTGCAAATAATATATTTGAGGCTATGGCTATGCCACTCTGAACAAGCCCAATCCCATCTGATCGGGCCTGGTTAGTACTTGGATGGGAGACCACCTAGGAAGACCAGGTGCTATAGGTGTAAAAAATAAAAAATAAGGGATTGTAAGCTGACAAGGTCCTTGCAATCTGTGAGGTCAACCAAGGGTTGCCTCACCTAAAAAAATAATAATAATAAAAATAAAAGTAATAATAATAATAATAATAATAATAATAATATTTGATAAAGGGTTAATATCCAATATATAAAGAACTCATAACAATAGTAAAAAAAAAAAAATCTGATTAAAAAAAAGACAGGAAGTGAATAGACATTTTTCCAAAGATGGCAAATGGCCAACAGGTACATAAAAAGGTGCCCAACATCACTAACCATAGAGAAACGCAAGTCAAAACCACAATGAGATATCACTGCACACCTGTTAGAATGGCTATCATCAAAAGGACAAGAGATAACAAGTGTTGGTGAGGATGTAGAGAAAAGGGAACCCTTGTATGCTGTTGGTGGGAATGTAAATTGGTGCAGCCACTATGGAAAACAGTATGGTGTGTCCTCAAAAGCTTAAAAACAGAACTACCATATGATCCAGCAAAAGAAAATACCATATGATCCAGCAAAAGAAAATAAAAACAGGATATCAAAAAGATATTTGCATTCCCGTGTTCATCGCAGCATTATTCACAATAGCCAAGAGATATAAAAACAACCTAAATGTCCATTGGCAGGTGAATGGATAAAGAAGATGTGGTACATATACAAAATGGAATATTATTTGACCATGAGAAAGAAGGAGAACCTGCTATTAGTGACCACTTAGATGGACTTGGAAGTCATATAATATGCTAAGTGAAATAAGCCAAACAGAGAAAGACATACTGATGGTATCGCTTATATATGGAATTAAAAAAAGAAAGTCAAATTCATTGAAACGAAGTAGAAAAATGGTTGCCAGGGCCTGGGGGGGCAGGGTAGAAGTAGGGAAGAGTTGGTAAAAGGGTACAAACTTTCAGCTCTAAGATGAATAATATCTGAGGATCTGATACACATAATGGTGACTATAGTTGATAGCACTGTATTGTATAACTGAAATTTGCCAAGGGTGTAGAACTTAAATGTCTCTCTAAAAAAAAAAAAAAGAAGAAGATAAATACGTGAGATGATGGATGTGTTAATTAACTAGATGGAGGGAATCCTTTCAAAATATATGTATATTAAATTACCACAACATATACTTTAAATATCTTAAAATTTTGTATGCCAATTATACCTCAATAAAGCTGAAATGACACCAGGAGTGAGGTGCTGCTATAACAAACCTTAAGATGTAGAAGCAGCTTTGGAACTGGCTAATGGGCAGAGGCTGGAAGAGGTTGGAGGTCCATGCTAGAACAAGCCCACATTGCCATGAATGGATCTTTAAAGGTCATTTGAGTGAGGGCCCAGAAGAGAACTGTAGAGAAAATTTCCATTTTCTTAAAATACCTAAGTGCCTGTGAACAGAAAGTTGGTAGAAATACAGATGGTAAAGGCTATTCTGATGAAGTCTCAGATGGAAATGAAGAAGTATCATTGGAAACTGAAATGGCAATTTTTGTTACACAGCAGCAAAGAACTTGGCTGAGTTGTGTTCGTCTCCTAGTGTTTTGTGGAAGGCAGAACTTGTGAGCAATGAAATTAGATATTTGGCTGAAGCTATTTCTAAGCAAAGTATTAAAAGTACAGCTTGGCTTCTCTTGAATGTTTATAGTAAATTGTGAGGAGAGAAATTACTTAAAGACAGAATTGTTAAAAGGGAAGCAGAAATCTAATATTTAAAAAATTCTGTCTCACCATATTGCAAATGAGAAAGCGTGTTCAGAAGAAAACACTGAGGATATGGCCATGCGACCCTTTGATATGGAAACCAGTGTGGGTGTGAACCGGGGACTTACTCAGCCACTCCAGCAGGAAGGCAGCCTATTTGAAGCAAAGAGGAAGCAAACAGGAAGGAATGAAGGAAGGTTGTTGGACAGCTTAGATTTTACAGGATGGGATCATAGAGCTATTCAGCTTTTAACATGCTCTATTCAAGACAAGGGACCACAGGGTAATTCAGAGATCATCATGGATGTCTCCTCAGTTTCACAGGGCAAGGGGACCATTGCTTAGGTTTCGATAGGCCAGATGACCCCTGCCCAAAGCTGTGGGGCGAGACCTATGCCCACTGGCATTTGCTTCCAGCCCGGGAAAGCCACAGTGTGGACCGTGCCCAGCAAAGCCATAGGGGCAGGTACATCCTAAGGGGTCCAAAGTGTCCAAAAGACAAGACGCCCCCCCCCCCACTCAGTGTGTCCAGAAGGTGAGAACCCCCACCCCAACTCAGAGTGCAGAACATCAAGTTAAATATTATTCTCAGCCTTAAGATTTAATGTTTGCCTTCCTTTCCCTCCTATTTCTCCCTTTCAGAAGGAGAATGTCTATTCTATGCCTACCCCACCGATGTATTTGGGAAGTACATAATTTGAATTCACAGGTTCACAGCTGGAGGGGAATTTGCCTTAGGATGAATCATACCTTATGTCTCTCCTATATCTGCCTTAGATGGTATTTAGAGGAGACTTCAGCCTCTAGACTTTTAAGTTGATGAATAAGTTAAGACTTTGGGGGCTGTTGGGATGGAATGAACGTATTCTGCATGCAATAAGGACATGAATTTGGGGGACCAGGAGTGAAATGCTATGATCTGAATGTTCATGTCCCCCAAAATTAATGTTGCGATCTTAACCCCCACAGTTGATGGTATTAGTAGCTGGGGCTTTTGCAAGGTGCTTGTCATGTGAGAGGAATTCTCATGAATAGAACTACTGTCTTATAAAAGAGGTTCCAGAGAAGTCCCTTCCCCCTCTGCCACATGAGGCTACTACGAGAAATCTGCAACTTAGAACAGAGCCTTCACCCAACCATATGGCACCCTGATCTTGGGCTTCCAGCCTCCAAAACTGTGAGAAATAAATTTCTGTTGTTTATAAGCTACCTAGTCTGTGGTACTTCTGTCTTAATCCAGAAAGCTGAGCTCTAAGGCTGGCTTCCCTTATGGTGGGGCCTTGAACAGCTCAAGGGCTTTAGGAGTCTTGCTTTCCCTGGAAAGCAAAAGGAGAAAGGAGAATAAGACCCTGAGATCTCTTCTTGCTCTAGAAGAATTCAAATCAGGAATCATGGATGAAAGCTGAAGTCTAGTTAAAAATATTCCGTACCCAGGGGCCTTGTCAGTAACAGAAGTAATCTCAGGGCAAACAACAGACCAGCAGCCTAGCCAAAAATCTGACAGACATGGGAAATGAGAATGCCATAGAGACCTTGATAAGCTCTCCACCTACGAGAGACCAGAGAGAGTCCAAGCTATCCACACATCCCTAACTGACTTGGGAACTTTTAAGCACATGAAGAGGAGATGCAAGAGGGCCCATCAGAAAGTAAAAGCCAGGGCAGGCTTAAAAACTGCCTAAATTTTTAACGTACTACCCAACACACACACGCACACATACACCTACACACACTCACCAATAGAAAGTAAGAAGCCTTAGTGGTGCAAGGTCTTTAAGCACAACATTTGCCCAAATCATTAGCTATTAGGTGATTGGCTGACCATTAGGCACGAGGGTGATACCTATGAAACTGGGCTTAAGAACAAGAATTTTAAAGAAAAAACTGAGCAGAGGCATCAGCATCTGCACATCACAAAGGAAACAGAATCCACAGATTTAGTCAAGTTATTAAACAAAAGCAAAAGAAAACCTTCAGGGAGAAAAATCGGAATCCATAGTTGCTTTAATTATCAAAAAATGTCCAATCTTCATCAAAAAATTATGAGACATTCAAAGAAACAGGAACATATAACCCATCCTCAGATGAAAAAACAAAAGCAAATAAGTCAATAGAACTGTTTCTGTGTGGGTCCAGATGTTCAACTAAGCAGATTAAGACAAAATCAGCTATTATAAAAATTATTTTTTAAAATGAATTCTAAATAAAATTCTACATACATGCTACATACAATATGGATAAGCCATAAAGACATTATGCTAAGTGATACATTATGCCAGACACAAAACGGGAACTATAATATGATTCCATTTATATGAGGTATCTATAATTGTCAGATTCAGAGACAGAATGTAGGATCATGGTTACCAAGTGCTAAAGGTAGGAGGAAACAGGGAATTACTGTTTAATGGGTGCAGGGTTTCAGTTTGAGATGAGAAAGTTTGGCGATGGATAAAGTTTGGTGATGGCTGCATAACAACGTGAAAGTATTTAATGACAATGAATTGTACACTTAGAAACATTAAAATGGTAAAGTTTATGTTGTGTATATTTTACTACAATAAAAAAAGTTCTAGAGTTGAAAAATACAATAACAAATGAAAATTTAACTAGGACTAAATAGTAGATTCAAGAAGGCAGAAGAATGAAGAACAGAGAGAAGAATGACAAAAATGAACAGAGCCTCAAAGACCTATGCAACGATGGCAGGTTTACTGATTTATGTGTAATGGGAATGCCAGAAGGAAAGGAGAGAAAAGGGCAGAAAAAAATATTTGAAAAAACAATGGCTGAAAACTTCTCACATATGATGGAAAACAACTGGCAGATCCAAGAAGCTCAATAAATCCCAAGGAGAGGAACAGAAAGAGATCTATACCTAGACACATCACAGCCAACCTGTTGAAAGACAAACTCTTGAAAGAAGCTAGAGAAAAATAACTCATCCTGTATAGAGGAACAATAAAACAAATAACAGCAATGAAAGCCAAAGGCAGTGGACTCATATATTAAAAGTGCTACAAAAAAACCTGTCACCCAAAAATGCCATATCCAGCAAAACTATCTTTAAAACGACATAAAGATATTTCAAAAAAAAAAAAATACTTCCAGAATACATTGCTAGAAGACTTGCCTTATAAGAAATACTAAAGAATTATTTAGGCTGAAATGATTCCAGATGGTAATATGAATCTACACAAAGATGAGAAGAGTTATTTGAAAAGGTAAACATATATGAATAAATATAAAAGACAGCATGTGTGTATTCTCTAGGGTAAAAGACATAAAATTACACACACAAAAACTACATTTCTGTGTTTGGGGGTTTATAGCAAATCTAAATGTAACATACTATAATCACACAAAAGAACAGGAAGAAAAATTGAACAATACTAGAACCAAGTTTTTATTTCACCAGAATTAAGTTAGTATTCACCTCAAATACATAATGCAATCCCTAGAATCATTACTAAACAAATAACTTTAAATTATATAGTGAATGCAAATCATATATCTAATAAAGGGTAAAATGCAGACTATATAATTTCTACAATTTAAAAATGGGCATATGATTTGAATACATTTCACTGAAGAGTATGTACAAATGGCCAACAAACATGAAAATACGCTCAACATCACTTACTATTAGAGAAAATGCAAATCAACCACAATGAGATATCACTTCACACTCATTAGGATGGCCTCTACCAAAAAAATAGAAAACAGTGTTGGCAAGGATGTGGAGATATCAGAACCCCTGTGCACTGTTGGTGAGATTGTAAAATGGTGCAACTACTATGGAAAACAGTATGGTGGTTCCTCAAAAAAAACTTAAAATAGATTTACTGTATGTTCCGGCAATCCTAATTCTAGGTATATATCCAAAAGAATTGAAAGCAGAGTCTTGAAGAGATATTCACACATACATATTCATAGCAGCATTATTCACAATAGTCAGATGTGGAAGCAACCCAAATATTCATTGACTGATGAATGGATAGACGAGATGTGGTATATACATACAATGTGATATACAGCCTTAAAAGGAAAGAAATACCGTTATATGCTACAAAATGGATGAACCTTGAGGACATTGTGCTTAGTGAAATAAGCCAGTCACAAAAAGACAAATTCTGTATAATTCTGTTTACAGGAGATATCTAAAGCAGTTAAATTTATGGAAAAGAATGTAGAATGGCGGTTACCAGGGGCTAAGGAAGGAGAAAACAGGGAGTTGTTGCTTAATGAGTATAAAGTTTTCACTTTTCAAGATGAATAAATTCTGGAGCTCTGTTACACAACAGTGGGAATATAGTATATTTAACACTACTGTACACTTAAAAATGATCAAGATAATAAATTTTGTTTTTAAAATACGTATATAGTAAATACAACAACAATGGAATTTAAATGGCATGCCATTTGGGGTGGCTCCATAGTGTAGTGGTTAGCACGTCTGCTTTACACGCAGAAGGTCCTGGGTTCATGTCCCAGGTGGAGCCATAGACCATACTCCGGCTGCGCCAGGCCCCAGGTGCACGCCAGAAGTGTGTAGGAGGAGACGCCCCGCCTTCAGAGATCCAATTCTTAAGGGGAAAACGGCAACATCCATAGGTCAGGGATGGAAGTGGGGGGAGGGGAGGAATTAAAGAGAGGGAAAAAAATTAGAAAATAAATAAAAACATTTTAAAAAAGTAAAATAAATAAATAGCATGCCATTTAATACAGAGAGAGGCGGTAAAGAAGGAATAAATGGACTAAAACCTTATCAATAATTACATTAAATTAGAAAGGATTAAACACTACAATCAAAAAGTAGAGAATATCAGACTAGATAAAAAACAAAATCCAACTCTATGCTGTCTACAAGAAACACACTTTAGATTCAAAGACACAAATAGATTAAAAGTAAACATATAGAAAACCACATACCATAGAAACAGTAACCATAAGAGAGCTGAATTGCTATATTAATATTGGAAAAAATATACATTCAGATAAATATCACTAGAGACAAAGAAGAACATTTATGATGATTAAAGCATCACTTTGTCCAGAAAGTATGACAGTTATAAATGTATACACACCTAAAAACAGAGCCCCAAAATACATAAAGCAAAAGTTGACAGAAGTAAATGAAAAAAGAAACAGACACATCGACAATAACAGATCTGGATCGATAACTTAAACTTCCATCTTACACTGAAAAAGAAGAGAAACTGAACCCCAAACTAGCTGAATTAAAGAAAAACTAAAGATTAGAGTGGTAATTAATAAAATAGAAAACAAAAACAGAAAAATTAATAAAAAACAAATTTTAGTTCTCTGAAAGATCAACTAAATTGACAAACAAAAAGAAAAGAGAGAAGACAAAACTTCCAAAATCAGGAATGAAAGAGATGTTGCTAGTGACCCTACTGAAATTAAAAGGATTATTAAGGACCTATCTTATAAACCACATCATGCCAACAAATTAGACAACTTAGATAAAATAAACAAATTCCTAGAAAGACGCAAATTTACCAAAACTGACTTAAACAGAAAATCTGTTTTACTATAACAAGTAAAAAACAATTAAATTAGTAATTTAAAACCTTCCCACAAAGAAAAGCCCTGTCCTGGAAGGCTGCACTGGTGAGTTCTCTATAAAATATTTTCCAATTCATTCTGTTTGCCCACTATTATCCTGCTACCAAAGCCAAACAAAGACATCACAAGAAAAGAAAACTAGAGACCAATATTGTTCATGTAGATAGATGTAAAAATCCTTAGCGAATATTAGCAAACTTATCCGGCAACATATAAAAAAAAATTACACACGATAGCCAGGTAGGATTTGTCCCAGGAGTGCAAAGTTAGTTTAACATCCAAATCAATTAATGTAACACACCATATTAATAGTATAAGGGACAAAAACCACATGATCATCTCTGTAGATGAAGAAAAAAGCACTTGGTAAAATCTAACATCCATTCCAGATAAAAGTACTCAACAAGCTATGAAGAGAAAGGAATTTCATAGATCTGATAAAGGGCATCTATGAAAAACCTCAACTAACATTGTATTTAATGGTGAAAAACTGAATGCTTTTCCTCCTAAGATCAGGAAAAAGGCAAGAATGTTGACTCTTTCCACTTCTACTTGGCATCATATTGGAGGTTCCAGCCAGTGCAATAGGCTAAAAAATTAAAATTAAAAGCTCGTATATTCAAAAGAAAGGATTAAAGCTGTATTTGCAGATGACATGATCCTGTGTGAGAAATCCATTTTTTAAAAATGAGAACTAATAAATATATTCAGCAAAATAACTAGGGTACAAGATCAATATACAGAAAATTAGACCGTATTTCTATATAGTAGCAAGGAGCAATACAAAAATGAAATTAAGGAAACATTTCATTGACAATAGCATCAAAAACAATAAAATACTTAGGAATAAATTTAACAAAAGAAGTGCAAGATTTGTACACTGAAAATTACAAAACTGCTGAGAGAAACTGAATATAAATAAATGAAGAGGCACTCCATGTTCATGGATTGGAAAAATACAATGTTGTTAAGATGACAATTCTCCCTAAATTGATCTATAGATTCAATGTAATCCCTATTAAAATCCCAGCAGACATTTTTATAAAAATTAACAAATTTAGCCTAAAAGTTATATGGAAATGCAAAGAACCCAGAATAGCCAAAATGATCTTGTTAAAATTTGGAGGATTTATCTATCTAATTTCAAAATTTAAAATCAGGCAAATAGAATGGAACAAAATTAAGAGTCTAGAAATAAATTCTCATTTATTTGATTTTTAACAAAGGAGTCAAGGCAATTCAATGGGAAAAAACAGTCTTTACATAAGGTACTAGGACAATTAGAATATGCTTATACAAATTATATTTTTAGACCCTTGTACTATATGCAAAAATTAACTCAAAATGGATTATAGACCAAAATGTAAAAATTAAAACTATAAAACTTCTGGAAGTAAACATAGGAAAATTTTTTTGTAACCTTGGGTCGGGCAAAGATTTCTTAGATCTGACACCAAAATCATAATCCATAAAAGAAAAAAAATTGATAAATGAGACCATCAAAATTAAAAACATTTGTGATTCAAAAGAAAGCATTAAGAAAATGAAAAGACAAGCCATGGACTGGGGGAAAATATTTATAAAGCATATATCTGATAAAGGATCTGTATTTATCAGAATATATAAAGAATTCTTGCAACATAATAAGATGAGCAACTCAACCAAAAACGATCAAAAGATTTGAATAAAGATTTCACCAAAGAAAGTAAATCTATGAATGGCTAATAAACAGATGAAACTCTATTCCACATCATTAGTCATTGGAGAAATATAAATTAAATCCATGATGAGAGTCTACTACTTACTAGAACGACTGTAAGACAGACAACAACAAGTAGTATTATCAGGGATATAGGGCAACTAGAATCCTCACAGATTGCTGGCGGGCATGTCAAGTGGTACAGCCACTTTGGAAAACAGTTTGATTTCTTAAAAAGTTAAACAAACTCACCATATGATCCAGATATCCCACACCTAGGTATCCAAGATAAATGATTGTTTATATCAGCTTTATACATAATCTGGAAACTATCCAAATGTTTATCAATAGGCGAAGAGATGAACAAAATGTGGTATATCCATACAACAGGTACTAGTCAGCAATAAAAATAACGTACTGACATTCTGTGACATGGACGAACCCCAGGTGAAGTGAAAGAAGCCAGACCAAAGACTACATATTGAATGATTCTCTTTATGGGACACATTCAGAAAAGACAAGTCTATAGTTACAGAAAGCAGATCAGTTATTGCCTGGGGCCAGGATGATATCGAGGATCGACAGCAAACCAGCACAATTATTTGTTGGGGTGATGAAAGTGTTTTAAAAGTAGAATGTGTTAATGGCAGTACGAATCTACGAATTTACTAAAAATCACTGAATTATACATTTACAATGGGTGGATTTTATGATATGTAAATTACACCTCCATATCAAAGCTGGAAAAACAAACCATAACCAGCAAGTGGTAGGGGTGCACTAACCTACCACCACCACCCACAGCCTGCCCTCCTGAGTTTGCACCTGTTTCCACAGACTCCTCCCACTGCTCTGTGGGCTGAGATCTTCCTAGATTTCCCACGCAGTGTTTTATTTTTAGCTCATAGCCTTGCTTGTACAATGATTGTCTTCCTGTCTGTCCATCTGCAGGACCCAGATCCTCCAGATCAGCAGCTGTATCCACTAGCTGTTTTCTCCCAGTTTCTCAAGAAAAGCTTGCTAAAAGAAAAAAGAAGCAAAACCACTTGTGTCTAGAGTGCCTTCTGTAGGCCCTGGTGATCTCTCACATAGGAATAATTAAGTTTAAACTTCTATTCAGCAGCTAAGCGCAGAAATCGACCCTGGCACCTTTCTAAATTAATCGAGTTACAAAATGCTCCTTTTAGGATCTAAGTTGTCATAACAGCTGCTTCTATGACCCATTTTATTATTACCTTCCCTCAAAACCTACTCTGGTCTTCCACTCTCTGATCTAGCCCAACCTGAGAAAGTCCGGCAGGGGTCTGGCAGAATGATGCTGAGAGTGAGGGGCTCCAGTCACCAGCAAGCAACCCTGGTAGTCACACACATTAATTTCACAATGACCAAGGCAGAAAGCTCCTGCTTTGGAGTCCTGCATGCATTGTTTCTGTGGCCTCAAGTCCCAGCAGAGCCGTTGCCCTTCCCTACAAGCCACAGCCTTGCTCCAGGCCCAGACTGGACTGATTTATGCCGCACCCAGCAGGCTTGTAAACATCACACCACAGACCCTCCCGCTGGTCCAGACACTGGCTGAGTGGTGGGGGGATCCTAAAGACGGAAGTTTGAGCTCGGTTGTCAAGTAGCTCACCTGGACGCACCGCCAGCAGTGAGGGACCCTGACGCCTAACCTTCATCACAGCCTCGGGGAGAGCGTTGCGCCAGCACCGCATAGGGGTCCGGATCACCCACCACGCCCCCGGCACTGCCTGGAGGGAAGGTGCTTTCTGACGCTCCGTGGCTCCAATGACTTTGCATTGTGTGCTGCAGAGACCCCCTCCACTACTTTATACACCACAGGCACATCTCGTTTTCCTGCGCTTCACCTGATTGTGCTCCACAGGTATTGCGTTTCCCTCCCCACCCAAACGGAAGGCAAGACCCTCCACCAGCAAAAAGATTAGGACTGGCTTTATTGAGATGCTGGCTTTACTGTGGTGGTCTGGAATCAAACCCGCAATATCTCCCAGGTATGCCTGTATTCAAACGTCAAACACCAAACCACTTCCAGGCACACGCAAAAATGCAATTATGGGAGGCGGAGGCTACTCAACTCCAGCAATGCATCTACAACTCTACCCTAAAATATCTGCATATTGAACTACCAAGGACAGTTAAGCTTTCAAAGGGAGAAGATCAAAGTGCTGTCATCTTTTAATTTAATCCTTTTGTTGCATCAATGGTCTTACGAGGGATGAGAGAGATCAAAATAAAAATGGAAACAAACTATATCTTTGTGGCTGTTGTGTTTTAGCCTTTTTTTTTCAATTTGGGCCACAAAATAGGTCAGCTCCATTACTGATCAGCCTTCCCACAAATATTTAAAACAAATTGAATTGCACACCCAATACCCATCACAATTACACCAGGCACAATAACTAAATTAGCAATTCAACAAAATAATTGGAAATGCGATGCTCTCTATTCCACCAGTCTCCCTCGAGGGTTTAGCCGATCTATGGGGGAAAACTCAGCTTTCCTAATTCTGCAGCTAATTAGAGACACACTTGTAAATGAAGTTGTTTGTCTTAAAGTTGAAATTCTCTTCTGGGGGTGGGGAAAGGGAAGGAGAAGCGAGAAAGTCCTTCCACTGGAGGAAGTGTATGAACAGGTATAAAGAGCACACGCCTGGGTTCTAATTAGAACCCCTAGCCTTATCTGCAATTGATAAAGCATCACTATTTTACCATCACTTATCTGGTAATGAGCGACTTCGGAAGAGCCAGCCTGGCTGACGTCCTCGTAGAGGCGGGCCTTTTAACGGCCGGTGAGACCGGTCGCCGTGGGCTGGGCTGCGCGGTGCGGCGCTGCAGTTTGCGGGGAGCGGCTGACCGGCCAGGACGACAGGAGGGGCAGTGCCAGGGCGCAGGCGGTGTCAGCGCCGCCAGCTGCCGCGTGGGCCTCCCTGTTAGGGACTGGAGAAGCAAAGGCTTATTTTATCAGGAAGCGAAAGGGAGACACCCACGCCACACGGACCCTCCCCCCAGCGCGCAGGTGGGTGGCAGTCAGCGCAGGACCAGGGACCCGGGCGGCCAGAGGTAGCAATCTGCCCTGGCCCACTTGCTCAGGCCACTCTTGGGGAAGCAATCTTGAGGTTCCAATTAGGCTGTCCTTGGCCTCTTTTTGTTCCTTCAGGAAGGAATATCTCGGTTTAATTATATAAGAGAACTAGCGCTCACGTTCGCCCCCTCCTTACCCTACTCCTCCAAGATCAAGATGACCTTAAAACGCAAACTCTCCACAGGGATCCAAAGGCTTGAAGCGCCCAACTGTGGGGGACTCAGTCCGGGGCGCGGCTCCTCTCCGGGCGCGTACACCTGGGCCCTGCACTCCCCGCCGGGAACAAAGGCCTGGCCTTACAGCGAGGTCAGCGGATGAAACGGTGGCCCCCGGGGCCTGGGGAAACCTCCCTTCCCAAGATCCTCCTGAACATCACAGCGCCCAGGTGGGGGTGAGGCTGCTCAGGAGCCTGCTGAAACGCTGATAAGTAAATTCGAAAGCACCTGCTCCTTCCTGCTTATCTCCTCCAACAATATGAACTTGGAGTTATCACATTTAAAGTGTTCCGTATTAGCCTTACATTTAGCTCTTAAAACCAAGTGCAGTGTGCTACAACTTTAAAGGACACAAAAGTCAAACTGGAAAATAATTTTATGGCATCAGGGAGTCAGTTCCCAGCTTAATCCCTCGGGGGAGATGGGGCGAGTTTGCCTCCCAGGCTTCCCCTCAGCCACTCTGGGCACTGAGACAGGAAACTACTCACTCCCTCACACCCTCCTCAAACATAGGCCACACTCCTAGCCATCTCTCAAGTCTAAAGCAGGGCCACCTTCCCAGCCTGCACACATACCTGGTGTATGAAGACACCGTGTCCCTCAGTCCTGGGACAGCTGGAGCTCCCACTGTCCCCACTGTGTTGATCATTTTCCTCATTTTCAATTTTGGTGTTTGTTATAACTTGCAGAAGGTTGGGAAATATTCAGATAGACCCAAGCTATCCAATACAGTGGCCACTGGCCACATTTCAAGTGCTCAAAAGCCACAAGTTATGGGATGGCAGAGAACAATTGGGTTGTAGTCCCATTATTCCAGGATGTTCTGTTGGACACTTCTAGTCTAGATGCTCTGGACACCCTTAGCATTAGAAGAGGCTTCTTCTGGGCTCCCTGCAGTCTCCACAGGACAGAGGAAGGCCGCTTGCCACAAGAGGAAAGGAACCACTGGGTGCTCAGAGCTGCCCTCAATGTGGAGAGGCAGAAATCAGAGCAGCAGGCTAATTGCTTCGTGCTCAGTATCAGCCACACCTGCATACTAATGCACCCGGCAGTCCTAGAGGCTGGTCTCGCAGACTCTGACTAGAGCTCCAGGAGGAAGTGCCCAAGAGCATGAGGGCTCTTGCCCCACTGCCAGGCTGAGCTCTCGCCTGAAAAGGGCCCAGAGCCTGGGCTTCCAGGAAAACCAGCCAGGATTAACAGAGCCAACCAGCTTCAGTGGGTATAATGGGTTTGATCAGATTCAAGATAGAGTATGCAGAATCCCACAGAAGAGGACAGAGACCCACCTAGAGACTGTCACCTGCCAATATAGCCCTTTGCTAAGCTTTCAGCAGTGCCTGGCACACAGTAGGAGGGCAATACATATCTGAATGACTGGATGTGAAAGCAGCATCCTTTGCACCTGTGCTAAATCTAATTCTACCACACTGCCTTTACTTAGAAGCAGCTGCTGTAGATCAGGTAGGTCCTCAGAAACCAGTTTAGCTGACCCTCATATTACTGTGAGGACCCTGAGGCCGGAGGTCAAAATACTTCAAGGTCACACACACTCAAGCAGGTTTGATTTCTAGTCCAGGATTCTTTCTACTACTCTGTCATTCATATGTGTCTTTTATTCAAAACTTCAAATAAGCCCATTCCAGGACTATATGCCCCCAAGTCTCTTAGAACCTGGTAACACGCTCCTAAATAAATAACAGCACCTACCTACCTTGGGGAAGGGCAGACCAGAGAGGAGCAAGCAGCCAGCCCCACGTGACAGGGAGCCTGCCAGCCCAGAGCAGACTGAGCTCATTTCCAATCCAGTCATGAAGAGGAAGATAGGGTGGGAAGTGGGTGGGTAGAAATCTTTATGTGTCACTGTCACAGTGCTTATTGGGGACTTTATATTTTTTTCCTACCCTATCAGTGATGTGGGATTGTTGCTGTTTTTTTTTTTTAACATCATTTTAAATTTTCTTTCCTGAGAATTCAGTGTCCTTGACCTCAACAAATGAACTGAGAACCCTGAACCAGGGGAAATAAACCAAGCAAACTTCTTGCGAATATAAATGCCGCCGAGGCAATGACCCTATTGGCAGACCCCACATGATGGGCAAGTAAAGGAAATCTATAGATAAACAAGAAAAACAAAAGTTAGATAAGGCAGACTCACTCTGCATTTACACCATCTCTCTCCTCTACAGACAAGGGGCAGGTAATGAGGACTTCATCAATAGAGCTGTGGAACAAATTGAATATATACAAACCAGCAGGGCGATATGGATCCCCTGGACTTGAGAGAGAATTAGTTAATGAACTTACTAAATTACTGGCAATTGTTTTTGAAATGTTATGAAGAAAGAGAAAGTTTAAAAAGATGGAAATAGATAAAAAGCCTAAAAAAAAAAAACTGACTAAAGCAAGCTCAACTTAATTCCTAGCACAACTTCCCCCAATACACAAGCACATACATAAATTTTAAAAGAAAAAACACAAACTCAGATGCAGAAAACAAGGTTCATTCACTTTAGACAAGGCTCACAGCTTGTATTTGCCTTCATTAAATGCAAGTACACAGGGTGGCACTATCGGGGTGGCACCAGAGGGGCAGCCAGCTGCCCTAGCATAAAACACCCACACTTCTGCACCCGCGACTTCTGGCTTCTCTAGGACATCCATTACCTCTACTGTCTGTGAAGTCCTGCTGAGACACGTGGCTGCCTTATTTGTGAGTCTGGCCCAGGGAGACAGGGTCTTGGCACCAACACATTCCATTTACAGACTGACTACTACACCCTGGAGTATGGTTCCAAGGTTTATGATGTCACATTTGGATTCATTCTGAGCCTCAAACTCAGCTCCTTTTAGATGAAATGGTAAGAGGTAAAGAGGCAGTCACCTTGGAGAGGTTTTAGCAATGCACATGGAGACCAGGAAAATCAACTTCTACAAGGAAACTATTTTTTCCAAACTACAGATGCAGAGCCTGTTGCTGAACAGGTTGGAGCTGGCTTTTCCTGGCATTCTGTTGACTCTCAGGGTTTCTAAGTGATGCTCAACAAGCAGTCTTGGATGTGACCCTGGAGAGAATGGCTACACACCAAAAACAGTACAGAGAAGCTGGGAGGAATGCAAACCCATGCAAGGAAAGGAAAACCCACCCGAGAGATCCCCAGGATGAAGGCACTGAGAGCAGCAAGAGCATGGAAACCAGAGGGGACAGTGGAGGACAAACTCGTTGCGATCTAGCAGCCAGAAGGAAGATACCATGGCTGGGAAAGGAGATGACGGTGTCACTTTCTATTTATCCACCATCTTTCATGGGAGCATCTTAAAGCACATTACAGGCCGTAACTCCTTAATCCTCCCAGAGGAGGCCGCTGATTTGAAGGGTTCCCTGGGGAGCAAGAACTAAACCCCAGGATCAGACTCCAGGGCCAATCTCCACTCTGCTTCTCAACACCGTTTGTTGCAGATGCCCCAGACTAAGGCAAGTGAGAAGTGAACAAGAGCCCTAAAACAAGCCTCTATAATGTGTACCAAGAGCCTTCAAAATATCTGGACTCTTTCACTTGGTTCACTTTACTCCTAAAAATATATGCCAAGAAAAGCAATAATTTCAAAAGACAGTAAACAAGCTTCATGCCCAAATATTTTTCTGTAAAATTATTCTTAATAGGAAATAATTAACAATTTAAATGTTCGATGACAGAATTTGGTTAAGTACTGAAGACACATGCCCCAAATAGAATTGTTAGCAATTAAAATACTTAAATGGTATCTGCAAAAACATGGAAATCTTTTCCTGTACTATTATTATTAAAATGAAGAACATACTATGTACAACTGCTTCTCAGCTGGTGGTATGTGTTAGGTGGAGGGAAAGATGATAGACATGGCTGCATGGGTATTTTGATTTTCACTGTTTTTGAAAGGGTAAGTAAAAAATTTCAAAAGTCCAGAAGTAAAAACCAAGTCTTCTACCCCTACTGCTCCCAGGATGAGGAGATGGGACTACTTGGGATGACATGTGCACATGGAAGAGGGCTGTGAAGTATTAAATGTTAATAACGAGAAGAGGATATTTTGGAATGATGGACGTACCGCTGAGTCTTATTTTTCCATCTACTTTTCTGTAATTAATTTTCATTGTAAAATTAACGAAGACAAGAAACCAGTCTTATCTTCTCTTATCCTGAAGGGAGAGGCCCACTGTCTGCTCCTGGCTCCTGTCCCTGGTGTGAACCCGGGCTTGGTGGGTGCTGCCGACTTTCTCTTCTGACCCACTCGCTGCCTCATTGTACTGGTGAGGTCTTCAAGGTCCGTGGTTTATGAGTGTCCTGCGTTCAGTAGTCAGCCAGGCAAAAAGGAAATAAGCAAACTGCACACAAAAGGGAGGAATGCTTCAGTCAACACTGAAAAAGGGCTCTGGATGGAAACTCTAGATAACAGTTCTCAACTCATTTAAAAATCAGCATTAGCTACCAAAATGTAAAGTATTAGTTTTATTAAAATGCAAATCAATCAACTAATCTGTCTTTCTAGTAACAGTTGAATTGCAGTATCCGTGTCAATTAAAATAGTTTCCAATTTATTCTTGGCTAGAAGGAGGGTGGTCTTCTGAATTTTAAAAATGCAAGCCACCCTTTACTGAAAATTCTGTCTGTTCTTTCTCTTCTCTCCTGATTTTAATTCATTTTAAACACGTTGGACTCCAAATATTTTGAAGTACCTATTTAAATCTTTTTCTTCATCAGATAAAAGTGTGACTATGACAAAGGTTGTATCGCTTAAGGAAACACGGGTTAGCATGGGGCTCACCGGAAGTGCAATATGAAGAGGTTACTTACTTGCTATTCTAATGTGCATTATCTGTAATCCTCAGGCGAGATGGACAGGACTGGATGTTCTGTATTTCAAAAAATCATTTTGAAGGGAGAAAGTGCGGGGGAACTCTCCTATTTCTGCTGATTGATCTTTTGGGTAACTGGAGACACACTGAAAATTAAACATTTCCCTGACAGTCAAGCCCAAGAGGTAACTACCAAGACAAGAAAAACAAATCACCACGTTCCAAGGTCCAATTAATGTGAGATGGAAAAACCCTCCTCCCCCTATTTGCCCCATCCTGAGCTCAGCAGACACACTGATGCTTGTACTAAACTGTGAAGCAGATTACATTCAGGACTCACTTCATTTGGAGCCCAGCCTTAAGGCGCTGTGCAGCAGTCCCCAGATACCAAGTCAATGATACGTGGGATTCCTGGGCACAAAAATCTGTCACTTGGTTTCGACATTTTAAAACAATATCAAAAGCTGACTTTAAAAACAATGACTAGTTATTAACTACAACTGTACTCAGTTGCCTGGATGTAAAATTTCTTCTCTAATTCGGTAGCTTTAAGTAAAGGTTTGGGCAAAGTACCTAAGAGACGGTCAGTCTTGCACGCTGGTCCGCACACATTACTTATGCAAGATAATCTTCATTGCATATTGACCACAGCAGGCCAATAAATCCCCCTTATGGGGATTTAATTTCCAGCTTTTGACCTTTGGATGAAAAACAAGTGAATCATTTCCCCTGCTAGATTTACACCAGAGCTAATCTCAATAAAGTGATTTAGGAATGGTGAGAATGGAAAAGGACTCTGGAAGAATCTTTATGGTGAAAACACAAAAAAAGTCAGAGGTTTGTATTTAGCAACAAATGCCTCCAAGTGACAAAGTCTGGACACAGTTTGTATGTTTTTTGGGATCCCCTGCTTCTCAGAACCACGATCACTTGCTCAACATTATCTACCCGGAAAGTAGCATCCACCCCAGAATGATTTCTTCTGTGAAGCTTTATACTGTAAGAGGAGGCCATTTGGCTAGGAAAAAAAATGAGAACCCTCCCAACAAACCTGTCACCCTGCTAGAGCTCTAAATCAGAGGCTTAACTCTGTGCTGCTTAAGAAATCACACGTGGCAGCGCAGCAATAATACTCTTTATTTGTGGTGATTAGAGGACATGGGGGAGGAGCCCTGTGAACATTGAAGCGCCAGAGACACAGACACTTGATTCCAGGCTTCCTGAGACTTGTTAGGCATGTGCTCTGAACAGCACATCTTCCTGGGGATTTATGAACTCACTCGACCCCACATGCCAAAGGGTTCCTCCAGTTGGGGCTGGATGAGCAGCCAACCTGGCCAAGGTGCTGCCAGCTGTTTGGAGGCCCTGCCTCAAGGCCTTGTAGCAAGAGAGACAGGCGCTGTCAATCCCTATGGCCTTCATCAGGAGGATTGAGCTGGCCAAAAAGAGATCGATATAACTCTGTCCTGAAAGACAAAACAAATTGGTTAACACATTGGTTAACTTTTCAAGGTTGAAAAAGAACCAAGAAACTGGGAGAGACCCCAATCTGTTTGTTCAATTGAAAACACGACCGTGTAATTAAAAATGCATCCCACAGCTCTTATTCACAAATACAAAGGAAGGAAGAAACCTAGAAGAAGCCAATAGTAAAATATGTAAATAGTCCAGTGTGGCTGGATACCCTGTCTCTAGGGAATGAGTTTTCTATAAGTTTGCCCTTTACAGACAGGCTCTTCAAGTAAGAAAATAAGATTGAATATTTTAATAGGATGTATGAGACGGCCACACGATGAGGAGGATTCAATCAGACATGGGATGTAGGGGGATATAATTTAGTTTTCATATATTTTCTTGGACTTGGCAGTACTTGAAAAACAATGAAAATGACCCAGTAACAAGATTCCAATTACTATCACATGTGCAGCTGTTCAGCAGTAGAACCAAGGTTCTCCCCACTCCCCTGGCCCCCTTTTCTCTGCTCTCAGTCTAATAAATAATTTGGCTAATTTATTATTTCTAAAATTGAGGTTTGATTTAAAAAAAAAAATACCAGGTTACAGTCTTAGATCCTTGAAAACAAAATGATCACTTCTAACCTCTGTTTCTGCTATCATATGTAACATACGCACAACTACCTGGCCAAAGTCATCTATCTGTCAAGGCTTGGAAAATCTAAAAAAGTGTAGGGGAAGGATTCCTCTTATCTTTGTGACAGAAGCTCCAGAACACATTCCCCTGTGGAGAGAGAGCAGATTCTCTAGCAGAGAGATGAGGAGCCATGAGGGTCCAAGCAGGTCAAATCCGCTAAGGAGGTGGGCTGTGGAGGACACACAGCCAACTGAGGCAGACGACTTATGGCTGCAGTTTGAGTGAAAGTCAGCCACTAACCCTCAGGGAAGGAGGATGAGCACGCATGGCCAAGGCCATGGGCCAGTGAGTAAACGAACCCAGAATAAAGCCGTGCGTGCTGTTTCATATTTTCAAGATCTAACCATAAAATATAGCCTGCCGTTCTTGTTAACATGCTTTTCAAAGTATTCTCATTATCTGCAAATTTGACTTTCAAAATAAAAGAAAACAAAACAAACCACCCTTCAAACAGCAATTTTGGTTCAGCAAGACTTTATCACAAAAACATTATCAGTCTGTTTTTGAAGTCACCCCCACTATAGTTGTGGGTAGGAACAGAGATACTATAATTAGAAAATCCAGCAATAGGAACAGCATATTAAAACTTTTAAAGAAGGAAACATCCTAAAGAAGAAACTGCAGAAACCAAGAATTTTAACTAACCTTATTCTGAGGACCACAGGGCAGACTGGGAAAGTGCAGGCCAGTGGGTCTCTAATATCATTACACGAATTTTATCACAAGAATTTGCTGGCACCCACACCCTGGACTACTGACCAGCCTCTAGGCCTCCAAACAAAGGAGGCAGGTTCACCCTGAGCTCCAACGTCTCTTTTGTTCCTCTGCTCCATTCAGCAGCCTGACTCACCCTCAGCCAGCCCCCGCCAAGCCAGAGCCAGCATACAAACGTGGAAGGCAGCTTCATACCAAATGTAAATGAGAGGCAGGCAGCCTCACTTTTAGTTACTTCCAAATCACCAGCTCCACAGCATAAGCAACAGCAACGCCCTGCCCAGGGTTCACTTTATCAGGCTATGGCTGCCTATCTGCCAGTAAGGACAAGTCCCTCTAGCCATTTCGATAAAAAAATTAAATAGCATTACGGGGAGAATCGCCATGACAAAAAGGACAGTATGACTTTAAGGCTGCAGCATCTGATGAAAGAAATGCAGAAGCACATGCTATTTAGCCCTTCGCAATCATACCCTTTCCAACCTCGCCTTGCTTGCTTGCACCAGACCCATCATTACCACTGAGCAAATGCTTCCACTCGGCGCCGCAATAGCAGAGAAACGCCTGGGCCAAGGCAGCAGTTACTGTCCGCAGCAGGGTTCACATGTCAGGAGCAGAGAGTGAAATGCTGAAACCCATGTTTTGATAGGACATCATTTCACACTCAGGTGGGCAAAGCTGACAAACAGATGCGACTGTTCGTGGCAAAGCAACCTGGAAAGCTGAATGGTCTGGGTTTTTAAAATATTTTTACAGAGAGAGAGAGAGAATATGAGTAAGGGATTATTACAATCTAAAATTCTCCCAGTAATTTCAATTCTACATCTTCCTTACCCACTACCACCAATCAGGAACTGTTTGTACCTTCAAAGCATCTCAAGCTTCCCTGCTCCTCCAGGCCTCCACTATTTCAGATCTCATCATCTCCTGCCAAGAATATGACAACAGCCACCTAACTGACTTTTCTGCTCCTTTCTCCCTTTCTTCCCCTCTCCATTTCCCTCGGCCCAGCCCTGACTTTAAAGATGGACAGAGCAGACCCTCCCTGGGTCCAGGAACATCAACCACCAGGATGAAGATCTCGATTCCAACTGCTCTGCTCAGTGTGACCCAGCCCTTCCTTTACCCTGCAGAGGCTCCCTGCTGGCTGGACCTCTCACCAGGGGCAGAGCTGGGGAAAACCAGGACCACTAAGGGTAGTCTGAGGTCCTGATCCTTGAGCTTCTCTGAACACCTCCTAACAGTTTTACAAACCGCGTAGCCCCCCTCACACATTTTTAAGTTGACACATAAAATTCTCTATGAAGTTTAATAGTCATGAAGGATATAATTACCAGAATATTGTAAATACCAACTTTTAAAATAAAATTCTTACATGTCTTTTGCAGTACACCCAATGAAATCTATATGCCATATTGATCTGATACCCATCATCATTCATTTAAATGATACATAAACAAAGTCTTTGACTTAGAAATTTTACAGCATCTTTTTCTTTTTAAATGTGAATTTCCATGTGACTTTTCCCTAGAGATTTTTGTCCTAATATAATTGTTTTATGCTTGAAAGTCTTTTATTGATCACCCTATCATACTTCTTGGCCACAAAAATAGGTATGTAAATTGAAACACTTTGAAATTTAAAAAGTTGAAATAAAAGTAGTTTAATTTCTTGAGACCGTAAGGCTCTAAGTAATTAAAAAAAATTACTTCTGGATTATGTTATCATTACAGTAGTTATTAGGATACAATCATGTATACAATGATAATATAACAAAATGTATTATAATTTTGGTAAAAATTTAATATACATAAGTATGTAAAACATTACTGGAAATGCATCTCTTGATGATATGGATGAAGTTTTCCCTTCCACTTGTTCATGTATCCATGGATATTATTTATTGCTTGAATGGAAGAGTGTTCAGCATCAATTCTATTCCTGTTTTTGGCCTTTGTAGATGTTAAGTGCTGAGAAACCCTATCACATAAACTAGTAGATGGGAATGGAGGAGTTTTGCTATAGCAATGTCACTCAATTTTTAAAATTTTTTTCTGAATTATATGCCAAAAAAAAAAAAATTACATAGTGATCTACCACCAAAAATTAGTTTTAATAATCTACCAACTGACAACTCAATTAGGTTCTCCTGCAATTTTGTTGAGGATAAAGATCTGGGAACTGTCGGACCTGCAGGGACTTATTACCCAGCCCTTAGTCACCGCCGGTGTCAGTCCGTGCACCAGTATTCTGAACCATCATTTTCCTGCGGTGCTCTGGAGGTTTTCCCATTCCAGGGCAGCATCCCAGGTCAGAGCAAGGAGGAGCTCTAGGCAGACGTAGGCCAGCTTTGACGGGCGAGGTAAAAAGAGAAGCCGCAGCTCCAGCACAGGTAGACTCTCAGATAGATCCACTTCAGAAAGGAGCACACATCTGAGTTCCTAAAAACTCTGTGTCTACTTGCACACCCCCAGATGAAGACTGAGGTGTAGGGTACACTGAGCTTTGCCCCAAACCCAGACAGGTGTTAGATCTGATGCCACTGTGTAGGGAAAGGTAAAAGCATCTAAAAAGAAACAGGACGCATCCATCTCTCTTACCCGATCCCAAGGAAAACAAAACCAAAAATAAAATTAGGTACCAAAAAGCCACCAAGAGACAGAGGGTCAGACTGCCTTCTGCTGAGTGGACCATTTTCCCCTGCAGCATCTTTCCTAACTGGGATTTAGCCATGCAGAGAAGCTAAACTATCAATCCTTCAGGTTAACCTTGTCTCCATCTGATTCTCTAGGGTAAGTGTATAGTTTAATACTTGAGGTCCCCTTAAGGCGATGCATAATGAACTTTTTTTTTAAAATACATAATTCCTGCTCCCTATCACATTAAGAATCAAGACGTGAATCACTGAGCTGAAATGCCTTCTCCCCTTTGTTACCCCTCCCCGCACATTCTTGGCCTCAATGGCCAGTGGGAATGTCCATTGTAGAAAATGTATTAATGTTAGTATCATGCAGAATAACCAACAGAGTAATTAACAGGACTTGGACCTAAGGTAGAAGGTCGATAGCAGGGGCTCTTCCTTGAATTAAAATTTAACTTACCCTTTATTGCAACCTACAAAAGCAAGTAATGAGCACTAACATTTTTATTTCTTTTAAACTGTCATTTAGGCTATAGAGGGGATAATTACCTATCTCTAGTGTAGTAAGGTTTTATAACCCTTAGTGAGGCATTTTCTAATTTAATATTTTTACTATATTATCATAAAACCTGTTTCTGGGAAAAAAATGATCATGGATTAGCAGTCATTTTCCATAAAGACAGAATGTGTGTGTGTGTGTGTGTGTGTGTGTGTGTGTGTGTGTGTGTGTGTGTGTGTGTGTGTGTGTGTGCAGGATTAAACATTTACATGATTCTTCTGAAGAGACTTAAAAGTACGTATAGTCTAGCTAGCTGTGAAAGGCAATCACTTTAGTAGCAAGCAAGGCTTTATATAGTCCTAAATGAAATGGGGTGCACGTGTAGAATAATGCAGCCCCCAGATAGGTGCAACCAAATGTGTTCCCTTTAGCTCCATGTGCGCACTCCTACTGACTGCAACATAGACCAGTGTCTCTCACGCCATTATTTGGGCAAACAGTACAAAGGGGCATATTAAACCTGCAGATGATCAGTGTAGGGCTTTTAATTTGCTAGGTCAGTGGCTTGTAGCACCTGGGACACCGAAGGATCGGTGTCGGCTGCAATCCAGAACACTGCACTCTCCCTCCTCTGGCCCGGAAATCCCAAGCTTCCAAGACTTCCCTGAGCTATACCTAACCGTATCTGTGGCCAAAGGCAAGCAGACAATGGAGAGAAAGTAGCAATGCTCCCTAAAGAAACCTGTACAGCCTCCAAAAGTACATCATATTCTCCAAGCAAGTATCATATACAGGAGTTTTGAGCAGTCTTCCAAATGTGCCAGCAGAGACAATGCTGCTGCTTTCCTGATTTAAAATTATATACATAATCTGCCCTTGATTAATTTGAAATTGTTCATTTCTTATTTCAATTGACAGGGAGTCTCCCTAAATATACAAAACACATCCCAGAATACAACCTGGCCCTTCCTCCTTTCTAATCCTCTCTCTCTCTGCACACCCGAGGACTCTTATGCTGCACACAAAAGCGGTGTAGCATTTGTTTCTGCTTAACTTAATCCCTTAGATATACATTTAAGAATCAAAGGATAATGAAACGCACAAAGGGAAAGAGACTAAGAGTTCCAATTCCAACGTTGCTCACGTCTAGAAGAAACTTGATCAAATCCAAATCTTTATGAGTCAGTACAGACACAGCTGGAACAGAAACTCATACTGACCAGCATGGTTGCTGATGGCAGGTGTGCTTTTCAAATTACTGGTACTTAAAAAATAAAATAATAAAAAAATAAAAATTACTGGTGGTTACTGATGTGTGCCTTTTTCCACATGTCTGTATTTTTAAAAGTTTACTTACAAATACTATAGAAGCTTGTAAACATGCATTAGAAGTGTATGGTCTCTGGCCTCAAAGTATAATGCAAAGGTATAATAAATTCATAAAATATATTTGAATGCCTGTTTGAATTTTGTTAGATTTTGTATAGGATTACAAAGATAAGATGTGTGCTTATTTCTCTTATCTAGCATGTATGAATGACACAGCAGAAGCTGAGCTGGGACAGTGAATGTATCCAGTAAATCTGTCTGGGAAAACCCACTCCATTCGGAGAGACACATGAACATTCTTCCTCATGCTGGCCCCAACTCTGCCATCCTGTGACTCCCCCACGGGCCCGTGTCCTTACAGAACCAGGAGAGGGACAAGGCTGACTGCTTTCCTTATGGCAGCACTTCAACTATTTGATGTCTTCCCGTAACTAAGTCTGTTCTTTTCTGGGTGAAAAGAAATAGTCCACTCCATTCCTGCTATGACAAAGTTGGAGTTCTCTTGCCATTCTAAATGAACTCTAGTTTGTCAGCCCAAGGTGGGCAGAGCAGGCTCTACTGCCTTCCATATGCTCAACATATACTTCGGCCTTCGCAGAGCTTCCACTCTCTTCTGATCTGTCTACCAATGTGCCCAGCATTCCAAACATCAATTGAAAAAGATGTCTTGCCAATTATCACTTGGCACATGCTAATGATGCCAAACAAAGGGATCCTCCCAACCTTCACCCCAACTATCTGAATGCTTTGTGGTCTGCTCCCCAAAACACTAGGGACAAAGCGGCACCTTCCTTTAATCTTTCATTCCTTCTGTTTCCTCTGACCCGATCCATTCTACTCTCTATCAGTGATTCTACAGGCAAGAAGGTGCTTGAGAAATGTTTCTATGACCTAAAGAGGGAAATATGTTCATCCAAATGGCAAGCAATTGTCCTGTACTGCTTGGGGGCCGTGTGGTAGAGGGTAAACCTACGCACGTCACAGAAATGGGATCAGAGGCAGAGGACACACACTGGAACGTCATCTCTCAAGAAGACTGGATTGTTAGTAAGGCAGTCCAAGTGAAGAGACAGATGTAGCACTTATAGGGAGGTAGTGTCACTTAGAATGACATACAAAAATTATGAAAACTTATAATTCCTGAATGCAGCTGAAATGTCAGCACTTAACCTTCCTTCACTCTCCTCCCAACTTCCCCCAGCAATGCAAAGTGGATCACAGGCTTCTTTCCTGAGATCTTATCACAATTCCATACCAACACAGACATACACACAGAAAGAAGGTAAAGAAAAAAAAGAAAGCAACTTCTCTTACTTAGAGCTTATTTCTTAACAGGATCAAGTTAGCAAAGTGACAGACAGTGACTCAGAGAACACCCTCATCTATCACTAATTATCTAAATCCGGATACAAGGCAAAAAATCTCCAATCAGCTGAACTCCTCAGAAGCTCCAAAACAGCCAAACCGCAGCTGCCCAAATGTGCCACAAGGTGGCAGTAAACGACACACTTCTGAGCAGACAGGCAACTAGCATGGCTGCCAGCAAACTGCACCTATAAATTACCTAGTGTATCTGCTCTCATCACCATCCTCCCCAGTGCTTGAAGGAGACTCTAGAAGGTCTGTTCCAATTCGCTCTTTTGGTCAGGTCAGAACTAGGTCCTTCGAACCTCTGCAAATGCTTTTAGCCCCACAGCTTTAAATTACAGATAGTGACATGTGGCCTCTGGCCTGTCTCCTAAAGATCAGACAGACTGAAGATTTATAAATGTTCAAAGAAGCAGGTTCAGGCCCCAAACAAAGGAACTGAGAGGCTGGGGAACGAAAGGAGAGGGAAGACGGGCAGAGAGGTGAGGAGGGAAGGAGAGGTAAATTTGTAGTGCTTGCACCTCACTTATGCTACCTCCTGATTCCCAAGTCAGTTACACATTCACTCACTTGAACAAAGGAAGAAAAATACTTGAAACTTCCATAATCCTCACCAACAGCTTCAAATCTTTCAAATTTTTATAGAAAAATAATTTACCTTGGTAAACGTGTAAAAAAAATGTGTGGGGGTGGCAGACAGGCACACTCTTTAGACAAAGGGGACATCACCTCCTCTCCTGTGCATTAATATTCCATATCCCTGAGATGATTTCCACTTTCACAGTTTGACTGTTTTATAACAGATTTGATGCAAGAGAAGACAAATGGTCTCACAAAGGAAAGACGACAAATCATCTCACCGCTTTTAGCAGAGTTTTCTCTTTATTTTTATTTATTTTTATTCTGTAGCTGGGCTGCAGTGCTCTCTGCCTTGCTGGAGATGTTTAATATTAACGTCAAGACACCACGATCCTGGCAATAGAGTTGGCCGGTGTTGTGTTTACGGTTTTGTGACTGCTGGCTTCAGGAAGATGAAGCTCCTTGTTCAAACAGCAGCCCCTCTTAATAGCTCCTGTTAAAAGCCAGGGGATGCTTCACTGCTTGGACGTGAATCACTTCCTCAACCGCATGGAGGTGAGAAGACATTCAAGTTACATTCGTATCCCTATCAAGACTGCTGCCCAATGACCCAAGGGCCTGGGGGGCAGCATATGATCCACCTCTCAGCTCCAGTTTAACTTCTACTTTCAGGGGGTCAAAACATGGAAATTAGTGAAGGTATTTATTGTCAACCCCCTGAGTTCCAACAAGCATTCCATTACTTCTGGTAATAAGTTGGAGGACTTATTATTGTTGTTTTCCCTCTTTAAGTCCCCCCCACCCCCCACTTCCACCCCTGACCCATGGATGTTGCCGTTTCCCCTTAAGAACTGGATCTCTGAAGGCGGAGCATCTCCTCCCACACGCTCGCACACAGCACACACCCGGGACCTGGTGCACCCAGGGCCTGGCGCACCCAGGGTATGGTCCATGGCTCCACCTGGGGAACGAACCCAGGACCTTCTGCGTGTAAAGCAGATGTGCTAACCACTACACAATGGAGCCACCTGGAGGGCTTATTTTACTTAAAAACCCAGCACCGATCCAAAAGTAAAAGGAGCAAGTACTGAGTAAATAAATATAAGGCAGCAACTCTGTAATGCCCTGTCACAGGCTCAGCTCAGCCTGTGTGACATAAAAGCACCCTTGGACCCACACGGTAAGCGCTTCTAACTGCTGATCAGCCAACTGGCCCTACACTCTCCTCCCTAGGGTGCAATGGTCTTGTGTTGTCCTGGTTCTCCTGCTCCCTCTTTGTCTTTTTTCTTCCTCCTGGCCAGGAGCACAGACCTTCTCCTAGGTTCTGCTCTCAGCCCCCACCTTCTCTCTCTCACTCTCCCCTGGAACCTCATCCATGTTCTCAGCTCTAAGTCTCTTATAATTGCCCACAGCCAGAGCTCCCACCTCCGCACCTAGATATGACATGGGACTCAGAATAAAACCAAATGCACCCCAGCCCCACAGGCTATTCTGTCACCTAAACTATTATTTCTATTAATAATGGCAGCAAATTCTTTGTTATTCATTTCCTACACTTAACTATTTTATGGCAGAAAGCTATAAACAAAGTTACAGGTATCAATACCACATTTTCTGATTTAAAAATAAAATCTACCCCGAAATAGGGCTCTTGTTGACTGAGTTTACTTATATTAATTGATAAAATTCAAATTGATGCCCTTCATTTGTCCGTATTTGTGGTTTTAACACTATCCTTCAAAGAACTTCCTCCTGTCCTCTGTAAATCAGAAATTTGGAAAAAGGGAAGGTTTGTCCCAGACATCTGCCAGGTAAACTTTCCCAGGGAGTACTGACCAGGACTCAGCTTCTGGATGTCTGCAACACGGCCGTCTCTCCCTCACTCAGTTCACCAACTAGTCACTGAAGTCAGCAATTTGATGACCTAGGCCAGTTATGTGACTGGCTTCAAAAAGCCCGACTGCTAAGTGCAAACTGAGTAGTTCGCATTTCTGCCCCTGAAAGCTGGTGAGTCTAGTTTTGCTATCTAGCTGTGCCTCCCCTGCAGGATCGAGAGGCGGATGAGGAGGCGGAGTGCTGCCAAGTGCGTGTAGGAGAAAATGTGTATTGATTTCTTCTTTCTTATAAAGGAGCACAAAGCACTGAAGAACAATTGCTCTTCTTTGCAGCGTTTCACATTCCACACGAGACAAAAGGCCCAACCCCCACCAGCCTCTGAAAAGCAGAAAGAGGAACCACACAGAGCGGCATATCCTGGGTGTCAGTGACCACCACGCTGTCCAGGTCCACTGCTGGGACTCCAAACACCCTGGGCCACTAACACCTCCCCCTGCCTCTGATCAAGTCATTTCCCACTCTGGGCTGATGTTTCCTCATCTATATTGGAGAAGAAAGAGCTTTCAGTCTTATTTACCTCTAAGTGGAGGTGTCTAGAGGGTAAAAGAGTTAATGTTTATAAAGTGTTCAGCTTCCCAGAGGGAGACAATGGATAAAACACAAGGTGTGGCTATGGCTCATTCGAGACCTCATTTCTAGGGTAGTTAGTGATAGCTTCCCATTACAAATGCTGGCTTTCCAGCACCTTGAACTCAAAGTAGGATGAGGCAGTACCCTTATCTAAACACCCTTTTTTTGTTTGACACTTAATACCAACACTAAAAATAACAAAAGGTAACTAGGGACTATTATGCCTTGTTAATAATGCACATACAAAATCCATTCCAGAACTGTTTTCTTCTTAAACCAAACAAATCCTGAAAGCGGTTCAAAAACTGACCTAAAGCTATAATTGGTCATCAGAGAGACCTGGCTGTAGTCTCTGTTTCCACAGTAACCAAAAATTTGTGGGAGGACCACAAGAAACCAAACCCAGTATAGATAACATAGCCAAGATGGAGACCCTCGGAAAATATAAAGTTTATGGTGTACACTTTTAGATGCGATGGAAATACAAGACTGCTCTTGAAAGATCTTTTCCCAGGGTTCACTCTAAGTGAAAATGATCTTGAAAAATCTCTAAGTAAAAGGTTGGGAATGTAAAGTCACAAATCTGGACTCTTCATTTCTGGGGCTTTTCCAAGATGGCCATGAATGAAGAACAAAATATGGAGCTGGCCCTCAAGCAGTGCAATATTCTAGCATGGAGACATAACCCATAAGTAATTAGGACACAACCTGGTGGTAAATGCCATATATAATATGGACATGTACAAAGTACAAAGAGAGCAGAGGAAAGTATACTACAGGAGCTAGAAGATTTGGAGAGATTTCAGTAAAAGAGGCAAGAAACTGTTGTTCATCCATCTATAGGACTGTTTGCAAAAATAATCTTACTGATAAATTAAAAATAGAATTATAAGCTGAAAGCCTTTAAAGACATTTCAGACAGGAGACCTACAGCCAACTTTTTTAAAGTATGTACAAAAATGAATATGTCTGTGTTGCAGGCAAAGGGACAATGACATTATACACATGTAAAAACACAAATTTTGTTTATAGAAATAATTATCGATAGAAATTAATTTAAAACAATCCTCAGAAAGAATAAATTAAAAAGAATATTTCATTTTTAAGACTCTAATGAGCAAGAAGATTACTTTCACTTATAAAGAAGGAAACTAAGGCACACAGAGAAGACGTCTTCAGGATCATACTGCACATGAATCCCGAACCAGTTCTCTAGCTTAGGGAAGGCTGACAGCAATTGGGAGATGACCTTAAATAAATTTTTTTACAGATAATACTTGTGCTACAAAAAATGCTATATAATAAGGCAAGATACAATTGAATCGTAATACTGGCACCCCTAGTTTTACTGCACATTGCTTTACTGCGCTTCGCAGGTATTGCACTTTTTACAAATTGCTGGCAAAACTGTCCTCCAGCAAAATGATTACAGCTCACCTTATTACAGTGGGCTGGGACCGAACCAGTAGTATCTCCAAGGCATGCCTGAATATTAATCCAAATATATGAGTAAAAACCTTAATAATATCAAATAAGAGATTTCAGTAGATGAGCATACTACTTTGACTTGTAAGTATTCTTAGCAAGAAAAAAAAACTAACAGGTGTTTTTGTGAACTGTAATAAATACTGTTAGGAACACATAAAATAGGGGTTCAAGAAAGAAAGAGCTCCCTACTGTGGGGGGTGGGGAATCCTAAAAGTCTCTCTGGGAAGGCTGGATGGTATTGGCCAAGAACTGTTAACACTGCAACAGGGAGTACAGAGTTGGGGCAGGGGGCTGAGAATGCTCCAGGTTAAGAGAGCAGAATTAAGAGAAACAAGTGGGAGAAGTATGGAGTGAGTGTATTCTGGGGATTGCACAAAGGATATGCATATCCGAAAGGTGACGAAGAGAGAAAGGTAGCAAGGCGACAAATCACTGCAGGTCTCGAGTAGCAGGTTCGAGAGTATAGCTTTTATTCTATAGAACAAGGAGTAGCATGCTTTAAGCGATATTTTAGGAAGGTTTAATCTGGCAATGATACACACAGAACTTAGATTAGGCTGTTGGTTAAGAAGCTGTTAGTGCAACGGTTTATGTGGGAAGTAAAAAAATCTAGACTCAAAAAGAAGCAGTAGAAATGGAAAGCAGAGACCATCAAACGATATATTAAAATATAGTTCCAAGTATATTAAAAGAAATCAGACAAACCTAAGAGAAAATATAGGTGAATAACTGATTCTGGGATACAGGAGGGACTGCCTAAGCATAAAAACAATGAACTATAACCAAAAGAAAAAGGTTTTATATATGTGATAACATAAAAAAGTAAAAGTTATCTATGACCAATAAAAATCGTTAACACCAACAGTCAAGTAAAATGGGAAAAATCTACACAAATATGAAATACAACAAATAATGATAATACATAGAATTCATGCTAACTGCAAAGAAAAACTAAAACTCAGAGAAAAATGGGTAAAGGGTAAAAATAGAAATACAAATGATTAATAAATATACAGACTATTCAAGTTTACTACTAAGCGAGAAAATAAATATTAGTACCTAGTCCTATGCCTAGCACATTCTAGGTCCTTAATAAGGTGTCATTTGTTATGAACTTATAAGAAAACTCTCCATATTAGCAAAACTGCAATGACATAAGCCTCGGCTATAGGGAAAAGGGGTAGAGGGGATATGTATGTAAAGTAGTATAACCCAACAAGAATCATTAAAAAGTTTGCCTTTGACCCAGGATTTTCCCCTCTAAAGACACCAGAACCTTAGAACAGATTTCTATATAAATATGTTCACTGCAGCATGACTTAAAGAGAAATAGAAACAGCCTAAATGTCCAATAATAAATAGTTCATAACTGAATATTATAAAGCTGTTAAAATGGCTTTAAAATTCTTAATGGCGTTAAAATGCTTATACTATAAAGTTAACTAGAAAAAGAGATTCAAACATATGTATATATTGTTATAAAATATACACACAAAGAATTCTGCAAGAAAACAAATTAATAATGTGCAATTCTGAGTAGCAGATGACAGATTTTCTTTGTCCTTTCTGTACCTTCCAAATTTTCTTCCATAAGCATATATTGTGCTTATTGTAGGGAAAAAATATATTATCTCTAAGAAAGTAGGTGACAGGTACCTAAGTATGGTAGAGGCAGAACCATAAGAGTAAACTGACTGAACATACTTGATCAGGTTTTAAAACTACTTATGAAGTTTAGGATCTTTGTAATCAAAAGAATGGTATAATTATAAGAGCAAATCTGAAAATTCAGTGATTCACACTAAAATGTGAATGACTTGACAGGCAAAAAACCTTATATAGAAAGTATCTCTATCAAAAAAGAAAAAATCATTTTAATCCAAACAAGTTTTCATTTTGTTTCTTTTTCTCAAGTTTTTAATTGAGAGAAGGGCTCTGCATATGTATATTGGGGGTGAAAGGAAGCAGCTCCCCCTTGGCACATCATTCCCACATATTTCTAAAAGGCAGGGGTTAGGGGCCACGCTCCTAGGTGCATGTACTGTACCAGCTCCACTACTTACTTGCTGTTTAACTTGGGCTGAATGAAAATGTACACAAAGGGCTTAGTACAGTGTCTGACATATAGGAAATGCTCAATAAGTGAAATATGACATTATTATTCTATCATTTCATTGCCAATTAGAAAATAGGGTGGCAGACTTAGGGTGTATAAATTGGAGCAAAGGATGAATGCACTTAAAACCAGAAATGGTCTATATAATCTCAGTGAGCATTGTAGGAAATGTATTAAGATGAATAAATGACTAATCTAAATTAATGTGAAAGACACGTAGCTGTTGCCTACCCACTAGCAAGTTATCTAATTGTGATTAATACAATATAAGATATATTTTAAAAGACAATAATAATAAAATATAAAAACTTAAAAACTGTAAGTCCTTAAAAAAACATTTACACTCACTTTAAGGAATGTGATATATCCCTTTGGGGGAATAAAAGGATTCATAATCCTCTGAAGAAATCATAGGAATTTGAGGAAATGAGAACTATAGTCAAGAAGCCCCATTTTGAGGAAAGATTTATCTGTTCAACATTTCCAATCTCTTTCTAGAAGATGTGCTTTTATCACTCTACATCCTGCTTGGAGCCAAGGCTTCAATTTAAGAATGCAAATTTTCTAGAATTGTATGAGACTGAACAGTAGTGAATCAGTAAAAACAGAAGAAACAATAGCAGTGTTTCTTTTCAACCCAGTTATAAAACCCCGGCCTAAGTCTCAGGTTTGAACTTGAGAATGTTTCCATTGTCCTTTCTGACATTACTGGAGGAGGAAGGCTCCATGCTTCCTATATCTGTGCTAGACGCCATCTTTAATGATGATATATGTGGGTCCTTTCCCCTCAGCACTGCTGGGGGGTCAAACATGTTGATGCTGCCTGCCTGAGTATCAACAGCGAATTATATACTGTGTCAATCCGAGCTAATGCAAAGCTGTAATCCTCTTTAACAAGAGATCAAATCACTGCCATGAGTTATGTTCATTCTGTAATCTGATAAGGAAGAGAGGGAATCTCTAATAGAAGAGTAATGGGAGCCTTTAATGACGCTAGTAAAAGGCAGCACCAGTGAAAATGTTCTTGGTCCTGTTGATTAGATCAATGTTGCATATTTGCCCAGACTTGTTTCACCTGTCGGAATAACCTGTGTCTTTTTAGGAGATAAGAAGCCTCAGAAAAAACATCTGTGTCTTACCCATTCTTGCCTGCAAATTTTTAACCAACGAAAAATGCTCTGTGGAGGCTATTTCTGGGGTTATTAGCTGATATGCTTTCAAATGCTGAGCAAACTACACCAGAATATTTAGCCCTGATTCAGTGCCTATTTCTACTAAATAAAGGGGTAAAGCAGGCAAGGGGGAATCAAAAATGGTCTAAGTAACCTCTGGGTTACCAGCTGGGGGGAAAGAACATCATCAGTAGAGAGGTAAAGTGTCCCCGTATTTAGGCTACAGACCCACACACAAAAATGGCAAGCCGAAGATAAATTGCCTGTACAAATTCTATTATACCAAGGCATCTCAAGAACAGCATGGAAGTGATGTTGACAAAGCACTTTACAAGGCTGGATTACATTTGTACATTTCTTTTCTAAAACTCCAGATGTAAAACAGTAATGTATTTGGTGCTTGGTAGTTATCATTAAAGGATCCTCTCCTAGTTCTTTTTTTAATGCCAGCAGCTTTATAAAAGGAGTGGGAAAAGTGTTTTTTATTTTGGGAGAGAATATGGGGAGGAGGCAAAATGATGATTCTTGCTGTTCCTATTGTGAATTCCTTTAAGTTCTTTGCCAAAAAAAAAAAAAAGAGTACCTATAAAATGTTAATATTGCTATCGTTTTTGTAATAAGAAAAAAAGCTTCTTAGGAAAATACATTTTTAATAAAGAGTACCAGAATCAAGACCCTCCCTAAAGCAGGAGTCAATGTAAGGCAAACACATTCTTCTTAGTGTACATCGAGCTGATTGTTGCCCTTAGACCTGTTCCATGCTGAGAGCAAAACCCATCATGCCAACAGAGGAAGCAGTTCACATAGATTTCCTCTCCCAAATCTAAGGCAGTGGCCAGTTTTGAGGAAAACATCACACCCTGTCTCAGCGGTCTTACTCAGAATTTGCATCTCTTACTTGTCACACTAGCATTTTACTATCTGACTTACATGGACACCACAAATGAGAAAGAATTCACTTCTTTACAAGTTTGCCTCAGAGGGTCTTTCAAAAAGAGACCAAAAACATGATTTTCCCTACAACTTCCAAATTTTTCATTTTGTTTTAACTATAGTAAGAGATCACTCTTCCTCCTCTACATACATCTTATGAATTTTTACTTCATACTCCCTCTGGTCTAATAGCACTCTGGGGGTTTCACACCATGTAAAAAATAAGCTATTTCTAAAACATCCTTGATAAGCTTAGAATAACTTCAAAAGTCAGAGAAGTGAAGAGCAATCCTGTAACTCATGCAAGTAACATACTGACCTATTCTTGGTGGTAACAATACAACTAGGGAGATTCTCTACCAATGAGACATTGAATCTTTTCTCCTCCTTAGCCTGCTGATAACTGTCTCTGCAATATCACTTGATATTCTGGCCTCTTAGCAAATATGACTCTGAAGGGCAACAGTAGCTGCTCTGGGAGCTGAGCTGTCCCATGCCAAGAGCACCCAAGGGTTTAGCAAAGCCAGTGATCACTTTTAGGGTCATGGTAATCTCCTACCTAGCATGCAAACTTTGTAGTACATGGGCAAAGTGGGATTTCTTTGTTTTCTCTCAATCCTGGGAATGTTCATCAAGCCTGAAATAAAAACCAAATGCCTACCTTGTAATAGGGTAAAGGCCTACTAAGCCAGCACATATAAAATGCCAGGGGTTACACAAAACTTTCGCTAACAAAGAAGATCTGAAGGCACATAAAGGCATTTAAATCAGTATCCAAAATGTACCTGGAAAGAAATGCCCCCAAAGGAAAATTTGGTACACACAGGGAGACAAACTGGGCTACTTTGCATTTAAAAAGGACTTAAAAAAAAAAGACTGCTTAAAGAGAAAAATTCCTCGAATGAGAAAAGAGTATGTAACAGTAGAAATTAACTAAATAGATAACACTACATAAGACCACATGACCATATGATCACACCACAGGAGAAACAAAATGAAAATGCCAGTACCTTTTTAAAGATAATACCCTCTTTCTCCATTAAGGATATTTTAATATTCTGTGTTAAAGACGAAAGATCTCTCTCCCTTAACAAGAGCTATCTATGTTCCGCTTTCAATTTAATTCGTCCAAGTGTCCAAGTGTAAATTTTTTGAGCTCAAACTGGACAAGGGATATGGGGGGTTGATTCAAGAATGAGTAACAGGATTCAGATTCCCCTTTCTTGTTCCCTGTAATTTTTTCATATGACCCTGACAGACACTCTATGGATGTATTCATTTTATTGTTTTTAAAAACAGACTACTATACATAGGCATTCACTTGCAAAGCACAGGAGAGAATATTAGGTTGCAAAATTCTGAGTATAAACATATTCAGAACTATTCATAAGCTGTTTTGTACTCAAAGCACTGAAACAAAACAAAAATTTAATAATCACTGTGTTCATCTAAACTTGTAGATCTACTCCTCTTCAAGCAAGGGGGATGAAGGGAATCTGAGTGGGTTTATTGACAGACTAAATACATGCAAATAAAAAGGTTAAATGTAGTATGGGCATAAAGCTGGCAAAATCCACATGTGCCTACATTATAACCAATCAGTTTACTTGATAAAGATGTATGTTTAAAAATGTTTACCGCAGCTTTATTTACGATAATTAAAAACAATTTAAATGTCCAATAATTAGTAAATGGCTAAATAAGTCATTTAAAAATTTGCACAGTCATTTAAATTTTTTGAATAATTTAATGACATAATGACAAAAAATATTTAAAGAAAAAGTTCATAATAACAGAATATAAATTCAATTCTATAAAAAAAAAAAACAAGAACATACTGGAAGGGAACTCAAAGACTAAAAGGAGATATTCTTAGATGTTAAAAGTGGTTATCTCCTCTATAGGTGTGTATGTATACACATACTTCCTAGTTCTGTATGTTTTGAAAGCCTAGAAACAATGACACCCAATAACAATGAGCACCCCTAGCACCTAGAGTTTGGTTTCTAAATACCACATTCAACTAAAAAAAGAATCAGGGCTCTTTGGAGAAAGACTGATTCCACGGCTGGAACAGAGAACGTATAAGATAAGCATACAACATCTTTGTTGTACCAGAAAGTAAAGAAGTACTCAAAGAATGATTGGGGTCATCTCAAAAGGACACAAGCAGTAGCTGATAGTTGGGCACAGGGAGCACGGAAGAATGCAGTTAGCATTAATATGATGGCTAAGTAGAGGGCCAGAGGAGGAGGGAGCAATTGGGGGAATTGTTTTATGAACATTATAGATGTCTAACCAACGGATTGCATACTTGAAACTAATTTAAATAAATAAATTTATTCTTTAAAAAAAGGACACAAGCCAATTCGAAGGGGCTTCCCTTAATATAGGACAATTTAAAATCAAAACTAATAATGATAGTAACAGATTTATAATTCATTGACTAAAACAGGAAAGCTTAAGTCCATACTTATATAAATTAATGGTAAATAATCTTATAAAAATATTACATTAGAGTAGTAGATTGCCAATTAATACAGAAGGAATTATTCTTTAAAAAATGGTTATCTCTGAATTGTAATATGAGTATTCATTTATAACTTGTTTCAGCTTTATAAAATGAGTCAAGTACTTCTGTTTCAAAAATACTCAAAAAAAAAAAAATCTTCAACAGTTCCTGAATAAACAAACATAATGCACATCTCTAGAACAATCTCTACAGCATATGCACAAAACCCCCGGACACATAAAGCAAGTGCATGTGATGTCCTGACCTGTCCTAGAAAAGAACTCAGATGTTCCAGGCGATGGCTAAAGTTAAAAACAAAACAAACAGCAAAAACAAACAAACAAAAAACACCAGAGGCAGCACTGAGATATATGGAAATTTTGTTTTGGTTTTATAGTAATTATGGGAGTGAAGAGATGTGACAAGGACCCTTGCTATGATGCCAATGACAAATGGTTAACTGATAAGAAGAAATGGAGAGGGCGACAGGCTGTAGAACAGGTCAATATCAGGCTGTCATGAAGCCATTTGAGACATATAATTAATCTATTACTCACCTGGCATCATCATTCATTGTAGTATGGTCAATAGGTGCCATGAAGCTCAGTAGCTTGCTAAGGACATGAAACCTAAATAAAGCAGGAAACAAACAGGCAGCAACATTAATAACTATTAACCAGAAAAGGAAACATTCTATGAGCTAAGGAACTCCAAAACTGATCACAGGAATATCTGGCTCCAGAAGAGAAAAAGGAACAATCATAGGCATGCAACATTTACAACTATAGAACATTTCCCTTAATGTTATCGGAGAAAAGTCTGATAGCAGCACATTGGAAATGACAGTAGCTCAACATAGGTTCATTTATATCACAGCCCCCCAAAAAAGTAGACACACTTGTGCCCATGAGCAATGTACTAACCCTTAAACATTACTCCAGACAAAAGACAATGAGGACTCGACTACTCTCTCTTCCTCCTCTACATACATCTTAATCATTTTTCAGGGTCATTAAAGCTACCTACTGGCAGTAGCACAGGTAGTGTTATAACATCTGAATGCAATACCTCATCACTGCCATCACTCACTAGCACTGGTTCCCTGAGTCTGAAAAGGCTTCTAGAATTCCACATCATTTCTACTTACTAGTAAGTAGAAATTAAAACTGGGTCTTTAATTTCCCCATCTTCAAATGAACAAGCACTACTGAAGAGTACATAAGTTTGATCCCCAGATCTTCAGTCAAGGTGTTATAGAAATTTAAGTTATATCACCAACATTTCTTGCCAAAAGAAAAAGTCTTTGTGTATAAAATATTTTTGAGATTCTCTGGTGAAAAGGGCCAAACAAATATATGATCTTATGCAGACCAAATTATACAAAGAAAATTCAAAGAAGGTATCTCTTTCTGTTCATTATAATTGAAGAGCTGTATGACAATACACATATTATCAAGTTCTAACCAAAAAGACTTGACTTGGGCAAAACATTATTCACAAACAAAAATATGATAAATATTTTCATGTGCATGTTTTAAGTTTTAAAAACCTTTTCACGATATTGAATAATTTGATTCTATACAGTACCACCCACAGCTAAGCCTCCCAAATTTCATTCTTTTTCTTAACAAATGAATTTTACAAGAATAATAATGATGACATTTTCCCCATTACAAGAGCAATAGAAAAAGTATAAATTCATTATAGAAAATTTGGAAAACCAAAGAAGCACACACAAAAAATGCATAGTTCCTCCACCTAAAAATTAGTATTTTGATTAGTTATGTTTGTTTTACACAGTGATCTCGTTATATATACATACAATTCTGTATCCTGTTTTTTTTCCACTTAGTATTGTAAGCACTGTCCTATAAACAGTATCTAAATAGTTGTATACAATTCCAGGAGTGGAAGTATCATAATATATTTTCTTAATTTTGAACATTTATATTGCTTCCAATTCTTCACTTTTTATAAGATGCAAAAATAAAATCTCATGCTTGTTTTTTAAATGTCTGTTATCTCCTTATAAAAATATATAATTTTGTAAAAAAAGAACCCTAAATCAGAAATGTATATAGAACTGACAAGTCCCTTATAGTCCTATCCTATCGAGAAATAATCACTGTTAATTAAAACTGTTAAGTTTGGCTGAAGCATTTTCCATATATAAAACAAGTATAAATTTAATATGTTTTTCACGTAAAATTACAACATAGTTAATATTCTGCATTAAACTTTTCTCCACTGAACTATATGTCATAGTCTATTCTTATTCATAGTTGCAGAATATTCCATTGTGTCAATATATTATAATTTATTTAATCTCCTATTGATGGGCATTTATATAGCCGGCCCTCTTTTAAGAAACATACTAAACAGTGCTGAAGTTAAGATAGTTATACATAAATTACTGTATGCTTGTTCACATATTTAATGAGGTAAATTTTGAGATGTGAAATTGCTGGTGAATTGAAAGGTAAACATATTTAAAATTGAAAAACGGAGTCAAAGATTGATGTGAGTATAAATATTTACCTGAACTTTAACTTAAGTATAAAGCATAAATATAGTTAATAAATGCATTTTAATATCTTTAGGCTTCACTCAACTTTGGTGTCCATCTAAAAAATTAATACTATTTTTGGCTATGTCTAAAGACACGTTTAATTCACTTTCTGGATAAAGACTATGAACTATATTTGCACTGTCCAATCCAGTAGACACTGGCCACCTGTGACCACTGAGCACTTGAAATGTGGCTTATCTGAACTGAAGTGAAATACACGCTAGATTTTAAAGACGTGATGAAAAAAAGAATGTAAAATATATCATCAATAATTTTTTTTTGTAGGCAACCCTTGGTTAACTTCACAGATTGCAAGGACTCTGTCAGTTTACAATCTCTTATTTTTTATTTTTTTATGCCTATAGCACCTGGTCTTCCTAGGTGGTCTCCCATCCAAGTACTAACCAGGCCCGACCCTGCTTAGCTTCCGAGATCAGATAGGATTGGGCTTGTTCACAGGGGCATGGCCGCAGACTCATTAATAATTTTTTAAATAATAAACTGTTAAAATAATATTTTTTTATATACTGTGTTAACTAAAACATATCAAAATTACATTCACTTGTTTCTTTTTACTTTTTCAATTGGGGCTACTAGAACATTTTAAATTACATATGTAATACATATTTTTATTGGATGACACTGCTCTATGAAATACCTTTATACTTTACTACAATATAGTCAATAACTATTAAATGCATGATGAAAGACAGGCTTTAAGAAATAATCAGATTAAAGACGATTTAGTAATGTGTACTTAATGCAATACATTTCATCTAATCTCAGTGCCGCTGAGGATGAATGCATGTTTTACTGTTAAAACACCTCTTACCAACCATACTAAGAAAAGATAAATGTAATTTTGTTGCAGAAGAATAGACAAACACAGTAAGACATCTCATTATTAAAGATCTGAAAGTATAATTCATTTACGTGAGTTCTGATTAAATCATGGTTAAATCCACTTAGATATACGGCTGAGTAAAATGCTGATAGTCAATAATTATAATTATTTTTAAAAATCAAAATATTTTTTTTTTTATATAAATTATTTTCTAGCATCCAACTAGCAAGTTGTCATGCCAAGCCTGACTGGGCTTATGTCATTGAATTGCTATCATTTCAACTAGTATTTCCACAGGATAATGTTCATATTTACTATAACATTTCTGAAAAATCTTATCTTTCCAATCCTTTCATAAACAAAGAGCAAAACTTGCTCAATGGTAGAACCCAGTATCAGTGATGACAGCTGGTATACCCTACCAGCTCTTCTTGAGGTCTGATTTCAGTAAGTATTCATAGTATTTTCATCCAAGCTAGGCCACTTGGTTTAATCCTCAAGGCAACATGCTCATGTAGCCAAAATGTCATTCTGATGCCTTCAGAGGCCAAGTGGTCCTGCCCAGAGAAACCACTCCACAGTCAGAGGTTAGAAGCATGGGCTCTGGAATCAGAGCAATTGGCTCAAATCTCTGTTTGTCACTTACTAGTTCTGTAATGCTGGGTGAGTTAACTTTTCTTCTTTAAGCACTTTACTTGAATTAACTAATTTAATCTGCATAACAACCTATGAGATGTGGCTTTTATTTTATTCCTCACAGATGAGGAAACTGTAGCACAGAGATATAAAGTAACGTGCCCAAGGTCTCAAGGCCAGCAACTGGAAGAGGCAGATTTCAAATCTAGACAGTTTAGCATCAGAGCCTGTATTTTTCTATCTCTGCACGTAAATTGCATAAACAGTGATGTTAGTTATCACTATTGCTATTAACAAAGATCACTCTCCAATTCTGGTTAAACCCCTCCCATTTATAGTCAAAAAGAGGTGAATACAGATGTCAAAACTGAAAAACATTCAAAATGCATAACTTTATTTCTTTTCTTTTTATATTTTATGTTGCAATAATTTCAGACTTACAGAAAAGTTGCAAACATAGTACAGAGTTCATGTATAACTTCACCCAGCTTCTTCTAATGTTAATAATTTACCTAAACATAGTGTAATCGTCAAAATCAGGAAGTTAACATGGTACAATAGTGTTAACTAAACTACAGACCTTATTCGAATTTCACCCATTTTTACCCTAGTGTCCTTTGTCTTTTCCAGGGTCCAACCTAGGACCCCACATTGCACGTAGTTGTGATGTCTCTTCTTGGTCTCCTCCAACCTGTGACAGTTTCTCAGTCTTCCTTGATTTTTCATTACCTTGACACTTTTGATGAGTACTGATGAGTTATTTTTGTAGAATGTCTCACAATTTGGTTATATGTAATGTTTTATGATGAGGCTGAGGTTAGGCATTTTTGGCAAGAATATCACAGAAATGATGATGTGCTCTACAGAAGACAAGGAAGAGGGGTAGTAGATATGTCTTATTATTGTCTTATTAGACACTTGGTTAAAGTGGCACCTCCTGGGTTTCTCCACTATAGCGTTACTATTTTCTCTTTGTAATTGATAAATATCTTTGAAGAGATGCTTTGAACCATGTAAATATACTGTTTCTTCTCAAACTTTTCTCCATTGATTTCAGCATCCATCAGTGGATCTTCCCTGCAAAAATTATTACTGTGGTGCTTGTCTACTGGTGATTTTATCTTTCTCTCATTTCTTCTACATTTAATAATGAAATTGCACATGATCTTTTGATGGCATATCAACTGTATTCCAAAAGGCTTTTATGAGACAAATTCAACAAGATAGTAAAAGTTTAAACGAAAATTCTAAAGGGCTTTCACAGTATGGAAAGTCCTTTAGTTTGGTGGTTTCTGGACTTCTATAGTACTACAGTAACCTAGCAGCACCTCACGTGGAGAAATGTGATGACAAGTGGAATGTCCCTACCCTACTTGATTTCTCTGAGACATCGAACTAACTCTTTATTAAACATTCTCTGTCTTCACTGCTTCACATCACTCTTTCCTGTCCCCTACCTCACTGACCCCTCTTCCTCAGCATTCTTTATGGGCTCCTCTTCCTCTGTTTATATCATATAGATTGACGTCCCTTGGTGCTGTATTGTCTTTGTATACTTTTTTAAATTAAAATTATTGGGGTGACATTGGTTAATAAAATCCAATAGGTTTCGAGCAATTCAATAATATGTCATATGTAAATTGTGTGTTCACCATCCAAAGTTAAATTTCCTTCCGTCACCAAATATTTGAACCCGCTTACCCCTGTCCACCCCCTCCCATCTTGTATACTCTCGTCACCCTATATGCTCCTTGGAAAATAGCAATTAAATTAATTCCAAAGTATCGACTAATACAGTAGAGACCTCCTTATCCATAGGAGATACATTCCAAGACACCAGTAGATACCTGGAATCAAGGATAGTACTGAACCTTTTATACACACACACACACACACACACACACAAATGTTTTAACCTATATACACATATGATGAAGTTTAATTTATAAATTAGGCACAGTAAGAGATTTCAGCATCCGTCAGTGGATCTTGCCTGCAAAAATTATTACTGTGGCAACAATAACAAAATAAAGTAAAAACAATAATAACAATATACAGTAATAAAAGTTGTATGAATGTTCTCGTTGTCATTTCTCTGTCTTTCTTTGTCTCTCTCTGTTTGAGAATGGATTTGATAACCAAGACAGTTACTAAGTAAGTGGCTAATGGAAAGGTAGCACACACAGCTGGAGAAAAGAATGATCCACATCCTGGGTAAGAGGGCAAGAATTTCATCACACGACTCAGAAACATGCGCAATTTAAAACTTATGAATTGTTAATTTCTAAAATTTTCCATTTAATATTTTCAGACTACAGTTGACTATGGGTAACTGAAACCACAGAAAGCAAGACTGCAGATAAGCAGGGGACTGCTGTAAATATTCACATCCTTCTCTTGACTCAAAAATCTCTCTAAACTTGGATTTCTTGAAGTTGTATCAAATTCAGCATGTTAAAAATTGAATCTTACTTTCTCCCTCAAAAACAAAAAGTGATTTCCTTCTTGCAGCCTCTCTTTTTAGACATATCAATGAATAACGCCACAAATCTACCTAGTTCCTCTGAAATTCTGAGGATTAACTCTAACCTTCTTACTTCCCTTTACCTCCTTACATCTTTCTAAAATGCAAATGAAATATGATGACAACATTCCTCTGCTTAAAATCTTAAATGACTCACTACAGTCTACAGAATAAAGTACAAAATTCCTAGCATGGCCATGATCTAGCACTCACTACTCATACAGCCTCATCTCCTGCTCCATATTCAATTTTTAAGTCCACCAAAACAAATTAGTTGCAGTTCCCAAAATGGCCAAGTACACTCTCAAGACTGCATTTTTGTAAACATTGTTCTTTTTGGCCTTTCACTGGACTAACTTTTCCTAGTCTGCTCAGTGTGAAGTATGGATGTTGCACCTTGTATAGGGGTTATCTGACTTGCACTGGGGGAATGCACACTGCCCCAGTGCAAATCCTACAAGCCTGTACTATTATCCCCATTTTACAGATGAAGATACTAGCATAGAGAGTTTAAGGGTCTTGCCCAAAGTAATTACCAGCCAATGTCAAAGGTAGGATTCAAACTCAGGCAGTCTGGCCCTCAAGTTCATGCTTTTAACTACTACACTAAAAATAAACTTGGAGAAGCATAAAGATTTGGAAATGTCAACATATGAAAAAAAGTTAACTTCTGCAAAGTTAAAGAAAAATAAGTGAGTTTTGTTAAATACTAGAACAAGTTCATTAAAGTAGTTGTAAAATCTGCTTCTCTGAAGATAATGAAAAATTAGATAGATGCAATTTGTCTAAAGAAATTCAATGACAGGAAGGCTCTAACAAGGATGTGGGATTAGCTACCTGCCTAAAACTGTCCTAACAGGATGAGTTTAAGATTTTTTTTTTCAATGTGTACCTGAATTACAAGTAGTTTCTTTGACACTGAGGCTTTGTGTACAATTACATAACTATATCTATCATGTAATACATATAGTTATAAGGATTCTAGGTCTAAAAGCACAGCAATCCTATTCTTTTGTCTGCATACTTATAAGACTCCTTAAAGAGCTCAAAGGGTTGAGGGTTTTCCTACAGTCAGAAATTTCTCAGTTTGCTCATAAAAATTCTCATCTCATTTAAGCACAATGTTAACATTCTCTGGAATCTTTTATTTATATCTTTTTAGCATACTGTGTACATGTATAGATAAAAATGGACCAATATAATCCTATTCTAAATAAGATTCCAAAATAAAATTTTTATATTGTTCTGTAGAAATCACTTTTTAAAATTAAGACAATTTCAACTACCTTGTCTTGTTTTCTTATTATTTCTTTTTCAGAGAAATGCAGATATCATTTAACTCATCCATTTAGGAACAAAAAAAAACCCTGAAACTATATTTCCATTTTAGAGTAAGGAAAAACTGAGTCACAAAAAACCCCTCAAATATTGTTTTATTTTTTAGATCCTTAAAAACAGAATCATCTAAAGAAATACAGAAATGACATAATAGACAAAATGTAAAAGAAGAGAGATATAACATGTTAAAACCTTTTTTCCAAAAAGTAACTCACCGAAGTTTCCTTCCTTTGCTGGCTTTCCTATCCACTTTCTTGTGAATTTTGCTTCGTAACTTCTGGATTGCAAGCCACTGCCTGGGAAATTCACAAGCAATGTTACACATCGTCACTAACAGAAATAGTTACACGAATTGACAAATTGGAATTTTTCCCACTAACAACACTGCAGAAAGAAATCATCAACCTACTTCAAGTTCCTTAAGATAGTTGGGGGCCAAAGTGACTAATCAATTGAAGAGGATTTGTGCAATGGTAAAAAAACAAATGGGAGCTGGGAAATTCTACAGCAAATTTGGTTTACAATGCTCCTTAGTATTTGGAGTTGCTGTGACAAGCACTAAATCCACCAGTTTGTAAAAAAACCTATCAAATTGACTACAGCTGCTTGGGTTTGTTTTTATGTTTTAGCTGTGCAGCAAGTTCTATTACTAATATTCCAAATGCTGTGTGGTTTGAACACATGAATTCTTTAAATGGAATTTTCCCTTTATTAATACCCAACTGCTTTTTCTTGTGCTTTCCAATTTTTGCTAATTTTTTATAATTATCATTTTAGTCATTTTATTAATTTTCATTTCATCTATAACATTTTAGAATGTGCTGCTAAAAGGTAAGGGGGCTCTCCCCCACCCCATATAATCTCATTACCTTTGTCGCATTTACAAAAAAGTTAACAATAATTCTTTACTATCAAATATTTAGTCACTCTTCAAATTTTCCGGATTGTACCAATTTTACAGTTAGTTTGTTTGAGTCAGGATCCGAACAAGATTCACACATTCTACAGTCATTCTAGATTAAAAGGAATTAATTTTTCAAAAAAGGATACTGGGCTAAGAAAATCTTCACATATAGCTTGTATGAACATATGTGAAAAAATGAAGAAGAAACAGCAACAGCTAGTCATCTTACCTGATTTATACAATGAAAACTCAACATCAGAAAAAAAAAAAACTAGGGAAATTAAATTACCGTAATCTTAATATAATCTTAATTACCATGATCTATTTTATTGTAAAGTGAGATAAATGTACAATATAATCACCACTTAAATACAATTTGCTCTATCACATTAAATTTATAGTGAACAGTTCTCTATAACATTCTAGAGAGACACAAAATATCAACAACATCAGATCCTGAAATTCAAATAATGTTTTACTCAAATAGAATTATTTCATCAACACAGATTTTTCATTGCATTCTCAAAATACTTCTCTGCCCAGAATCCCATTCTGGCACTTGCAGCTTTTGTTTCCTTTCCTGCTTTTGCAAATTATGGCTCATGGCTATTTAAATGTACACTATTCATTAGGTAGTACTCTAAATGCCCTTTTTATTTTCCAAGCAGAGGATGAAGCATACACACAAGAGCCTTCCTTCACTACTTTACATTCTACCCTGACATCTGGGTAATGCTGCCACTTTCCATTTCTAATTGTGCTGAAGCTTTTACTGAAGGGGTGGAGGTCTAAATCAGGGCAGACTCTAACAAAGCAGATTCTCCTATGAGCAAGGAACCTGTTGTGCACAGTGCCACATTCTGACAGCTAAGAGCACACATTTCAGTGGTTGCTTTTTATCCATTGGTCAGAGATTGATATAGATACAATCACAACCCAAACCAAAGAGCATAGAGTGTAAAAAGGACTTAGAAAAACAAACGTTAAAACAAACACATCTAGGTGTTTTATAATCTCTTATTCAAACTGCATTTAAGGCAACGTAGGGTAAAAACTGCATTTAAGGCAACGTAGGGTAAAAAATTAGGATTTCCATCACTTTGTCTTTCCAGCTCTTACAATTTTGCTTAACTTTTATAATTATAGGGCCAATCACTGCCTTGGAGGTAGAAGTAAGGGGACTCACAGGGAGAAACTATTGTATAGGCTGTATGAACAGAAAGCCATATCTAAGTTACCTTCCCATGGCCACCTGATCATTGGGATCCAATGAGCTGGTCTTCCGTTCTATGAGTTCTCGAAGAAGCTAGAGGAAAAAGGAAAGCAACTGATTTATTTATCATCTCCCAGCACTAACTAACTTTAAAAGGGCACAGTAGGAATTCTGAATGGCATAGTGACAGCTCTAAAACTACAATCAATAAGAGACAACCCAGTGGCAAGAGCATGACTGAATTCTCATTAACCCTTTCATATTTATATATCTTTAAAAAGGTGGCTATAGCAATAGCTGGGAACAGGAGTCCATTTGGAAGACTTATTGTACTGCAGTTCATTTCAAATGGATCAATGAATGTGCAACATTCCCTTCATTGTTTTTATGATTAGTTTTGTCCACCTCATCGATATCAACGGAGAATCTTTAAAAGGTCAGGTGGGAAGGGCTGTGTGGCAAAAAGGAAAATACATCAGCTTCTCACCAATAGGATAATGGTACATGGTTAACTTCTGACCTATAACCTCCAGCAATCAAAAGGTCTTCCTCAGGCAAAAGCCTTTATTATATATAATTAAAAGTGTGGACTTCATTCTCTTGCTTTCCATAGCTGGTATTCTAACATGCTGACCATTAAGTGATTTCACCATATATGACACTGACACATTCACAGCCACAATAATTTTGAGAGGGAGCCTAAAGAAAGCCATATGTGCCTACTGCAAATACAACACATAGAACCAGTCTCCCATCTTATACAATTAACTCCATGAGAACTCTAAACTACTGTCCTACTCTCCGCTTAATACTGGGTAGTCCACTGCATGTAATCAAAGTCTAAATCTATATCTTTCACACAGATGTAAGAATCTGCATTGGATCTTAAAGTCCTAGGTGAAGAGAAGCAATGGATTTAAAAGTTAAACATTAAAAAAGGAGACATTTAAATTACAATAATAAAATGACATATCTCTCCTATATAAGTGCTATATACAAGAAAATAGCAAGAGATAAAAATTTCAAAAATCTTCTGAGAGAAATCTACGAGAAGATACCAAAATAAACTAGTTCTTGCTAATCATCTGTCTATAATACAGGTTTGACTTTAAAATTTGTTATTTCACAAAAATAAATGTTTTGTAGGTAAGGCATGGTAGCAATATAAATATTTCACCAAGTTAAATAGCTGAAGTCTTTGGGAGAAGCAGGAGGAGGAATAAATTCCTATGAAAGTATTTCATTCTCTCATTTTCATTTCTTTACGTAAGTAGGCACTGGAAGAAGGAAAACAAATTTATAAAAATATGAATTTCCATATAAGATGAATCTTTATTGCAAAAGGGAAAAGGATATCTCAATTGCAATTAAAAAACTGCCTGTGATGTTTTTTCATTTGCTTATTTTGGACATCATTACTACAGCAATTACATTTAAAAATGTGGGGACCAGAGGCCACTGGTTTATTATCACTAGAAAACAGCAAGCTATTTCTTTACCCTGTTTATCTGATTGATTCCCAACATCTTTCTGGCAGCCAATCTATCAGTTTATCTCTCCTACTTCATCACAGTCACTTCTGGCAGCTAAATACAAGATCCAAATCCAGTGTTACACAGACATACGACACAGTAAACCTATGTAACACTGCTACTCTGTAAACAGCTGCCCTTAAGGCTAAGCAAAAATGGGCTTCTGGTCCCTAGTCAATATGCTGTCAAAAGCAAGGTTGGGGTGGAAGGAAGGGAGGAGAGGTTAGTAATAAAAAAAATTTTTAGAATAAAAAGAGAAGAAAAAGAAGAGAAAGAAAACATAAAAAGGAAGAAAAATGCAATGACTGCATCTCACTGCCTTTACCTTGTTCCAGCCACATGAGAGATTACAACAACTACTCCTGGTTTTCCTAATTGTCTCTGATCCCTTGAGACTGGGGCCATCATGGCCACTGGGGGCAACTGCGCGTGGAAGGCTGCCCCAGCACAAAAGGGGTGATCCTCTGGAAGAAAGCCCCATATGCCCTTCCCGAAGGCTGAAAATTGGAGCAGCACAACTGCAGTGGATCTATTTCACTTGCAGTGGCCTCTGCAATTCAGAGTTGGTACAGCATTTATTTTGAAGCGCTCTGTGTACTTCACATATTCTGGATTACATTTTTGCTACCCAAGTGCCTTGCACAGATCTTCTTATTTATTCGTGATTAGGAAGATGGTTTTCTTGCTCTGTCTGGCTGAGTATAGTTTATTCAGTACAATGTTTCAGAAAATCCTGCAGTATGCAAGGTAGGAATAAGAGAGTAGCAAGAAAATACAAGAAAACCATTCCTATTACTACTTCTCACAGCTATCACTATCACCATGTTTAAATTTAGTTAGGAAACTGCCTTCAAAACAGTTGATGAAAAAATGAAGCTTTGGGGATATTGCTAAAGAATTTAATTCAATTTTTACAGCTTACCTTTAAAAACAAACTTTTCCATTAAAATTTAGGTTTCAGTTCCAGTTATTGGAGCTTTTAATTTTGACAATGATATCACAGTATTTGAAATTTTCTATGTGACTGAGAAAATGGAGAGATGTATAAAATATTCTTGTTCTAGTCTGTTATAATTCTCCAAAGAGTTAACTCGGAAAAGCTTGATTATTTCTCTAGTTCTAGAGGAAAATCATAGATGTCATTAGGTTTCCAGGTCAGCCCACAAAAACCTATTTAACCCATAACAACATACATGAGGAATAGCACTGCTAGTACTATTCAGCATCTAATCAGCGTTTATAATACTTTGCCAGGAAAAATGCATGCCAGAATCAGTTAAAAATGGCAGATTGAACACATTAGTTTATCTCTTCTCTCTTCTCAACTTCTCTAAAAGACAACAGAGGAAAAAAATAAATGTATTAATCCACAAGAAAGAAGAGAAAGGGAAAGCTAATGAGAGCATATTTTCATAAAATTTTCAGACAGTCAGGTGATGGAAGAATGAAAGGAAGTTATCACTCAAGTGCCCAGAGGGGATAAAAGTGAAGGTGGAGCTAATTAGGCCTCGCATAATCCCCATGAGAGTGAACTCTTGGGGTAGCAGTTACCATGAAAGGTAGAGAAGGGGGAGGGGACAGAACTACTGGGCCTTCTCCATTATTCCACACAGCCAAGTGACTAACCCCCTCTACCACCTCCTCTCACCTGGTGGAGGGTGGTAGAGAAGTTTAATTCTCTGGAAAAACTGAGCTACAGAAGCTCTGGACTGAGAAATATGAGGCACAGAAGGCTGGGATGAGGTAAAAAGGAAAGATGCTATGCTAATATCTGGGACCTTCTGCCTCCTCCCCCAGCCCTATGCACAGAATGCTAGCACCCAGATATAAAGCCGCCTAGATAGGAGAGCAAAGGAGTCTTTTCTGGAGAAATGGCATGGTCGATCCCCCCTCTTCCCAGAAAATAAAATTTCCAAGTTCTGACATTTGAGAGCATTCCAGTCAAGAGAGGTAAGTTCACAACAAAATTGTAAAGGAGCCAAAAAACTCTGCTCAGGTTTTAGAGATACCTTCGAATGCCTTACTCTTAATATGAAGAGACAGTTAAAGATCACCAGCATCTGTGGAAAGCCTCAGACATAGACCAAAACAAATAGAAAAAAAAAGGGCTCAAGAAAGTAATGCAGAAAATAAATCTTGGACAAACAGAATGAAGGAAAGGAGAAGGGAAGGAGGGAAGAACTGAGGAAAAACATCCTCAGAGAAGAGAAAGAAGATATACTTCCATAAGAACTGGATGCTCTAAGAGTAAAACAAAGAGTTAAACAAAAAATAGGAAAATAAACTTCAACAGAACTAAAAGATAAATGTATGAAAATCAGATATAAAACGAAAAGGCAAAAAGATAACATCCTCTTGAGAGAAAAGAAAAAAATTTAGAAGGCAACCCAGAATGTCAAACATCTAACAAAGGCTGGGACATTATTAAAGAAATAATAATGAAAATTTCCCCAAATTGAAGGACAGCAGTGAGCCTAAAAGGATCTAGTACAATGAACAAAAAAGACCTTTCCCAAGACACATCATCATGAAATGTGGAACACTAGAAGTAAAGAGAAGATCCTAAACGATTAGAGAAAAAATAGGTCACATATAAAGAGGGAAACCGCATGTCCTAGTTTGCCCCAGAGTCCCGGTTTATACCTGTTGTCCCAGTATTCTTTCAGGCAAGCACCTCAAGTGTCCCAGTTTTGACAATAAATTATTGTCACCCTATCTATTAAGGAATGAAAATCTAAATGGGATTAGACATCTCAATAGCAATAGCAGATACCAGAGGACGGCTGAGCAATGCCTTCAAAATTCTGAGGAAAATGACTTTCAACCTCAAATTCCATGCACAGCCAAATATTAACCAAGTATGAGAGTTACATGAAGACATTTTCACACATGCAAGGACTCAACAATTTACTTTCCACACACTCCTTCACAGGAAGACGTGCTTCAGTAAAATGAGAGCATACAGCAAGGAGAAAGACATGAGATGTTAGAAAACAGGTCTAACTCAGGAAAGAAGCAAAGGCAAGTCCCAAGACTACAGATGGCAGAGGCCCAGAAAGGAACAGAGTCCAAGGAACTCTAGAAGGGAGTCCTCCAGAGGAAATATCAGAGGGAGGGGAAAGTGATAGGTTTTATATATATGTGTGTGTGTGTATATACACACACGCACGCACACACACACACACATACACACACACACACACATATTTTTTTTTTTCCAAGGCATTTTGAGTATGTGGGAAGAAAAATACCAAGAGATACATAGAAAACTAAGCAAATCCTTTTTTAAAAAGGCATTATTAGCTCTAGGAAAAAATAAATTTGTAAGAAATATAATCATAGTATATTACTTGTGAACAACATCTATATAGTCATAATATTGTAAATACTCTTTTTTCACAAAACGGTGACAATAAGTACACCAGAATGGAGAACTAAAGTGTAGAGAGAGGGAGTATAGGAAAGTGAGGGCCTCACTACCATAATGGGAAGTCAAGAGATGATTTGATAAATGATTGAAGTTGATAATTCAACAGTAGTATAAATTATTTTATTTAAAAATATGCAAGTAATTAGAAAAAACTAAAAGTATGGGAAGTTTTTACCCTTCAGGACTTCTTAGCACCACAGAATTACATTTCTTAGGTAATGGAGAACCCAAGAAGAATTTGTCACTATTTATTTAGCAATGTCCAGAGAAAAAGAGTATAAATGTTTTTGAAAAATCTTCCCAGACTGCAAATTCACACTGAGAAATTTTACCATTCCTACAAAGGAAAAAAAAGACAGGAGGATCACAGATATACCAATTAAAACTCTTATCAATATTTTTCTGTTTCCTAAACATGGCAACACACTAGAAATAGTACTAATAATATTTATTTTGATTTGCTGCAGATAATGCCAAATAACTGTTAACAGCTCTACTGAGATATAATTCACTTACCATACAATTCACCCATTCAAAATTCATATAATTTTCATCACATTTAATTTTAGAACACTGTCATCCCACCTAAAAGAAACCCCATAACTATTAGCTTGTATCCCCAGGATACTCCAGACACATACCCCCATGGCCCTAAGCAACCACTAATCTTTTTGTCTTTATTATATGTCCATTCTAGACATTTCAGATAAATTGGATATAATATATGGCCTTTTATGACTGGCTTCTGTCACTTAACATGTTTTCAAGGTTCATCCATGTTGCAGCATACGTCAGTACTTCATTACTTTTTATGGCTGAATAATATTCCATTGTATGAATTATACCGTATTTTTTATTCATTGATCAGTTGAAGGACATATGAGTCGTTTTTACTTCATGGCTATTATGAATAATGCTGCTATAGGCATTCATTACAAATTCTCGTGTGAACATATTTTTCATTTCTCCTGGGTATATACCTAGGAGTGGAATAGCTCAGTCATATAGTTACTCTATATTTAAAATTTTGAGGAACTGCCTGACTGTTTTCCAAAGAAGCCGCACCAGTTTATATTCCCACCACTAGTGTTTGAGAGGTCCAATTTTTCTGCATCCTTGCCAGCACTGCTATTCTCTGACTTTTTGATTATAGCATCCTAAAGAGTATAAAGTATCTCACTGTGGTTTTGATTTGCATTTCTCTGAGGGCTAACGAGGCTGAGCATCTTCCTGTGCTTACTGCCCATGTGCGTACCTTCTTTAGAGAAATGTCTAATCAGTTAAATGTGTAAATGCTTTACACATTTTTTAACTAGGTTGTCTTTTTATTACTCAGTTGTAAGAGTACTTTATATATTCTAGATACCAGTACTTTAACAACTCCCATTCTGTGGGTTGTCTTTTCCCTTTCTTGATGGCATGATTTGCAGTAGAAGTTTTAAATTCTGATACAGCTCAATTTTTTTTCTTTTGTCATTTGTGCTTCTGGTATTCTATCTAAGAAACCACTGCCTCGACCAAGAACATAAAGATTTACTCCTGTTTATTCTAAAAGTTTTATAGTTTTAGCTCTTATATTTAGATCTATTATCCATTTTGAGTTAATTCTGTGTATGGTGTGAGGTACGAGTCCAACTTCATGCTTTTGCATGTGGATATTCAATTGCACCATTTGCTGAAAGACTATTTCTTCCCCCATTGAATTGTTTTGGCACCCTTGTCTAAGAGCCAAGTAATTTTTAAAGCATTTGGTTTTATGGCCACATTATTCCCTGGATTTCTGAATTTGTGACCCACAGTTATTGATTCTTACCTCTCAGGCTTCCATGATTCATAGCCACAGATGCTTGAAATGGAAAAAAGCTTGGGGCAATCCTCCATTTAACTTACTTAGACTTGCTGAGTCAGGATTTTTCAAACTCCCTCCCCAATACATAGCGAGCATGTGAAAGAAGTGCAATCAAATCCTCTCACATGTGTTTCTATCCCTCTGTCACTGAAAGATACAAAAAGCATACTCACAAGGCTTGGGTTTACTCTTTCCTCAGCTTCCTTTCTAGTTTCCACAAGAATTCTTAGTGAAAATGTATCTATTTCTGCTCTGCCTTCTGCTTTACCACCTCTTTTGTTTGTTCTCAGCTTTCCAGCCTTTCAAATTATCCCCAAAAGGAGTCATGTGCAATTTCTATACACTATATTTGAAATATACAAAAACTAAATCCACATAATTTCAAATAGCTAGGAAGGAATTACTGTACATGTCTTTAGTATAAAATTGTCACATAAATAACCCACTCCCCTAGGTAACTATTTTTTGTTTCCTTTCCACATTGCCCACTCACTCCTCAAACAATTCTATACCACTATAACATTTCTGTCTCCATTATTCTACTGAAATAACTCATGTCAAGAACTCGAGATCTTCATGTCTAATGGACATCTGTCATGACTCATCTTACTAGACTTCCTGAAGCAGCAAGTGACACTGGACATTCTCATTTTCCTAAAACATTCTTTTCTTGGAATCTTTGAGGCACCTCCCTTGTTTTAGTCCATATTCAGCCAGCTCTTCTACCCAAACATTAAATGCTAACATTCCTCAAGGCTCACTTCCAAGCTTTTTCTTCTCACTTCATATGCCTTCCCTATGAGGTTTATTCTACTCTCAAGGCTTCAATGACCTAAGAGTTATCCCTGGGATTTCTTTTCCCTTAAGCTCAATACCTAATCCATCTCCAAGCCTTATATATATAATCCACTAATTCATGAATCTGTCTACTCTATATCTTCACTGCCTATACCCTATTTAGTATAGACTATTACTTTCTTCATTAATTCAATATTTATTGAGCACTAGGAAAACAATGAAGAATAATAAAACTGGCATGGTCTCAACTGCATCAGTATAATTTCCTTACATTTGCTCTTGCCCCTTCTCCATTTTGCTCTCATTATAGTCAAAGTAATATTTTCAAAATTCAAATGTGTCCGAAGATAAAATTCTTATTGCAGTCTAAAGGCCCAACACAATCTGGCATCTATCTATCTCTCTGGCCTAGCCTTCTACCTCTATGCTCTGGTCCTACCAGCATTTTCTCTATACCTGAAATGCTCCCAGGCTTACTCCAACCATGGAGCCCTTTTTTGCACATGCACTGCCTGGAACATGCAATAACTATTTACCTGCTTACATCCCACCTCCTTCTCTACTCATTCATTAAATCTCAGCTTAGTCATCTCTTCCTCGGAGTAATCTTTCTTACATGTACTCCTCAACACAAATACTCATTATGTATTTGTTGTACTTAAATTTTATTAGTGAATCACTAAAATTAAAGCCTACTTCCTCCACTAGCCAACCATATGCTTCACAGAGAACAGAAGATATATATTTGACTGTGCTCATTCTCCCTGTACTGGCCTATTGAAGGAGCTCAATAAATATATACACAGATAGGGAAAAAAATTGTTTCTAGGAGAAAATATCAAATTTTTGTTTACTTTATCATACTCACGCACACTCCCTGTCAGTGTTTTAAACAAAAGAAATACTATATAAACCATGATTCTAATCCAGAGTACAACTATCTACCAAAGCAACTAAAGAACCTACTTGTTTTTGTCATTAAATTTTCAGCAATTCTTCTTCCCCAAACAATATTTTCTTTCTCACACATCTTAGACAGGGCCTAGAGAACAGGGTGGTTTAAGTGGGTGAGATTTACCTTTTTTTTCACCTATTCCATTATTTTTATTTAGGATAATACCTCCTTCTAAAACTCATAAAACACATTGCTCCTTTACATATGTTGTGTCTCCAGCAAACACAAATGCACACATACACATTCCCCATCTCTCCTTTTTTTAAATTAATTTTTTATGGTGACATTGGTTAACAAAATCCAGTAAGTTTCAGCTGTACACTTTAACAGTAAGGCATATATATAGTTACACTGTGTGTTTGTTCACCTCCATATTTAGATTTCTTTCTGTCACCACATATTTGACTCCTTTACCCCGTTTACCTCCCTCCTCCTCCTACCCTCTAGTAACCACTAGTCTATAGTCCATGTCCATGAGTCTCTGCTTGTTTGTCCTGTTCATTTGTTTACCCCTTTTTTAACCATCTCAAGAGTACACACATTTAAAAATAAATAAATAAAAATTTAATCCAAAAAAAATGAAAAGATCTTAAAACACTTCTCATTCTTTTACTGTTAAAATGATGTAGATCCATCCTCTCTCGGGTCTTATTTCACGAAGAAAAAAGTTGGCTCTTCTCAGGGAAAGGAGAGAGGAAACAAATCTTTTGTGTTTCCTCTAACCCCACTCCCATACCCTGACCCTTTCTGTAGTAGCTCTGAGTTGGTCCTTTTATTGCCAAAAAGGTGTCTTGACATTTTTGTAATAAAGATCTGAATTAATTCTAATACAGTGTTTTCTATTTAAATATCTTTTATCTGTGAAATAGATTTGTCGAATCTTAGTTGTAGGATTCCTTCTCCCATTTTCTAAGATCTAATGCTTCTAGAGATGAACTTTCAATTATATGAGTATGTGTGCTGCACGGTTCAACACAAGTATAAATATCTACTGAGTCAGTATAATGCCATACAAGCTTTCGAATCTGACATATCTGGGTTTTGAGTTCCAGCTATGCCCTTACTAGCTATGTGATTTCCGACAAGTTATTTTACCTCTGAGATTCAGTTTCCTCATCCATAAAGTGGTAATAATTGTACCTCACACAACTGATTTGAGACTTTAAAGGATGAAAAGAGAAAAGTATTTAGTAAAATGTCGATAAACAGAAATATTATGAACATCAGGTAATAATACTCACAGATAATCCCCAAACCCCATTTGGGACAAAAAAATTCAACATCTTCTATAGCTAAATCACCACAGCCACAAACAATGAACGAGTACAATAATTCAATTTTCCTTTCTACTGATTTTCAACAGTAGATAACAAATAAGATCTGAAACGAAGAAAAGCAGAATAGAAGAAAATGTAAAAAGCATAGGAAAGTCACATAAATAGTAAGTCAGTACTTGAAAAATATGCGATTATTTGCAGTATTTTCCCAAACCAGACCATGATAAATTGGAGCAAAAGTGATCTTTTCCATTATCGTGTATTCTATTTGAAGAACTAACTGCTATTCCCTTTCCATGACCTGGAACTACCCCCACCAACTGCTGATCACACAATTCCCTCTATCTAGAAGCCTTCCCCTTCAATCTCATCCTATCTAAAATCCTATCTATCCTTCTTTGAAGGCCTAGATCAAATGCCATCTCCTCCTCTATGCAGCCTTCTCTAATTCCTGTAAATTGTTATTAATTTTCCCTCTCAGGAATTCTTCAATACCCCCTCATCAAGCCTTCTAGTTGTTTATGATTATGTCATCTCTTTTGATTGGCTGTAAGCTTCTTGAGGGCAAGTAAAAGTGTGAATCAAATTGTCATACAAATTGTCACATAAAACTCTTCACACTGCCTTACACATGGTGATTATTCAATATTTGTAAAACGGAAGAATTAAGCAGCAACAAGCAGTCTTCTAGATCTTGGGATCAAGTAAAGCATTCAACTTTTGCAATGGCAAGGACAATATGTACAAGAAAAATATCATAGGGAACAATAAAGGTAAGTCAGGATGTGTGAATAAAATCCAAGCGCATCCTGATACTGAAGTTGCAAATAACCCACCTCTGGTTACTAAAATAAGAAAACGGATAGCTAGAGGCTACCACTGAAAAAGTCAGCCTAACTCTGCCTCACTGCCTTTGGTCTTTAAGGATTTGATTAGTTTTTCCACTGTCTGATTCAGCCTCTACTCCAGAGCTAGAGCTAAGGCCTATGATTTGGAAGGAATGATAAATTCATTCACTGAACAAAGTAACGCTGTTTTCTCAGAACAAGTTCTAAAATATTTCAAAGGCTATAATATTTTACTAGGTTTGGCCACTTGGGTTAAAATTTATTAGTCAAAACAGAAAACTTTCTCATCAGATCCCATATATTCTATTACACATGATATGTAGTATCTCCCAATGTCTAATTATAAACTAGAAGTGTAAGTAAATCACTCTCAGTATTAGGCCCTGATGTGTGAAGACAGAATTGGGCAATGAGAATACTAAGGAACTTTTTTTTTTGCCAATTTGCTTTTCCTTTCTTTTTCCTACAAATTAAAAGAATTTTACAAGGACTAAGTGCATTAAGCCATTCTTCCCAGTCCAAACTAAAAATAACAATGTACAGAAAATGCTTTTTCAGAATTTCAACAGTCTCCATTCCCAGTATTCTGCCCCCTAGTCACCAGACAGATGTTCTGGGGTTTTATCTTTTTTTTTTTTTCCTATCAATAATAAAGGTGAGGAGAAGGGTTATATATCCTTTGGGACACCAGCTCAATCTCTATTTCTGGGCACTCTTTGGCAATGTTTCTTTTAATGATGCTATACAATATATCATTTATATTAAAAGAATAAAGTCATTCAGAACTAGAGACGATTTTACTAAAAAGGATTCACAAGAAAGGAACCAAAAGGGTTATACTAACTTGTATTCTGTAATTATGTCCTTTAAGGATTAAAAGCCCAGCTGAAACATACCTCAACCTGTCTTTCTAGCATTCTCTCTCTAGCATTCAGACTCCAATAATTCTTCAGCCCCTCCAAAATCAATAACCCATTGATCATGCCACCTTTTCAGCATCACTACTCCTCTCCTCATGTGCTCGCTTCCCTCCTTACTCAGGTGGATTCGATCCCATAATCTGTCAGGATAATTACTCCTGGTATGCATCCTCAACTCTTTTGCATGCCTTCTATCATACAGATCCACAATCCCTTGGGGACTGATGTATCTTAGAATTTAGAATTTTTAAGATTTTAGAAAGATAATAGAGTACACATACCATAAATGCCCCAGCAGAGCCTGGAGCAGCCCCCCAAAGTCAAACACATTAAATTTTCTGCAACAAAACATATGACTATTCTCACTCAGTGGGATAAATAAAGCCTTATAGATTTGTACAGCTTCATGATCATTCAGATCAGATGCTGCCACCACAATGGTTTGCTGAACTTACCAAAACAAACACAACACTAAGTTTTCAGAACTTTTTAAATTTCAGAATTGCATATAAGAGATTACATACCTGTACTTTCTTGGCAAAACCCCAAACCATGTTAAATCTCAATACCTGCACCCACACAAGCTTAAATTGCTAAAGAAAAAGACAAGATCATGTGAATTGGTCTCTCTTTGAAATACCACTACCTTATGTGGGTCTTTACTGCTACCTAACAACTCCAGTACAGTTTCCTCATCCACTCATTCCCTTGGGTGACTTTGCCATACCTTCTCTTTTCTCCAACGTCCAGCCCCCGCCACACCTTCTCACTCTTGGCTTAATTCATAAATTAATAAAATAAAATAAAAGCACTCAGATGAGAACTTCCACATGTTCCCATTCCATATCTACTTGCAACTGTACCTATATACGCTGCCTTTTCTCCAATAACTATGGATGAACTCTCCATCAGACCTATTTGTACACTCAACAGCAATTCTCACCTCTTTCTTGAAACATCCATTTTCCCCTCTCTACTGGATCATTTCTATCAACATACAAACAGCATACCAAATACATCTCCAATCTAAAACAAAACAAAATTCTCCCAATCCTCCACTTCCCCTTCCAGCTGCTGCCATTTCTCTATTCCCTTTGAAGCAAACCTCCTGGAGAGTCTACACTCACTGTCTCCAGTTTTTCTACTTCCATTCTTTTTTGAATCTATTCCAAACCAGTTTTTGTCAAGGTCATCAATGACTTCTGTTGCTATAACAAATGGTCAATTCTTAGTCCTTATCTGACTTGATCTGTCTGCAATGTTCAACATAGTAGGTCATTCTCTTCTTTAAAAAAACACAACAAACTTTATTCAGATATAATTCAAATATCATACAATTCACAAATTTAAATTGTAAGAGTCAATGGTTTTGTAAATTCACAGAGTTGTGTGACCATCACTATCAGTTTGAGAATATTCTCATCACTCTCATAAGAAACTCATTATTCATTAGCTGTTACTCCCCATTTCACTTCCAACACCCCTAACCCCACTTCCTGTCTCTATAAATGTGCCTATTCTGGACATTTCATATAAACGGACTCATATAATATGTGGTCTTTTGTGAATAGCTTCTTTCACTTAGCACAATCTTTTCAAAGTTTATCCATGTTGTAGCAATTATGAGTACTTCATTCCTCTTTATGGCTGAATAATATTCTATTGTATGGATACCCCACATTTTGTTTATCCATTTATCAGCTGAGGGACATTTGGGTTATTTCATTTGTGGCTTATTATAAATAATGTTGCAAATATTCATGTACAAGTTTTTATGTGAACATACACTTTCATTTCTCTTGGGAATATACCTCAGAGTGGAATTGCTGGGTCATATGGTAACTCTGTTTTGAGAAACTGCCAAACTGTTTTCCACAGGGGCTATACCAATTTACATTCCCACCAACAATGTATGAGGGTTTCAAATTCTCCATACCCTCCCCAACACTTGTTATCATTTGTCTTTTTGATTATAGCTAGTGGAGAAAAGTGATATTCATTGCGGTTTTGATTTGCATTTCCCTAAAGGCTAATGATGTTGAGCATCTTTTCCTGTGTTTACTGGAAAATATATCTTTTGGAGAAATGTTTATTCAGATCCTTTGCCATTTTTTATTGGGTTATTTGTCTTTTATTATTGAGTTGTAAGAGTTCTTATATATTCCAAATACCAGTCTTTTATCAGATAGATGATTTGCAAATATTTTCTCCTATTTCGTGGGTCTTTTCACTTTCCTGATGGTACCATTTATAGCACAAGTTTTTGATTTCAGTGAAGTCTAAATTTATGTTTTTTCTTTTGTCACTTGTGCTTTTGTTGTCATACCTAAAAATCCACTCCTTAACCCAAGGTCATAAAGTTTTACTCTTATTTTTTCTTCTATAAGTTTCATAGTTTAGCTCTTATATTTAGGTACATGATCCATTCCAATTTTTGTGTAGGTATGAGAGAGGGCTCTAACTTCATTGTTTTGCATGTGGATATCCAGTTGTCCTAGCACTGTTTGTTGAAAAGACTGTTCTTTCCCCCATTGAACTGTCTTGGCACCCCTGTCGAAAATCAACTGACCATAAATGTAAGGGTTTATTCTGGACTCTCCATTGTATTCCATTGATCTATATGCCTAAGCTTATACCAGTACCACAACATCTTGATTATTAGTAGCTTTGTAGTAAGTTTTGAAATTAGGAAGTATGAATTCTCCAACATTGTTCTTTACAAGACTGTTTTAGCTATTTTGGGTCTCTTGCATTGACATATGAATTTTAGGATTAGCTTGTCAATTTCTGCGAAAAGGTGGCTGGGATTCTGATAGAGATATGTTGAATCTGTAGATCAATTTGGGGAGTATTGACATCTTAATAATATTAAGTCTTTTAATCCATGAACATGAGATGGTTTTCCATTTATTTAGGTCTTTTTAAATTTCTTTCAGCAGTGTTTAACATAGTTTTCAGCATACAAGTCTCTCGGCTTCTTGGTTAAATTTATTCTCGGGTTTTTTATTCTTTTGGATGCTATTATAAATGGAATAGTTTTCTTAATTCTCTTTTCAGATTGCTTGGTACTTGTGTATAGAAATACAACTAATTTTTGTATGTTCATCTTGTATCCTGCAACTCTGTTGAATTCATTTAGTAGATCTAGTAGTTTTTTGGTTGCTTCTTTGAGATTTCTATTCATAGGATTATGCCATCTGTAAAATAAGAGTTTTACATCTTCTTTTCCAATTGGATGCCTTTTATTCCTCTTGTCTAACTATCCTGGTTAGAATCTCCAATACAATAGTGAATATTAGTGGCAAGAGCGGATATCCTCGTCTTGTTCCTAATCTTAGGGGAAAGCATTCAGTCTTTCACCACTGAGTACGATATTACTTGCGGGTTTTTGATGATGTTCTTTATTAAATTAGGAAGTTCCCACTATCTCTAGTTTGTTGAGTGTTTTTATCATGAAAAGATATCAAATGTTTTTTTCTGCATCTATTGGGCTGATCATGTGGTTTCTGTCCTTATTCTATTGATAAGGTATATTATATTGATTTTTTTATGTTTAATATTCATATTTCTGGGCTAAATCCCATTTGGTCATGGTATATAACCTTTTTCGTGTGTTGCTGGATTGAGTTTCTAGTACTTTGACTTCTGCATCTATATTCATAAGAGATATTGGTCTGTCATTCTTTCCTTGTGATGTTTTTGCCTGGTTTAGTATCAGAATGATACTGGATTCCCGACTTGAAACACTTATACATGGAACCCATGAAATAACTCTTCCTTTATTCTCTCCTACCTCACTGGTTGTTCCTTCTAAATGACCTTTGCTGGTTCCTCATTTCCCCAACCTCTAAATGTTTGAATGTCCCAGGATTTGAGCTTTGAATAGCTTTTCTTCTCCAACTTTCATTCCCTAGGTGATCTAATTCAGCCTCATGGTATTAAATAAAACGTATATGCTGATGGCTCTCAGATTCGTATCTTCAGCCCAGATCTTCCCATGAACTCCAAAATTATATAACTACCTCTCCAACAACTCCATATGTTTCAGAGGTATCCTAAACTTAATATAACAATTCGGAATCAAAATAATTAAAGTCAACACAGGTCCATGGAGGGCGGGGGGCGCCTTAATATAACCAAAATTGAGTTCTAGATTTCTCCTCCAAACTAGCTTTTCTCACTGCTTTTCCCCATCTCAGTAAATTGCAATTTTATCCTTTCAATTGCTCAGAACAAAAACCTGTACTCTCCTCTTGCCATAATATACAATTCATTAGCAAATCCTGTCAGTCCAACTTTCAACATAAATTTAGACTCCAACCACTTTTCAACTCTCCCTCCAAAACCAGGCTAGTCCTAGCTACCACCATCTCTTGCTTGGATTATCACTAGTTTTATAACTATTTCCTGTTTGCCACCTTGCTGCCTCATAGTTTATTCTCAACACAGCCATCAGAGTGATTCTTTTAAAATATTACCAATCATATCACTCCTTTCTTCAAAACCCTCTGGTGGTTTCCCAACTCAGTCACAGTAAAAGCCAAAGTCTTACAGTGGCCTACAGGGTCTTTCAGGACCTGACCTCCCATTACCTCTTTGGCTGCCTCTCCTATCACTTTTTCTTGCCTACTCCACCACAGTGACACTGGCCTCCTTGATTTCCCTAAAACGTGCTAGCCTCTGCTGTGCCTCGGAGCCTTTGCACTTGCCATTCCCAACATTCTTCCCCTAAATATCTGCATGGCTCTGTTGTTCACTTTCTTCAGGTCTCTGCTCAAATATTACTTCATCCCCTGAACATCCTATATAAAAATAGTATGCTTACCCATACCCAGTTTTATCATTTTCTACTGCAGTATCACATTATATTTCACTACTTATCCTATCTCTAAGTTAGAATTAAAGCTCATGAGGACACAGGACTTTTCTCTCTTCTAGCTCCTTAGAGCTCCAATAGAACTTTCTGTGATGATGGAAATGTTCTATATTTTTACTGTCCATACAGTGGTCACTAGTACATGTGGCTACTTGGTACTTGAAATGTGGCCAATATGACTAAAGAACTGAATTTTTAGCTTTATTCTATTTTAACTAATTTAAATTTAAATAGCTAGTGGCTACTGCATTAAACAGCATAGCCTAGAACAGTACACTCAATATATATTTAGAGGGAACCGAAATAATTGTTGAATGAATGAATGAAAGAAAGAAAAAAAATCTAAAAGCTTTTCTTCTTCTCAACTTTATGAGAAAATTTCAGAAATACACAAAAGTGAGCCATAGCAAGTGAACCCTCAAATATCGTCATTAACCTGAAGGCTTTTCTAACCTAAAATAAGTATCAGTGAATAATAGCATCTCAATCTGGCTTCTAACAATGACTATATACTTGGAAAATAGGGAATTTATATTATCCAGAGCTTATATCTAATAATGTCTCTTAGGATCTTTTACAGGTTATGGAGAAATGACCTTAGGAATTAGATCAGGTATATGTTAAGGAAAAAAACTGTATGCTAATAAATGCCTGAGGCACATTTGTGATAAGACAACACTAGAGAACTACATGTATGTTTTAATATTGAAGACCTGACTCTCACCATTTATTTTTCCACTTAAATTTTAATAAAGTCATACTCTTAAAGAGGAGCTATATGACAATACAAAATTGCAGAGAACCTTACAAATTCCTTGGGCAGTGATTTTTGTCTTATCAGTCTTTTATATAAGCCTAGCATGTGGCATAATAAATGTTAACTTTATGAAGTTCATAATTGCACAAAAAGTGATACAAGTGAATTGTCAGAGTATAAATAGGCACACTGGATCACCAGTTTCCTAAACAGATATTAATCTGAAAAGGAAACTCTCACATGGATTTTTAAATGTGTCAGATGAAAAGGCAAAATATGCTGGGAAGAAAATCATACTAGGAACAAGAACACTTAGGTTTCAAGGTCCTAACTCACTAAGTGAGATGATCCTATACTAGTCATTTACTTCTGCTGTTTAATGCTTCGGTTTGAAAAAAAACTGTTTGGACTTGATGATCTTCAAAGATGCTATCCAACTTTAAAGCAATTATGTTCTAGTCTAGATCAACAATACACATATATTTTTAAAAGATGTTTATTAACTTCCCCTTTCTATAATAAAACATCATCCCTATAAATTATTTTAAAGGAGCTATACATTAAATGTGAGTGATTTAATAAGAAGACATCATGCCTACTTTAGTGAATAGGTAGTACTCCCCATGTCTTGAGGAGTGCCAAATTCTCCACTTGGGGCAAGTAAAATACTGCTGGAATCCTGTGTTTAACTTACACTCAGCCAGCTGACATTGTGCTTATTAGTACAGAAAAGGCAATTCTGTTCACATATTTGCCTAGTAAATTCCCATGGTACTACCTGTGTTTGAAAAGTTTCTTCAATACTTGTAAGCCAATTCTTTTCTCTTTCCTCGCTGACTCCTAAAATGTACCATTTTAGGCTTTGTTCTGAGGTTTTATCTTTGTTTAAACGAAGTAGTAGTACTGAAGTCACGCTCTGATGTTTTTTAAAGCAAGGAAACTGAAAGAAATGAGGGCCAGTCGTGTGTACCTTCCCTTGACACTGCTGTTTGATGAAATTTCTGGACCTTGCATTTAAAATGTGGCTTTTGGTCTCCTATTCTGTGCAGCCTCCACAATAGTGAGCAATCAAATGTCAATATTGATTACGTATTCGGATCTAAATACTGACAGACAATGGCAGCACAGAAACCAGAGTGTATCGCTAATAAAATTCTTATATGTGATATACAAAATAATTTTATAATTATTAAAACTGGGGTTTAACTGGACATTGGTATTTGGTTTGGGGTTTGGTTTTTTTTCTAACACCTTTACTATACCTCAAGAACCTAACTGATTTTCTCCTATGTCTTTAAGCATAATTTCAATTTTCAAATTTATGTAGTTAATATGTATGCCCTCATAAAGGTCTATGTGTAATAAGTTTTATCAAACTTTTAAGAAACACTATTCACATTTCAAATGATAGCAACATTTTAGAGTAAAGCTAAAAATGAAATACTACCCTGAACAGAAGGTATCTGTTTTCCAACAACTACTTAAAAGGAACAGGTTCAAATCAAACTTTATCAACTGTCCATATTATACACTTACCAACTTAATTAAGGTAAACCATTTTATCAGAAGGCTTGTCTCTTCTCTATTTCTTAACATTATCAACTTTTAATAGTTCATCGAATTAGTAATTACTTGTTTATAGCATTATCAAGTGTCTCGGATACAAAAGTCCAGCATGTGGCAAGGTCAGTTGTAGACATGTCCTGATGGCAAATGAAAGGAGAAATTTAACCCATCAAAGTGGTCGTCAAAAGAGCAAAACTTATTATGCCTTTCTCTAGACACTCCTGGTTAAATTCGAAGTGACAAGACAAACCAGATCAAAACTAAACACAGCTAGAAGCGACATACAAAATCCTAATGAACCCTTAGAAATCCAGGTATCGATCAGTCAATACCTAAGCTCAATTAGTCCTTTCAGAACAAAATACTTCATGAGGTGACAAGAAACTAGTTTGAGGTCTGGGAGATGAGAAGAATAAAACCAAGTCACTTTCTATAGGTTATTGTTAAGTGCAGTCATAACTCAGTATGGAGATCTTGTGAGGATTAAATAAAGATGTATGTCAAGTACCTGTCTAATTATTACTAGCTGGCACACAACTAGTTCTCAGTAAATGTTAGTCCTTCTTCAATTTTTTAACAAATTAGGTTTATCAAGTCAAAGATCAAATGATGGTATAAAAAAAAACAAATCAAAACAATGAAAAAAATCTTAAATGGTAATACAGACAACACATCTTATAAGAAATTAATGTTAAAAAGTATCAAATAGAATCATGAAAATGAAAAACAGATACTGAAAACATTTCTGAATGGCTCATCCTTCATGGTCACTTACAACCTTCACTTTTGTGAAATCGTCTTTAGGGATGAGCTTTGACAAGAAATAGGCCAAATGCAAACTAATTCCATTTGGAAGTAACTCTGCAATGCCTGAAGCAGGTGAACAGTTTCTCTCATAAAATCTTTACCACTGGGTATACTTCAAGCTTTTGGCAATTCTGGTTTCCCAAACAAACCAGTAACACAACGATAAAGCTAATTTTTTCATTAGAATTGTTAAGAAGCAGAGTACAATAAATCATTTGCCTTGTAAGGAAAAAAAAATTACTTTCTAACACACATAATATTTCTCCCAATGTATTTATTTACAAACTGAAAACTGTAATACTATAGTGAAGTCTTTTTATGGCTTAAGAATGAGATATTTAAAAAAATAAAGGTATGGAAAGAATAGGACTTGGTCTAAGAAGTCTTGAGATCAAGTACTGGAGTTGCCATTTACTATATAACTTTCAGAAAGTTACTTAACTTCTTAGGGAATCAGTTTCTTGTAAGGTTCTTTTCAGCTCAAAAATGATATGATTACTTATGATATCTGATACTCTTCAGGGCCTCTCTCTGTATGTATATGTGTATTAAATAATACAATTTTTTTTAAGTTGTAATAACTTAAGGCCCATTATGAAACAGAGAGAGAGAGGGAGAGAGAAAGAGAGAAAGAGAGTGTGTGTGTGTGTGTTTTGGGTGTTCTAACCCCCCGAGCATTATTCTCAGTATTTAGGGCATTTACACAGCCTCGTGACACCTGAATTAACCAAGTAAGCCTTTAAACCCCTACAATGAAACATTAAAATTCAATGTGGTTATAATCTCTCCCTTACAAAACATGGACCCAAAGAGTCTGGCTTCAAGTATGGTTTTTTAAAAAAGGTAAAATGTATTATATTCGCAACCCAGCTGTTTCATATGACCATATTAAAAAAATGAAAATTCAGGAAGCCATTGTAATACATTGTACCACTTCTGAATGCAACACTTAGCTCAGACTTACTACCCTGACAAATGAATGAAAGCACTTTATGAAGCCAATTTAATTGGGAGGTGACAGAAAACATACAGCCATTTTCTTTAGCCTTATCATTGAATTGGCTTCAGCGCCAATCTCTGGCAAATCCCACTCAACAGAAGAAATTAACCAGGTCAGCAGAACAGGTGCTATGTTGTGTCTGTCAAGGGCCTGGCATCACCACAATTACTTGCACACAATGAAGCAGTAATCTTTACAGATCATCTCTCCCAAGAAGCATATTGGGGAGGGGAAGAAAACTTAAGGAGGGGGGAAAGTGGGAAGAAGAGGAACAGGAGGCAAAGAGAAAAGGCAAGAAAAGAAAATAAATGTGCAGCTGCCTTGCGGCTCAGCAGATGTCGGGATGTGATGTACGAGGCTAGGATAAGCTGTTGTAGCCTGCTGCCAAAGAGTGGTAAGTGATTAAAGCCCGCACAGTTCTAAGCACCATATTTAGAATCTGCGGGGTTTCAAGACTTGCACCCATTCCTTGCTGTGCTGCCAGATGTTGGCAACTGGTCCAGTTCCTACTGACTGTGCATGGATGGCAGCAGTTGGTACAGCAGCAAAGCAATCTGGAATGCTTCCGGAGATGCTGTACATTAACAAGTGTCACCCATCATTCACCTTTACAGAAGGCTGAAACAACTCCAATTTGCTGCCACTTCTCTCTTGGGAAACGGCCAAGATAAAGTTGCGCCTGGCAGCCCCATTTGTTTCACTCAGGTGTTTCAGCTGCCTTGCTGACCTCTATTAGTTTAAGTTTTAATTTAGATTAACCCCAGCACCCCAATTAACCAGCAAGGGGAAAAGCTAAGATGTGACTAGTCATAACTCTGAAATCAGAATTTATCGAAGTTAAAATTATTAATTGGAATGAAGGGCCAATCAAGTAATGCTATTTCTTTTTAAATCGACCTCCAGGTTAAAAAAAAAAATCTTTCAAGACTAAGGATTGCCAGTAGAAGCAACTTCTCCCCAGTAATTTCAGTTTATTTTATTAAGCCTATTTAATTTATGATACACTTTCCAACGAACAATGTACACTTCAATTAATGAAGACTGGAACATTTTTGATTGTCTCCCATGATCTCACACAATTATACAGCATTAATATCCTATATCAGGTACTTCCTTAGACATTCTAGAACAAAATAGAGTTCCCTACTCTTCTGACAAATGGATATAATAAGAGAAGAAAAGGAAAAAAGAATCAAGGCCTCTGACTAGGAACACCTGAGGCCCCACCAATCCTCTTTCCTATACCCTCTCATCATTACTTTTAAGACTTACTATGGCAATAATTTTATTGAACATCACAGAGTGAATAGAAAGATTAACAGAAAGTTTTTTTCTTTTTTTAGGGCAAAACCAGAGGTATCCATAATATAGAATTACTTGTGCTATTGCTTCACAGTATAATTTTCCTAAGTTTCTTCCTTCATATTCCATATACATAGTACAACCATCATGGCTAAACCTTCAACAAGCTGTTGCAAAAGTTTACATGCTAAAAATTCAGCAGAGAAAAAAAATTATCTTGATAACTGTTCAACAAAAACTGGTATATCACTGCCTAACAACATCCTCAATTCCCTAGAGCTAGAAAGGGTACATCCCAAAGCACAATTCATTAAGAAGTAGGACTTATCAAGAGACTCAGGATTATAGGAAATAATTTTAGTTCTTTAGAATAACTCAAATGTTTAGTCTACTTTAATAGTCACCAACATCATTAAAAAGAGCAGCATGCCAAAAGATAATAATGTTAGGGAAAGAACTGAAGGATATTTGTAAAGAGATGGTACTGAGAACGAAACCGTATTTCAACTTCTACCAATTATTTGTCTTCAACAAGCAACAATTGCACACAAACTCAATACATATTTAACTGATTTGAACAGGCAAAAATAAATAAATAAAGACAATATATTAACAGGTAATAGAACCAGTAGTGAAATTCAAGAACTCTAGGATCCCAGCCCTTTAGCTCCATACCCTGATATAAAAGTAATAGGAAAAAACCAAATAATAAAAAAAATCTCCCATTACCATTATCAAAAACAGCAAAGAAAGAATAATCCACCTGACTCAAAGAAGTTGAAACTGTTATACAGATAATTTACACTCTGCAATAACAAAGTAGCTGTAGCTGTTTCCATTTCAAAAGGAAAAATATAAGACAGGAGAAAACCAACAGATCTAGAACTGCACAGTAAGTCAGTTCAGAACAAAGGAGTTTTAACTTCCTGTCTGACTCTATCCTTCCAAAGTAAGCTACCTTTTGGTCAGAGAATTCTATCAGCTGTTTTAAAATGCCAAAACCAGATTTGTAACAAAAGAGTATAAAAATCATACCTGGTGGTAAAAGTCATCATCATCAAAGATTTCTTCATCCAAGTCCTTGAGGTGGGCGTTGGCAGGGGCTTCAGGAAGGATCTCCTATATCAATAAGAAAGGAAAGAGTGAATACCATTGAGGTTATCAAAGTAACACAGCTACTATGAATGATGTGTACTATAGTCAAAGCACTGTTTTCCTTAAGATATAAAGACCTCTTAAAATTAAAGAACAAAAACAATCCAACTGAAAAATGGGCAAAAACATTAATCGGCACTTGACAAAGAACCACAAATAGTTAAGAATCATTTGAAAATATGTTTAACCTCACTCTAAATACATGCAAATTAATGAGAAGACACCATTTTTCACCTCTAAAATTGGCAACACTCAATATTGGAAAACACAGCTGGTGGGACTGAAAATTAACGCAGCCTTTTTGGAGGCAATTTGGAAACATCCATCAGGATTTAAAATGTATATTCTCTTTAACATTTCCACTTCAAGAAACCTATCCATATGCTCACACAAATACAAAAATATATATGCTCAGGAATATTTACTGTAGCACTGTCTCTAAAACTGGAGACAACAAAAATATCCATTGTTTGAATAAATTATAGTACAATGGAATACCCTTAGCCATGAGGAAAAATGAGGTAGATCTCTATGTAATGATATGGAGAATTGTCTAGGATATACTAAATTTAAAAAGCTGTAACACTTTATATATTTATATACACATATGTATCCATATCATTTAAAAGAAAAGGCAATCATATTTATTACATATTTTATATATATATATATATATATATATATATATATATGAATAGCAAATACCTAAAAGCTTGTTACAACTATGAAAATTTGTTAAATCTCAGGAGTGAAATTTATAGACTGGGGGAATTTTACTTTTCATTTAAAATTCTTCTGAACTTAAAAGAATTATCAAGCACGTATTTCCACTATAAATAAAAGTTTCCTTTAAACAAAAGAACCTGACTAGTCTAATTTTGGATTCTTTTCCCAGGTATCTAAATGTCCAACATAAAGCCTAAAGAACACACTTGCTTCAATACTGACATTCCTCATGAAGCAGCTTTAAAACTGAATTTTAAAAATTGGATTATAAATGCTTCCATTATTACTAGACTCATATCAAACTCAAAATTAACACATAAGTATTTAATAATAGCTCTTTTTTTTTTAACTTTGTCCTCCCACATACTGTTTCTCAACAACCTAGTAATGTCTTTTCTCTTTCTTTCACTAACTTCTTATACCAAAGGTAATACCTATAAGTAGGTGATCAGATTTTCAGTTAATTAGCCTTATAGAAACTGCTCCCCATAATCATCATGCATCACAGTTCTTACCGGCTGTCCTGGCAAACTTTCTGGGACAGGCGGCGCTACTGGTTCAGGTTTGCCAAGAATTCGGTATATAGAGCGCTTGGTCTGTGTCCTTCGAAGTAATCTTTCTTTATCCATCAGAATATGATCGATCTGTGTCAAGATTGAGCGTTCAAAGGCACCAAAACCCTGCAACAACATTAACCAATGTCAGATAACGCAGAAAGTCTGTGCTGAAGACAGCTACATTGGTTTCTCTATCTTTCTGTGTCAGAAAGAAACAGACAACCCCTCTTTCAGGAGAGACTTTCTGTTAAAGACTGAGTTTGTGAATGGCTGTAATTGTTCTCAGAGGAAAAAAATAATTAAGTCTTAAGTAGGTCATATTGTTTTCCTATATCCAGAGCTTAACTTCTGCTCTTAATAACTTTAAATTCTATTTCTTCATTTTGTATTTCCAACATTTGAACGCTCACAAGGCCACAATTTCTAGAATAAAATATTCTTTTCAATAAAGTTAAAATCCCAAATCTGACAGGTATAAACAGATTTGGGAGTTCGGTAAGTTTTTCTAGAGAAATGACTGATTACTATCACATGACATCAATCATATAAATGAACTGTAGTTCCAATTCCTTAAAATCACTGCAGGTTGCCATAGCCTATGTTACACACATGTGCGTCCAACAAACACTTGCCTTCCCAAGTTTTCCAGAAGCCAGCTTCGTTTTATCATGCCACTTCTGAAGTATGCGGTTCCTATAGACTGTAAAGTCAGCAAAGCGCTTTGCCATGAAGCTGGGATAGTCATCCATCTCCAGCTTCCTCTTTGGTGGGGCCTTTCTCTGCTTCTTCTTCTCTTCTACTAGCTCTTCATCTTCACTGGAAATCTCTTCCTCACTAGAAAACCAATAAGAACATTAAGTCCAATGTAAATAAACATTATCCAAATAAAAAGCTAGGCTCACATTAAGTCAAGAATATTTAGGCCTTCCCTATTCAGTCTACATTTTAAATAGCACCATAGATGCGTGGATGGCTTTTTTTCATTTAAAAAGAGTGTTCATGAGATCAATCAAAAACTCATGTAACTTTTCAAATAAATATAAAAATAACGGATTTCAAAATATTTTTTAAAGGTAAGCAAACCATAAAAATAAATGAGATTATAAAAACATTATGAGAAATACGAACAAGGCCTATATTGGTTACGAGAGAGAATCTTTAAAAATTAAACATATACTCATACTTTTAAGACTTTAATCCCCAAATCAATATGGGAAATGTCTTCCTGTAATCAATTGTTCAAGAAGAGGAATAATATTAGTTGAACCAAATGAAGAGAAGCTGAATATAAAGAAAATTCAAAGGGGGTAGGCAACAAAATCAGCATTAAACCACAATACTATATGCAACTGCCATGAGAAAGTAATACAACCTCCAACTATATAGCCAACTGCACTCACTGGATTACTGACTCCAACACATAGTAGTTGCTCAATAAATTTCAGTTTATTTTTTATCCCTCCAACTAATTCAATACAAAAGAATAAAATAAAGGATAAGACCAAAGGAAAACAATAAGCAGGTACCATATACAGCAGGCTCAAAAGGGGTGGGAATCTTTCATCAAATGCAATAATTTCAGTAAAAAAAAAAAAGTTTATTCTGCTGTCTTTCAAAATATTCTACCCTTTAAAATAACTACTTCTTCCTTCACTGTAAAGTAGTTGGTTGTGACCACAGATTCCATGGTATGAACACAAAGTGCTTCATAAACATTAATTAAGCATTAATATTAAAATGTGCTTTTATCTACTCATTTCAATAGCTCTTAAGAGAAGGCAAGTCTTTTGCTGAAGCCACAAAGAGAATTAGGCACAACTAATTATAAATACCCAAAACCTAATTCCCAATTTTTGTGCCATCCTAGCTACCAGTTAATATAAGCAACTCTTTCTATTTTATTAACATTAAGTTTGATATCGACCTGGAAAAGTTTGAGCATTCTTTTTCATGATAGTACACTATTCAGATGAAAAGAAAATAAGCAACTCTATAGTTGCATTTTCTCCTTACCTATCTGGTTTGGGCTTTGTTCCACCTACTAGATATCTAGTGTCTGGGTACTGGAAAAGCAGCTCTTCCTGAAGATCTACCAATGACCTCAACAATGCTTTAAGTGCCTTGTGACCTGGGAAATAAAGCATAAAAAAAGAACAATTAATTACCTACAATTGTCGAAAGTAAGAGATATCTGTAATTCATGGCTCCAGAGAAGTTCTGGCTGGGGGGCAGGAGGAGGCACAGGGTATCCAGGGACTAAGAACTCTCTGAAATACAGAATTCCCAAAAGGAAATAATAACAGTGCCTACCTCACAGGGTTGTTACGAGGAATAAGCAAGGTAACATGTGTAAGGTGCTTAGAAAAGTGTCTGCGATAAATTGTGATTTCTCATATGTAAGACTGACAAATTCCTCCTTCCCTCCCTGTCATCATAACTAATCGTGTTTTTTTCTTTTGATATTAGTTTCTACAAGTTACCCACTGACCTCCTGGATTATCCCTCTATCAGTCAACTCTTTAAGCAATTCTTCCTATTTTCCTAAAGAGTAAATTTAGTCCCAGGATCCCTACCACCACCACTATCCTCCCTCAGGAGATCTCTCTTGCCTCTGGTTTGAGCTGCCACATCAGTCATTCAATCTCTCCACACATATCCTTATGGAAAGTTCTTATTCATGTATGAAAACCAAATTAATGACTTATTATTTACAGTAGTGTATTGTGTATTAAAAAGCTGCACATCAAGAATATGTTCTCACCTGGCTTTCCTCATAGCCAACAGAATGTATTTGTAATAAAGTTGGTCAGGATTAAGTGTATATAGCCTGTGGCTAAGAACTTTCAGAATAAAAACTAGCCCTCTGAGAACTTAACTCTTGCCTTCTTTATCAGCCTACTCCTACTAAAAGCGGCTAACTAGACTCTGATCATCACTTTTATGTATTGACAGCACTCAGATGTCCCTCCTATAATCAAACTTTCACATTTCTAGCAACTCCAAGAAAAATCTTCACACAAATGCTCCATCACTCCTTCAAATATATCATGTCAGTAGGGATGTAATGTACACAGCACAAGGAATATAATCAATAATATTGTGATAGCATTGTATGGTATCAGACGGTTGCTGGACTTACAGTGATAACTTCTTTAGGTATATAAATGTTGAATAACTATGATGTACACCTAAAACTAATACAATGTTGTATGTTAGTTAGATTTTAATAAAAATCTTTTAAAAAAATAATAAAGTTCCTACAAAAAAAAATGACCCCCTAAGTGACATCAATAAAGACCATAGGCAGCCTCCCAGAACTCAATAACAACTTGATCAACCTGCTCAAGTCCGGGGAGGCCCAGTCTCTTGCAGTTTATTTGTTCTAAGGAAAGGGGCCTAGAAGACTCACAGTTGGTTTTCTCTGGCTCTAAAATCGCTGATCAATAAAATTTCCAGACCAAAACCAAAACACAAAACACAACAACAAATATACCATGCAGCAACATGAACCTTTTTCTTCCTACTTAATATTTCTCCTCTGATTTTCTCTTCTCTATTTGATGTGTTTTCATAGGAAATCATGGATGTTGTGGTGCCCTTATTCTATATTTTTAATCAGTTGCTAAATTCTATACTTTCCATTCTTATTATCACTAACAGTTGTCCATTTATCTCTGGCCATGCTTCTATCACTCCTTCCCTCTTTCCTTTAAATAACTATAATCTTCTCACAAGCGACCCTACTTTCTTTTAGCAATCTCTACATTCGTATTTGTATAATATTCACACTAACTTCATTCCACACAAACTTCAGTGTAAGTGATTTTTATGAGTCTTATTCTATCTTTTCTGCTTCTACCCTGCCCAGCATAAGTAGCCTCTTCACTATCTTACATCCTAACTCGTTTCATCAATGGTAAACCAACGTATGAGTTAGACCAGCTCTCCATATATATCATACTAGAGGATTCTATTTCAATATAAGGCTAAGAGCTAACCTTGCTAAGAAAGATTCAAATAATCTGCATATAAAACTATACAAATACAACCTTCCTCTTTAAAAATAACACAAAACCCTTGATCACATTTTTTCTAAATCCTATATTCTAATCCTTTTATAATCAGTGCATATCCATACTACTTGGGATGATCTGAAGTACATAAAATTACCTGAAAAATTCCAATGCCTTGTATTCCAAACCAAGATTCTCAACCTGTTGGTTTGAATCTTAAAAAACAACAAAACGAAAAAAGAAAAATTCCACCAAATACAGAAATAAGTTATACTCATAAAAAGAAAAAATACAGCATTATCCTTCTGTCTCTCAGCTTTTGGGAAATAGATTAAATATAAACAAGATGAAAACGGAGGCAAGGAGGAAAAAACAAAAATAAAGATATAACGATTTTAAAGCCAAGAACTATTCAGTCTAAATGTGCTAAGTATGTAAGTAGAACAATGCAAAATTACATTCTATAAAAAATTTTTAAAGGGATGAGTAGGACAAAGAATACAAATGATAACTACAAATATTAGGTTATTGCGAATAATCATTTGTAAAAAGAGCTGAGAATTGATGAGATATCCAAAGTACCTAGGTTCTGAAAGTGTGTTGTAGCAAGAAAACAGAAAAGACACTAAACTTGGAAGGAAGATCATGAAAACACAGAAATTTCATCTCATTCAAATTCTATGCAAGCATTAACCACTATTTTTAACTTCTTTTCCAGAAATGGCTATATATTAAGAGGTAGAGCACAGGTTTCCAAAGTGAAACCACAAATCAAATTTGCATTTGCAAAGTAGTTTTCAAAATTCTCAAGACCTAACCTTGAAAATATTATGCTAAGAGAAATAAGCCAGGTACAAAAGGGCATATATTGTATGATTCCACTTATGAGTTACCTAAAACAAATTCACAGAAATAGAAAATAGAATGGTGGTTGCCAGGGGTTGAAGTCCGGGATGAGGGGAGGGGGCGGCACTGGGACTTACTGTTTAATGGATACAGTTTCAATTTGGGATGATGATAAAGTTCTGGAGATGGACAGTGGAGATGGTTGCACAACAATGTGAATGTACTTAATGATACAGAACTGTATACTTCAAAACGGTTAAAAATGGTAAATTTTGTCATGTATATTTAACCACAATAAAAAAACATTTTTAAAAAGTCCCAAGACCAGAGTAAAATAAATAATTCTACCATCTTAGTTCATCTTTAATCCAGACAAAATAATCTGTAATCTTTCAATCCTGAGCCTAGTTGAAAAGAACAGGAAAAAAATGAAATATCATTTAGCCTTTAAAAACAGCATTCTGACACATGCTACAATATGACATAGATGAACCTTGATGACATTATACTAAATGAACAAGCCAGTCACAAAAAGACAAATACTGTATCGTTCCACTCATATGAGGTACCTAGAGTAGTCATATTCATAGGAACCGAAAGTTGAATAGTGGTTGCCAGGGGTTGAGGGAGAGGGAAATGAAGAGTTGTTTAATGAAGTTTTAGCTTTGCAAGATGAAAAACTTCTAAAGATCGGTTGCACAATAGTGTGATTATACTTAACACTATTGAACGGTACACCTAGAAATGGTTAGGATAATAAATTTTATTATGCTTTTTTTACCACAATAAAAAATTAAAAAGAACAGGAAAATCAAGTACCTGTCCCTTACCTCCTCTAGGTACCATGTATCCATAACCTAAAATAAAATCAAGAACCATGCAGGGAAGAAGCTGCAAAGCAGTCTATGTTTATAACTGCTTGCCCCCAACAAACAAGTCATAATTTGACTCTAACATGTAGCGTAACAAAGAATTGTGAAAACATTCAACAAAAAGTCTACTATTTTTAAGGGCCACTTTCAAGTAAGCAATACAAGTCCTTTTATTTTGTTCAAGTCAGTTTTAAAAAATCCATTGCAGATATATTAGACAGCCTATCAATCCAACAAGAAAGCAGAGAGCCAATATCAGTAAATCAAAGTGTACCTTTCTGTTAATACTCTCTCATATGTTCTCATTTTATACACCCCTTCACCCAGTCAGAAAGTAGCCCTGAAGTATTTAAGCTCCATTCAGGGATAACACCACCATGCATCAAAGTGTCAAGAGACCTACCAGAGATGAAATCTGCAATTCTGTGCTTCTAACCACCAAAAAAAGAAAAAAAAAAGAAAAAAGTTTACCCAAGTCAAGTCACCAGTGGCCAACACATGGACTACTTCCTGTAAAGAGATTTAGAAGACAGAGCCCAATTCTCATTTCTTTGCAATATTAGAGCTACATTTCCTTCTAATAAGATTTTATATAAAACCTGAAGAGACAATGGGCAAATCCTTTGCTGGATGTGCTAGGCCTCCCCAAAGCCATAGCTGACAAGAGTGAGGAAAGACTTTCCTGGAGGCTCAAATCCAACAGCGAATTCTTCCCAGCCAAAAACTAAAACAAAATTAAACCCTCTTTACCATTCACATAGGACCGAATCCTATTTGTTTAGTTCTATGAATAACAGAGAGAATGGAATCAACAGTTTCTAATTCATCTCTAATTTTTCTCCCGATTACTGTTAAAAGTTAAGTAAAGCAGCAGAGATGCATACTCTTTCTTCTCTCTCCCTCTTAGCACATGGTTACAAAACAAATGGAGACTGTCAAGGATATATATGTTAATTTTGTCCTACGTGATTCATTTCCAGAGGCCTTTCCTTTAAGAGGAGATTAAGGACATATGCCTCACCATATTACCAAGATTCAACCTAAGCATCTGGGCACCAGCTTTAGGAATAATTTTCCAAGTAGAGAATAAATGGAAAGAGTACTTTACTAAGGGTCAGGAACCCTGTATTCTAACTGACACTATTACTAACTAGTCATTTTATACTGAGTGGACCAACTAAATCTCTTTGAGTCTCACAGATCTCATCTATAAAATGTAGATAATCCTTTGCCCGTTTATCTCACAGAATTAAGATGAAAAATAATGTTTTTTACATATTAAGGTATTTTACTAATTTTAAAATGCTATAGAAATAGAAAGAATACTGTTATCAAAAATCATCATTTTCACATGGTGAAAACTTAAGCTCTGTACTGATCTACAGCGTTAGGGCTGAACTAGTACTCATGTTAAGTATTAATTTACATGCTACCCATATGCAAGCATTCTATATATAAAATGTCACCAATCTAAAAACCATTTTCACCTAACAGCTTTATTTTTTTCCTTGATTCATCTGGGTTGTTCGATAAAAAACAAAATTGTAGGCAGAGAATAAGTTTGGACATGGGTACACAGTTCATTAATTAGACTATAAACCAATACATAAAACTTCTGGCAAGGGGATGAAAGGGGAATAGAAAGAGTGAATGTATAGAGTAAAATAAAGCTTATCTTATCAGTTTTTAAGTATCTATACAGTTATTTTTTAAATAAGTATGCAAATACAATTATTTATATACAAGTATATATAAACTCTCACATCCCTATTACCACAAATAATATTGAACCAGAATGTACAGATTATAAGAGCATCTTTTTCCTCCTTCAAAAGTAACTCTAGAACTGGAGCTAAACTATAGGTCAAAATGACACACAATATATTGGCCTGAGAACAATACTTTTCATTCAAATCCACACAAGCCTGCCACTTGCACTAGTCATCCCCGGCAATTAATCCCCCAAGAAAGACGTTTGATTAAATCTTTTCAAGCAAATCCTTTGCTTTGCTTTTGTTAGTTCACTTCTTGTCAACATCTATTAAAATATGCCTTTAATTCTCCCACAATCTTAAAAAACACCGATTCCACTGTCTTCAACTTTAATCAACTGTATGGCCGGCATTTTTCATTTCATAATAATGTGCTGCTTGGAATTCAAGAGGCAGGCTCAGCATCAATCATCTGGTAAGAATTTTTCCACTGCAATAAATATGCAAATGAGGAGAGCCAGTCAGTCGTATTTCAGGCCCGACTTGCTAGTGTTTTAAAAAAGACACAAATTTATTAATTGCCGGTGGCCAGAGGAATCCTATTACTTTGGGCATTGATTACAAAGCTGTGTGAGTGATTATTGTGCAACTCGCGGGCTACCCAGGCATGAGGAAAAATTATTAAAGCAAGGCAGAGATTATCAACTCAGAATAACAATAAGCCTTAACATTTAGGCCCTAACTTCTTCAACAAAGAATTACGTGAAGGCTCCACTGTATCATAATTCCGAATTCTGTCAGTATTACTGTTTGGGCTTGTCCTATATTCCCTAAGCAGAATGGCGTTACTAGTAAGAAAGAATACTGTAGGTTACAAATTCCTTAACACCAACCATATGGATGAGTTGCTATCATTTCCAATGTGTGTCCAACTAGAATTTTTATATATCCATGTATGTATACACATATGCAGGTGTGTGCATATACAGATTCCCAGATGTAGATACATGGATGTGCTATAGGATTGTGGTTTTAACTGGAATAATACAGTTCTGTCCCAGTGTATTGGTTGGTTCTTTGGACCAAAAGTAAACATTTTTTAAATGGTACAAAATAACCACCAGGATAACTTTCCAAAGCAGAGCATGGGGGCTTATATTCTAAAATCATGATGGCTAAGCCAAAAGGAGACGTGAGCTTTCATACCTCTGAGGGCACCACAGTAGAAGGCATGCAATCTGTGCAGGGGTCTATGGAGAAAAAGGTTTGATAGGCTAATTCTAAATGCAAAGTGTTTTTGTAAGAAGCATTCAGCCCAAGACATATTAAATCAAGTAAGAAAGAGGACTCAGTGGGCAAAACTTATTTTTTTTTCTTAAGAGAATGATATGGGGAATTGGGGGAGTAAGTGGAAGTTGAAATAAGGGAGAGATGAAGAGGCATATGATAAAATATGTTGGGTGCACCCCTCACAGAAAGAAACAAAAAGAAAAAATCCTTAGCATTTTACATTACTGCCACACTAAGTAACATGATAGATAGTGTGCATTTGAGTTCTGTGGAGGGACATCCCAGTCAAGCTGTAATTTCTGACCAGGCATGGATTTATAAGGAAGGGAAAAGAACTATAGAATTTCTTAGGTTTCCCTGAATACTCTCTCAAATACCTTGATGAAGTGTATCAATAAATCCTTAAAAAGCCCTATAGGACACAGCAATCTAACTGATCAATGTAGTTCCTGAAATCCACTATAGTTACCTTCCACTTCACAGTTGCCAGACAACCTCTACTGCTCCGGAGCACTGCCCTAAAAGGAGAAATTTATTTTTCCCCTTTAAACAGAAAGAGCAAATGCTCAGAATACGAGGTACTTTGAGTGCAAGTTTATTTACAAGTAATTGTTTAAACTGTCTAACAGGAGTTACCCAGGGAGAGTTGGGATACTCTCATTTTTATTTGATAGACTTTTGAACTGTTTGAATATTTTATAAGCATGTATTACTTTTATAATTTAAAATACTATTAAAATTTAAAGTAAACTTTGAAGTAAGGAAACATTAAAAATAAAATTAGAACCACAATCCAAGTAACCCTGTTTCATATAAAATAGTCTATCTCTTCACATTAAAAAGCCTTTAAATAAACAGCCTCTTAGGTAGTGAAACTACCCCTTAACAAAATGCCCAAATTCTCTATAGAGTAGAGGTCTAGAAATAACTCCTCTGAAAATGGGGATTTAATAAATAGCTTTCTGAAAATGAGGACTCCCATGCAGAATTAATCTATCCTCTCTCAGATTCATATCATTGCTATCACACTATCATACTGTACTGTGAGTCTGATTTCATGACATTGTTAGCCGCTTGAGAGCAGAGACCTCATCCTGCCACTCTAGCATCCAACACCTCACCTGGGCCACAAAAAGTATCCTACAAATATTTTAGTTCCAGAGAAATGATGCCTAAATCACATGGCAGAACATCTAATTACACTATCATTTCCAAATCTAAATGCTGACAGGCAAACAAAATGTGGACTATATAACTGCTAACTTCAATAACTATGTATCCTCCACGAGGTGATCTTCGTTAACAGAAGCAAAGTAATCAAATTGAACTTTTTCCTCACAACACACCAACTATAAGATATACCGACTACTCCTAAGAGTCTCAAAACCATCTTAACCAGATTTAAGAACTTACGAATGTTACAATGCTGTCTCATGAAGACTTAATTATCACCACTTAGATGGATAAACTGAGACTCAGACAATAAAAGACTAAGCACTGTTTATTTGTCAATCTAAAATGAAACACTTTGAGAGGTTGCTTTCATGAAAAAAACAAACGAACACTTAAATGATTTATGCTTTAAAAGTGGTTTACCTATCTCCACATCTTACTATGAGCTTCTTGAAGCAAGGACTGTGAATTTTGATATGCTTAGTGTTGGCAAAGAGTAGACTCCATGTTGTTGAATGAGTAACTGAATAAAAATGACATCTTAATACTTTTCTTGGCATATACTTTTTATATGTGCATTTCAAGTCTTTAAAGAACTAACTGTAAGTATAGTACTAGTATTTATTTACATAACCCTTTTAAGAAGAAATAAACAAATACTGTGACCATAGATCTATAGTCTAAGAAAAGGCTGTATTGTCACTATTAAGATTAACAATTAACATTACTAAGAACCTACTAAGCAGCAGGCACTAGCCTAAGCATTTTATATGTATTAACTCATGTAAGTCCTCACAATAATCCTTTGATTAGGTGCTATTATTATATCACCATTATACAGATAAAGAAAATGAAATACAACGAGCTTAAAAAAACTGCACATTTCTCATTTTCTAGATCAATGTATCCTTATGGGTTATATATCAAAACTACCTGGAAAACAAAGTATAATAAAATTTTCAATTACTAAAAATGACAAAACTGCCCTCTCCAATATCACTACACACATGTGCACACGCACGCACATAAAACTCACTAGTGAGGCTCTGTTAAAACATTATGTCCAAATTTGGTTCCCGCACATTAAAAAAAAAAACAAATTAGAGAAACTAAAGGAAGCCCAAATCATATGGATGGAAGGCAGGTCTAGTAAAACAAGATGCAAGAACATTTGCTGAATCTGAAAAGGTGAATATTAAGAAATGGATTGATAATCTCCAAAATTCAAATGGGCAAATTCTTCAGAAAAGATGCTTAGCCTCACAGAGACACACAAAAGATATCTTTCTGATAATGCTTGAGGCTGGCAAGAATGTGAGGAAAGGGGCACTCTCCTTATACAACTGATAAAGAGTTTAATTAGCACAACATATCCAGAAAGCAATCTGGCAAAATATATCAAAGTTTAACACATGCATATCTCCTGACCCCACTATTCCACTTTTGGAAATTAATCCTAACAAAATAATCAGATAAGAAAACAAAGAGATAGGTACAAAACATTATTTTTAGCATTGTTTTTTAATTAAGTTTATTGAGGTGACTTTGGTTAATAACACTATACCATTATTTATAGTAGGTAAAAACTGCAAACATCTCAAGTGCCCATTTACAGGGGATTGGTTAAATTAATTCAGTTTAGTTAGATAACCTTCTGTGTAGCTTTTAAAAAGTGTAAGTATAAATGCAACTTGGCTTGAATAATCTAAACCATAAAATATGTTTTGGGATAACGTAAGTAATCTGAATATGGAGTGGACATATTAGGAAGTATTAATTTAGTTATGTAAGAAACATCTTCATTTTTTTTAAAGGCCACCTACAGAAGAATGTGAAGGCAAACTGGCATTTAAATTTACTTTAAAATACTTCAGGAATAAAAAGAGAACAAAAAAAAGATAAAAATATTGTTTTTAAAGAAAGAAAAGGTAGATTTATATTCATTAACATGGGAAGATGTAAAGCATGTTCTCATTTATGGTTTAAAAAATTTTTTAATTGTTGACATAAAGTGTCTGGAAGGATATGTATTGAACTGCTAAAAATTGTTATTTTTGAAGAGCACTATTAAATGTAGGGAAAAAGAGGACTTCCACAATCCATGTTACATATTTCTGTACTATTGGAAAAAAAATTTTTTTACTACAAATAAATTTTACTTTTATGATTTTTTAAAAAGGTAATTAAGATTAAATAAATATATTCAAGAATACAAAGAGGTCTTCTGAGGTTGATGTAATTCTTCCTGTCAACAGAAAAATCAAATAAGAAACATGAAAATAGAAGCAGAAGTCAGAGGTGGTCATAAGTTTGGCAAGATCATCCATCCCTAGAACTAATATAAATTTTCCCTGTATGATTCATAGAAGACATACCAAGGACCAATAAATGTAAGAGAAAAACATTTACCCCCATTAAACACCAGGAAATGCAAAATTTTAAAAATGTAAATTAAAATAAGCAGAAACTATTATCCATTTATCAAAGTGAAAAAGATGAAAAAAATTATAAATTCCAGTGCTAACAAAGATAAAGGAAACTGACATTCATATAAAGAAGGTAAGAATATAAACTAACACAACTTTTCGGGAGGACAACTTGGCAATACAGATCAAACTTTGTATATCCTTAGAACACATACTATTTCCACATATAGAAATTTACTTTATACAATAACATAATCATGAACGTGAGTAAAGATTTAATGTTTATTATATTATTTATAAAAATGAAAAACTGGAAACAATCCAAATGTCCAACAATAAAGAACTGGTTAAACTATCCATATGATGGAAAGTCTGTGCTGCCATTAAAAATAACGTTGTAGAACAATATTTAATGACATGGAAAAATATTCATGATCTCTGTTAAGTAGAAAAAAAAGACTGCAAAACAGAATCTAGAATATAGTTCCATTTTTGTTCTAACTACACACCATGGCAGGGGAAAAACTAGAAAATTACATACCATACTCCAAAATATTAAAAGTATTTAACTCCAGCTGCTAGGATTAGGGAATATTATTTCTTTACTTTTTCTTGGCCCTTTTCTAAATTTTATATAATGAATGTAATATATTTATAATAAAAAAAAAGAAAACTTTATCTATTTCTTTATCACTTAAAAAATGTCTTACCTGCCAATAGAAGAGAAACTACATCAGCTGATCTCCAGAGGGCCCTTCTAGCTCTTTTACTGAAAAAAACAGTATGTAGGAAAAACAGAGGTCTGTCTTAAAACAGACCTCTTCTGTTTTAAAATAAATTCACCTCCATATCTCTCCTGACTTCATCTCTTTAAGCTGTGGCCTTTATTCCCTCATACTTTATTGAAAAAAATAAAAATAAAATAAGATAAAATAAGATAAAATAAGATAAAATAAAATAAAATAAAATAAAATAAAATAAAATAAAATAAAATAAAATAAAATAAAATAAAATAAAATAAAATAAAATAAAATAAAATAGTTAAACTATATGTGTACTGTCTGGGTGGTGTGGCCAAGAGCAGAGGTGGTGAAGCAGAGCAAACCTCAGTGTCTGTACTGGCTTTGACTCTGTGTGATCTTAAGCGTTACTTAACCTCCCCAAGACTTAATTTCCTCATGTGTGCAACACAATTATTAGCACTTATTTCACAGGCTGCTTTGAGAACTAAATGAGACATTTGTAAAGAATTTAATACAGTACATAGGTAGTGCACAATTAACAAATGGAAGCTATTTTTATTCTTTTTATTGTGTAAGGGCATCTAGCATTGTACTTGCACACACACACACACACACACACACACACACAACAAGATAGACGTAAACTGATCATCTTGATTCTCAAAATGCCACATTTGATTGCTTTTCACTCATGTTCTTGTATCTTATGGGTCTTACTGAGGACACCAGAAACGCTTCTTAACTACCTGAGTTGAAACGTGTCTCCACCCTTCACCCCAACCCTCACCATTGTTGACATTTATCGAGCCTAGATTATGTACCATTTTTAGGATGTAAGAATCTTTAAGACTGTCTTAATAGCTTTTCTACCTACAAAAATTTTCCTCACATAAAATAGTATGAATAGCTAGTTAAGAGCTCTTTTCAAAATAGTAGCATTTTGGATTTATCCAGAGGCAAATTTATTCAACTGCCCCAAGGAAAAGAATTTGGTGGATTTTAAGACTAAACACCCAGCAAAACAATCAAATTATATGAAAGACAATTAAAAATTGCCAAAGAACTTGAGCTAAAGTCAAGTGTCGTCCAAGTATAACAAACTTTCAAAGCAAGTCATATGGGCAAACTTATTTGGGGATAGGTTATAAATAATAATTATAATAATCAAGAGAGAATTATGCCTTAGAGGTATCATGACATATAGACTTTCTCTAACACACAAGTAACATTAAACCTTTTTTTAACTTTGTCTGCCACCCCCATCTCCGCACATAGAATGTCTGAAAGAACGCACCTCACATTATTTTCTCTGAGAAGGAAGTACTGAGATTTGGGAAAGTGGGAGAACTTCTACTTTTATTTACACACATCTAAACTGCTTATGTAATTTTTTTTACAGTGAAGACTATAAATATATATATGTAAAGATTATATACATACATCAAAAAGGAAGAGCACAAGGACAAATTAAGTCCCATAAAATCCCTAGCAAGTTTCATAAATTGCAGGAAAAAAATGTCTCTACTCTTTTGAAAAATGCTTTGCAGCTTTGCATAGTACTTTTAAAAATAGACTAGCTACTATTAGGAAAATACATTATGAGTAGATAAGCATTAGCCATGGTTAAAACTGGAAAGGAGGAACCTAATGAACCAGTGATCTGATTTCATGTTTCCAACTGCTTTTTAAACCCTCTTACTGATCAAGATGGAGACAACCTCTGGCTGGCTTAGATCAAGGTTTCCAAATGAAATGGTAACAGAACCCAAACACTAGGGAAAGTAATTTCATGAAAAAGCAACTAAAAACAGGAATATCATGAAACAGCTTATTTAACATAAGCATGAGGGTATGTTTGTCAAAATTTCTGGAGTTATTTGGGTTATGAAAGGGAACTTCATTTATCAGTACAACTACTGTTATCAAGAGAAAAAAAATCTGCAAATTCAGAGTAAACAAAATTACAACTCAATACTATTCCACCTCCTACATTTAGCCAAGTGAAACAACCAACAAAAACCAAACACATAAATTCTCTATGTCTTCCAGGGAATTTTTTCCTTTAAACAAAGGATTTACTTTCTGCTCTTCTACTATCACCCCCTTATTTGGATCACTTGTTCCTATTTTGGTATAACGTATCCCTAAGGAGTTTCAATGAGTTGTGAATTAATTGTTATTCACGAGCAAAAAGGAAAAAAAAAGAAGAAAAAAAGAAAAAAAGCAGGATTAACTGCAATTGCCATACAACTGAGAAACTTGCATCTTACACTTTTACCATGTAAATAATGCACAGTTCCTGCGGGAACATGCCAAACACCAGGATTCTTAATTAATGGAGCCCTTTAATGTGCAAATCAGGAACAAATTGCAAGTTCTGACTTGCATTGATTATGAAAACATTAATTGAATGAGCAAGACCCTAAAAAATAAAAAATAAAAAACCCCACAGAATCCTAAGTCTTTGGAAGAGACCAAAAGAATACAAAGCTCTGGAAAGCAGACAAGTCTGACCAATGTCTAAAATACAACCTAAAACTGACTGCTGCTCACTGGTATACAATGAATCTAAAAACCAGAAACAAAAAACCAACCGTTTAATCAGAAAGCAATCACTATAAAAGCATCTATTCAACCAACATCTTGCACTAAGCAGAAAAATGAGTGTTTACTCCCGAAGCTCACAGACATTGCTTTAAGAGAAAAAACAAACAAACAAACAAAACTTTATATATATATACACACACTTATATGTACATAGGTATAACAAAACAATGCTGTCTCTTTAAAAAGAAATTCATCCTATATAAATTATAGCCATAAACTTTTCCTGCAGTGCAGCCTAATTAATTCTTGTTCTATACACAAAGGGAAATGCTGGGTGACAAATGGGTGTGAAGCCAGAAAGCTGCCAGGTCTGCAAAACATTTTCTACTTCAATTTATAAGCAATTTTGCAGTAAATCATCAACCAGAACCTGGAATCTCAGGAATCTCTGAGTGTCCAAACCACATTATATCACTTATCAAAGAGAGAAGGAAAAAGAGTTTAAAGACATCTCATTTTTCAGTCCTAACCCACATCAAAATCTAGAAGCTCTGTGTAATCTATTATTCTCTTCTGGGTGAGGTTTTACTACCAAAGATATATATTTCAAGCAAAAATGACACTATAGGTTGATGTAGCCCATTCTTCCACCCCTGGAAGTACTGTATCATGTATCCATTACCATAAGAAATATTCCCAGAGTTATCTGGGAATCAGCACACAACTATTTATAGCCACTCCCTCAACTCAAGCAAAATGTTCACAGTCCAGCCAAGCTGCAGGGTTCAGCAGGAAGCCACAGTGGAAAAACAGGTGGGAAACACTCTAAGGAAATAAGGCTACTGAAGAGGAAAAAAGAAATAGGAACCAAGAAGGCAGGGTTGCCCCTTTGGAGTCAAACTCTTCCCCCACCCCTAACCTCTGCCAGGTACTGATCTGCTCTCCATCCCTTTAGTTTTACGGAATGTCACTAAATGAAATTTTAAAGTACATAATCTTTGGAGACTGGTGTCTTTCACTGACATAACCTTTGACATTCATCCATGTTTTTGCATTTATCAACAGTTTGTTCCTTTTTATTGCTGAGTAATGCACAGAATTTGTTTATCCATTTGCCTCCTAAAGGACATTTGCCTCCAAAAGCTGTTTCCAGTTTTTGGTGATAATGAATAAAGCTGTTATAAACGTGCATGTACAAGTCTCTGTACAGACATGGTTTCATTTCTCCAGAGTAAATATCTAAGACTAAGACTGCTGGATCACCTGGCAAATATATACATTTAACTTTTTAAAAAACTGCTAAACTGTCTTCCAAGGTATTTTGCATTCCTGCTAGCAACAGATGTAAGTTCCAGTTGCTCTGCATCCTTGTTGACACTTGGTGTTATCAGGTGTTTGTTTTTAGCTATTCTAACAGGTATGTAATAGCACCTCATTATGGTTTTAATTTGCATTTCCCTCAACACTAATGATTATGTTAAACCTCTTTTCATGTGCTTATTTGCCATCACATATACCTTCCTTGGTGAAATTTCTGTTCAAATCTTTTGCACTATTTTTAACGGGTATTTTTTGTTGGGTTTTGAGAATTCTTTATATATTCTGGCCACAACTCTTTTGTTGAATGTGTGATTGGCAAATATTCTCTCAGTCTGTAGCTGTCTTTCATTCTGTTACCATGTCATTCACAGAGTAAAAGATTTTAATTCTGATTTAGCCCAATCATCAATTTGGTCTGTTAAGGATTATGCTTTTGATGTCATATCTAAGAACTCTGCCTAACCCAAAGTCATGAAGATTTTTCTCCCATGTGTTCTTCACTTCATCCTTTTATATTTTACACTTAAGTCAATGATCCATTTTGTGTCAATTTTTATACAAAGTGTGATTTAAAAGTTGTAGTTCATTTTTTTTGCAAATGAATGCACTATTGTTCTAGTACCATTTGTTGAAAAGACTTTCACCACTGAGCTGACTTTGCACCTTTATAAAAAGTCAATTACCCATATTTGTAAGTCTATTTCTAAACTCACTATTCTATTTCACTGATTAAACTTTTAAAATGAAAAAAACCCTCAAAGAAAGGAAAAAATATGAGATGACAGAAACTAAGCTTGGTAAGCTAAAAAGCCAATGGAGAAGGTCTAAAATTAAAAAGACTGACCATATTAAGTGTTTATGAGGATATGAAGCAACTGAAACTCTTAAACACTGCTGGTGGGACTATATAATGGTATAGCCACTTTGGAAAACAGTTTGGCAATTTCTTTAAAAGTTAAACATACTTACCATGTGACCCACCCACTTTATTCTTAGTTATCCAGAAGTAAAAGTATGTCCATACAAAAACATGTACACATGCACAGTACTCCCTATCTTTGCTTTTACTTTCCACAATTTCAGTTACCAGCAGTCAACCAGAGTCTGAAATTAAATGGAAAATCCCAGAAATAAACAATTCATAAGTTTTAAATTGCATGCCATTCTGAGAAGCATGATGAAATCTCTCACTATCCCACCCCTGCCGGGGATGTGAGTCATCCCTTTGTCCCGCGTATCCACACTATAGCTACTACCTGCCCACTGGTCACTTAGTGGCTGTCTCAGTTTTCAGATCTACTGTTGTTGTATCGCACAGCTTATATTCAAGTAACCCTTATTTTACTTGATAATGGTCTCAAAGTGCAAGATCAGTGATGGTGGCAATTCAGATGTGCCAAAAATAAGCTGTAAAGTGCTTCCTTTAAGTAAAAAGGTGAAAGTTCTTGACTTAACAAGGAAAGAAAAAACAATAGTGTGCTGAGGTTGCTAAGATATACAGTATGTATAAATCTTCTATCCATGAAATAGTGAAGAAAGGAAAAGAAATTTGTGCTAGTTTAGCTGTTGCACCTCAAACTGTAAAAGTTACAGCCACAGTGCATGAACAGTGCTTAGTTAAGATGGAAAAGGTGTTAAGTTTGTGGGTGTAACACATGAACAGAAAACATATTCTGACTGCCAGCAATGTGTTGTTCCAGAAAGCATTCAGTTCATTCAAAGACTTCAGCGAAGGATCCCCTGAAATAAGTGACATCAAATCATTTACTGCAAGTAAGGAACGGTTACACAAATTTAGGAATAGATTTGGACTGAAAAATATAAAAATTATTGGATAGACTGTGTCTGCCAATGAAAAAGCTGCTGCCACATTTCTGGCAGAGTTGAAGAAGTTGATTAGGGTACCATCCACTGTGTCAGGCATCCACTGGGGGTCTTGGACTGTATCCCCCACAGATAAGGGGAGATTAGTGTACATAAATATTCATGGGAGCTTTATTTGTAATACCGAAAAACTGGAAACAAAACAAACTGTGCTATATCCATATATGGACTACTACTCAGCAGTAACAGTCAATGAACTATTGACATGTGCAGAAACCTGAATGAGTCTCAAAATAATTACACTGAGTGAAAAGACAGAAAAAAGAATACAAACAATGATTCTATTTATATAAAATTTCAGAAAATGCAAACTAATCTACAGGGACAGAAAGCAGGTTAATGGTTGTTTAGGGACAAAGAGGGGCAGGAAGGAGAGATTATAAAGAGCCTGAGGAAACTTCTGGAGATGAGAAATACGTTCATTATCTTGATTGTAGTGATAGTTGCACGGCTGTATACAAATGCCAAATTATACAAATACTGCTGGCACATTAAGTAACATGAGGATTGATAATTGACCATTTAATTTAGCAACATGGTACTCATCTGTGACCTTGATGAGCAGTTTTGGTGAAATGGTAGGAATACACACTTGACAGAATGGGTTCATGAGAAAATGGAAAAAATGGATTTGAGATAGCGAGTAAAGACAACTGTTTCTAAGGATGTTGCTTTAAAGGGGAGGCAGAGAAATGAGAACCATATGCAATGTATTATATATCAATTGTACCTCAATAAACCAGTTTTGTTTTTAAAGCAAATGGACAAATATATGACTTAGCAAACGTTAGCAAGTTGACTCTGGTGTCAGCAGTGAAGGAGAAAGAGAAGCCATCCACTTAATAGTCCAAGAAGAGAGAACCCCAGAAGATTCAGGAACTGACAGTGCTAGACATCTCTAGAAGAGGAGAGGAAGGAAGGGCTAAAAACAGTCAACACATAAGATCCTCCCCCTTAGTTACTCAGACAGAAGTTTAGAGGTTTATCTTTTGAAAAGTTAAACATAGGGTGTCTAGACAGGGAGGCACCAAACACAGTTGAGGGCAAGGACATAACATTAAAAACAGGAGAAAAAGTTGAAATTCACACACTGAATGCTGAGATCCCCAAGCTATCTACTTCCTAGGATATTGGCAGCCAGGCAGGAGACTGGAAGTCCTCTAGCAGCCATGATCCCATGAAAAGCAAAGATCTAAAGATACTGACATTGGGGATATGTCATATGGCCATACCCCATATAGCCCAGATAGATCACTTTACAATGGAAACCACAGACAAAGAACCCTATCTAAACATACAAAGCTTCTCATCAACTTTTAAGTACCCTACTTTTAAAAGTCAACAGAGAGCACAGGATCATCAAATACCTGAGAAAAACATCTAACATATTATACAAGGATTGAAATAAAAGACACTTGTAGAAAACAGATTGTGCAGGAAGAACCCTTAAGAAAATATATATCATGTATATCCCCAGAAAAATAAAATTAAAATATGAAAGAAGAAATAAAAATATTCAGTAGAAGGGTTTGAAAATAAAGCTGAGGAAATGTCTGAGAATGTAGAACCAAAAAGAGGAAGAGAGAGGGAGAGAGAAGAAAGAAAAAAGAAAGAACTGGAAGAATGAAGAGAACTGGAGAAAAAAGAGGAGAACCAAAAGAACAGTTTAACATGAAATGATAGGCCTTCCAGAAAGAGAGAAAACAGAGAGAAGAAAATCACTAAAAAACAATTTCAAGAAAATTTTCCAGGACTGAAAAACAAGAGTTTCCAGATTGAAAAGACTCTGCAAGTACTCTGCACAATGAATGACAACACATTTATACCAAGGGGCAGGCAGCATCATGAAATTTCTGAATTTATCAGACAAAGAGAAGTCTCCAGCTCCCGAAATGGGAGGGAAGACAGTAAGATCAGGAATTAGAATGGCTTCTGACTTATCGATAGCAATTTTGGAAGGTGGAAGGCAATGGAATATTCTATAGAATTCTATACACAGTCAATCATGATGAGTGTCATAGTGATGACAGAATAAAGATATTTTCAGACAATGAAGGTCTAAAAAATTTACCTCTCATGAACCCTTTCTCAGCAAGCCACTAGAGAATGTGCTTTACGAAAATAAGGGAATAAGCCAAGAAAGATCCTAAAATAGGAGATTCAAAGAGGGGAGAAACTAAGGTAATCCCCAGAAGATTTTAGCATGATAGCGGGGCATGGGAGATGGTGAACAGTCCAGATTAGAGCAGGCCCAAAGGCTCTGGGAGAGACTTCATAGGAAAATAAATGGGCAGAATATCTGATGCAAATGAGTATCTTGAGGGGAGATTCCGACAATTAAAGTTTGGGGTTGAATTACTGCATAGAAAACAAAATAAAGAAAAATGTAACAATTATTAACCCTAGAAAACAAAATGGTATGTGGGAAAAGAAAAATAATCATAGTATATATAGTACACGTCTTGGCTGTGAACAGCTTTTACATAGACATAATAATGTAAACACTGACTATTGATCTAACCAAATTACAATGTAACCATGAAGGGGCAGAAAGTGTTATGAGTATAGTAGGAATGAAAGCTAAATCCTCATTTTCATAATGAGGAGTCAATAGATAATGCCTCAAACTGAAAAATCAAGTAGAAACAAAACATGTTAATTAGCGCTATAAAGATAAATCTCATGGATCCTCAAAAAATACAATTGAAAATTGTTGCCTCAGGAGAGTTGGTTATGGTAAGGGGGTGATGTGCACAGTTGGCAAAATCTGGTTTTTGTAACAAGCTTTGGAGACTTACTTAACTCTTGAAATTATATACTTAACTTGGATGAAAATTTGAAAGGAAAAAAGTCTAAGGTACACAAAAGCTGGTGGAGATAGGAATAACTCTAGGAACTAAAGTGAAAACAAAAACAAAAAAAGCTTAAAGGTACATAGTATACTCTAAGTATATTAATTATACAGAAAAGGAATATTTAGAAAAAAGACCTCTTAGAGATTAAAAATATAATTGCCAAAAAAAAAAAGAACTGGAAATCAAACTCAAAGTCTTTGAGAACACAGACGTGGAAAAATCACAAAAACATGGAAAATGTTAGACAACAAACACATAAGAGACACAACACTAATCCAGGTTTAATATCTAAAAGAGAATAGAGAAAACAGAGGCAAGGAAATCATCAAAGAAATATTAGATTTACCCAAAACTGAATGACTCACATTAAGACTAAAAGGACCCAGTGGGTACTCAGCACAGTAAATGAAAAAGGACCCATACCTACATATCTCTTCAGGTAATCTCAGAAAACCAAGAATAAAGGGAAGATCCCAAACATATCCAGAGAACAAAACAAGTCACCTAGAAAGGAATGACACTCAAACCACCAACTATCTTCTCATTGACAACACTCGGATGACAGACAAGAGGGCATGCGGTAGGTAGGGTTGAATAACGGTCCCCCAAAATGCAGATATGATTAAGGATCTGAGATGGGAAGATTATACTGAATTAACCAGGTGAGCCCAATGTAATCACCAGGCCCTAATTAGAGGCAGGCAGTATGGTCAGTTGGAAAAGGAGAAGCTGGAGTGATGAGATTGCTGGTTTTGAAGATGGAAGAGGGCCATGAGTCAAGTAATGAAGGCTCATGGACACGAATGTTCCCCTAGAGCCTCCAGAAGGAGCGCTGCCCCACTGACAACTTGGTTTTAGGACTTCTAACCTCAAGAACTGTAAGATAATAAATTTGTCCCATTTACGTACTAAGCTTGTAGTAATTTGTTGCAGTAACAATAGGAAACTAATACAGGGCGGTACTTTCAAATTCTGAGGGAAAGTAATTTTCAGCCTCGAAATTTACACCCAATCAATTAAGAATCTATTAAAGAAGAATGAGGGCAGAATATTTTTAAATCTACAAGAACTCAGAAAATTTACTCTCCATTGATGTTTGGCAATTGATTGGCAAAGCAAACTGAAATAAAGGAAGACAGAGAGCTGGAAAAGTTGCTCCATCCTAGAAGAAAATAAAAGTCCCAGGAGTACAACTTTGCACAAGTCCCACAGAACAGCCATTTCAATCTGAAAATATATAACAGAAGAGATAGCATGATTTAAAATTTGGGTGGGGTTGGGGGGTGATAAAACTGAGCTACAAGGGAGAAAAAAGGAAATTAGAGACCTAAGGGAAAAAATGAGATAATAGTATAATTGTGAAGCAAACTAAAATATAGCATGATTTTAAGCAACTGATAGAGGGTAATAAAAGATCTACTTGAGCTATGAACTGGGAACTTGAACTAAAACTACTAACATTTTCCTTTGAGTGGCTTGGGAGCCATGACTCTGAACACACAGGAAAGAAAAAGTAATTTTCCCTGCCCTGATATTATACCTTATTTACATGGTAATAACATTGTAAATAGTTTATTGGTTTTCAACTCCTAGGGTCAACATATGGATAAAGCACTGAAATCCATGTTGTGGTTGCAGGGCAGAATGAAAACTAGTGAAAAGATGAGGAAATGACTATTTCCTATCTTATCCTCAAAATTTCTACTACCATCTCCCCTAATCCTCATTAGCAATTCATAAATTGTTTTCTATTTCAAAGAAAACAGAACAATCAGAAGAGAATTTTCAGACTCCAACCTATCTGTGTATATTAATACACTATCTTCTCACCTGTCACTACAGTTAAACTGTCCACACTGCTATCAAAGGCCACCCTTCTTGTGCACTAGTCCCATCTCCACTTACCTACCCAAGGATATTGCTACAGCAGATATTCCCTTCTCTTGCATCACCAATTTCCCCTCTGTGGATCCTTCTTATCAACATACAGACATGTTGTTATTTATCTTGTCTCAAAAACAAAACACTTCTCTCGACTCCACATCCTTCTCCATCTACTGTCCCATTTCTCTGCTCCCCTTTAAAGCAACATCCCTAAAAACAGTTGTTTATATTTGCTGTCTCAAATCCCTTTTTCCCATTCTCTCATGAACCCATTCCCTCCCACTCCACCAAAACTGCTCATCAAGGTCACAGATGATCACCATATTGTTAAATTAAATGTTCAATTCTCAATCTTCATCTTACTTAACCTGTCAGAAGCATTCTCATCTTTCATACCAGAGAATAAATCAATCAAGAAACAGAGCTATAAACAAGTTATCTAAAATTATAAAAGTAAAGCAGAAGTAGAATCAAACAAAATGTAAGGCAAAGGACTCTTGTTGTCTTCCTGAATGCTTCTGTACTATTTATCATATTCATGTATAATTTTAATAAAGTGATTTAAGAATTGATTTTAAGACATAAATAACAACAGAGTAGCATCTTATTCTGTGATTAGGCTCTAAAGTTCGAGCAGAAAGCAAAAATCAAGTTCTGACAAAACTACATTTAAAATCACTAAAACTGCCCATAAAATTCAGCAACATGCTGTCTCTCCACAAGTTCAACATAGTAGTTTCTCCTCTCAAACACTAGAGCTTACAGCTACTTCATCAGTTAAACAGATGATTATATTTAAGGACCATGCTGTATAAAGACTGCATGCTGTAACCTTTTTTTTTTTTTGCATGCCATAACTTTAAAACATTAGATTCATTATCTGATGAGAGGTACCCACGAATAAAGAATATCTGAGGCAACAACAGATTCCGCCTGCCATCTCATGCTTACTCCAAGGCACTCACTCACCAAATAAAACGGCAGCAGAATTACTGGCACTATTTAACCTATTTCTCTTTCCCTCTTTCTCTTTTAGCCAGGCATATAGTTAAAGGTGAGTTCATTAATGTCCATATAAAGAGACTCCAACGTACAGTGATGTGTACAACTTCATTGTGAATAATGGATAGCAGGGTCCTACTATGGAACTCTCACAAGCTACTACCAAGAAGGGTTGCTGCTGCCTTATCTAACTCACCACTATTAAGCATTGCTTCTATAATTCCTAACCCAAAACAAATGTTCTGACTAGATTTTCAGTAGTCTTGAAGCTTCCACAGCCCTGTGACTCATCTAGGGCTCATCTTCTGACGGTAGGTGGAATCACTGCAGAAAAATCTGACATTCTGATTCCACTACTTGCTTATTTTGGAAAAGCACTTGCTCTGTGACCCAACTTTACTCTATACGTAATGTAAATGCCTAATTAACCAGGCTGGACAAATTAAGTAGTAGCTCAAGAGACCAAAAGTCTTCCTAGACAGAACTCATTCTCTACTACAGGGGTTCCCAACCCCTGGGCTGCGGACCGGTACTAATCCATGACCTGTTAGGAACCAGGCTGCATAGCAGGAGGTAAGTGCTGGGCCAGCGAGCAAAGCTTCACCTGTATTTGCAGCCAGCACGAGCATCACCACCTCAGCTCCACCTCAGATCATCAGGCATTAGATTCTCATAGGAGCACTAGTCTCTGGTACCAAAAAGGTTGGGGACTGTGGCTCTAATAGACAAAACAAAGCATATATTTTAATGCTAAGTCATCTCACACCTACAGTTTAGGAAAAGTAAGAGATCAAAAATAAATACTCTGTGGTAGCAGAAGTATAGGAAAATAACTGTTACAGATGAGGATTTCAATTGTTACAGTTCTTTTAGGGCCAATTTTGAATATATTCCAAAAGCCTTAAAAAAAAATCCCTTTGTCCTAGCAACTGCATTTCCAGGAATGTAGATCTGTGTTTCTGATACAATATCCACTAGCCACATGTGGCTACTGAACACCTGAAATGTGACTGATTAGTACAAATTTTGAGATGTGTTTTTAAGTGTAGAATACTTTTTCTTTTTCGGATTTCAAAACACTTAACATGAAAAAAATATATAAAATGTCTCATTAATACTGACTACATGTTAAAATTATAATAATTTTTTGATATATTGTGTTAAATAAAATATTACAAAAATTAATTTTACCTTTATTTTTATTTTTTAATGTGGTTCCTAGACAATTTAAAATTACATATGTGGCAGTGCTACTTTTAGACAAATTGCACAAGTATGTATACGTGGGGATGTTTATCAAAGCATGCTTTATAAAAGTGAAAAACTAGAATAAACCTAAGCATCCATCAATACCAATTGGTTAAACAAATTGCAGTAAATCTATAAAATGGAATATTCTGTAGCCACTGAAAATGCTGATGTACATCTAAATATACTGACATAAAATGATATATTAAGTAGAATAAATAAGCTTACAAAATAGTACATAAGATTCCATTTTTGTTTTAAAAAGGGGTGTGTGTGCATGCATGTGTGCACACGTGCACACGTACACACAGAAAAAGGTCTGAAAGGATATTCATCAAAATGACAACTGCTGTTACCTCTGGGCAGTAGGATTACAGGTAATCCTTATTTTCTTCTTTATGCTTTTATGTATTTCCTAAATTTTTGAAGTGAGTATGACATAATTTATAAGTAGAACAGTAAAGCTATTTAAAAAAATGATAGCCATCGGCTGAAACAAAAAGATCAATCTTACATCATCTCAGCTAGATGAAGTTCACAGTAATAAGGGTCCTTAATCTACACAATGCTATTCTTGGAGAAGCTTGCAAGTGCCTTCATCCCAAGCAATATTTAAATCTATTCCAAGTAATTAAGATTATTTCAGGGTTCTACAGATCATTTGTGAGAACTCTGCCATGAACCCATAAAGTGTTAATTGAGAGAACACCGAAATAAATGTTCATGGATTTGTCACCTAAGGCAACTAAGTAATTAAAAAGGGGGGGATTTCGCTGATAAAATTGGTTGCCTATGGGATAAAGAACTGGGTAGCGGGGGTATAGGAGGGAGGAGGAGGATTTTTCTCTAGTCATTACTATCTTCTGAATTTTGAGCCATGTGAATATATCACCTACTTAAAAATAAATAAAATTTAAAAGCAAAACAGAAATATCTATCAAGACTCTGCCCATGACTTACTCAAAATTTTAAGTTATTTGTTAAAGTATCTATTAGTTCTAAGGTCAAATTAGCATTAAAAGTTTTCGTCTATTCGAGTTAAAATAGTGGAGGGACTAGAAGGGCCGCAGATAGATGAAAGAGTGAATATAAACTAGAAGGGGAAAAAAAAGAGGGAGCAAACAAAATGTAATTTATTAATAATGGAATTTGTTCTTACACTCTTAGGAAAGTAAAAAATTCCAACACTACCTCTATATTTATATTACATTACACTGTATTCTTGGATTTTTTTGCTTATAGGAAATATCAAAATGTCAACCATTGTTTCTACGAAAGGTCTTTAATGATATTGCATTTTGGACCTGTAATGAAACATGGTGCTCACTGCAGTTTATAATGCATCTCATTAAATATATTAATAACATGCATTTCACTAAAAGGTCAACTTATTATGGCTGAAGTTTAGCTTTACTTTAATCACTTCATTTAAAGTTATAGAGCAAACTCTGAAAAAGATAGTAGTGAGTGCCTATTACAGAGATGCTCTCAATTCCTCTATCCATTCAATTCAGTTATGCTTATTAAGAAATCACTGTCAATGTTTTTATGTGAGATAATGGTATGTGATTTTTAAAAATCTTTTTCTTTTAGAGATACATGCTGATTTACTGGTAAAATCGTAGAATGTCAGGTATGTGCTTCAAAATAATCCAGAAGTAGGAGAAGAGTTAGTATAAGTATAGATGAAAATAAGATTGGCTGTGAGTTGATTGCTTAGCTGGTAATGGTATGTAAGTTCATTGTATAATTCTCCCTACTTTTTGATATATTCCATAATGAAAAGTTTTAAATAACTCATGCTGTCTTCCTTAAGTAATTTGCCTTCTTCCTTATATACATACCATTGCCACCAACATAAAAGATTTGCCTCCTAATACCATGGAACTTTTCACAAGAAAATCAGAAAAAAAAAGAGCTAACCTCTTTAGAGAAATGGTTTTGTGTATAGAAAATCTCTTAATTTTGCTAAGGTTATTTCATGACTTACCACTTATGCAGCTACTAAAATATCAAAAAATGTCTTTGAATTTACTTCACAGTTTAAGAGTTATAATTACCAACACAACATAAGGTGATTGAAGACTAAGTGCATGTATATGCTGGGAAGGAAGAAGATATTTGTTTAGTTTCTGAAAAGAAGAGTTTAGGGTACTGAAGATATGAAGGCATGTTGTTTACTCTGAAGTTTACTATGGCTAAAACATAGCTGGAAGTCTGCTGTTTTAAAAGCTCTCATTAGGACTATGAGAGTAAATGACAGTGTCAAGGAAGGAACAAATCAAGAAAACACTACCTGAGAACAAGATCCTAAATGCGATGAAACTAACATTGAGACGATAAGAGTCTGAGATGAGAAGTACGACAAGAGAATCCAAGTAGCATATGTAGTGTCACCAAAGACAAAGGGAAATATTTCAAGAAAACGTTGAAAGCTTCAGGGAGACAATAGCTGGGTTTGGCAATAAGGAGATCTCTGGTCACCTTTCCACAAGCATAAAAGGCAGAAGTTCAATTTTAAGTATTATAGTAGTACATAACACTATCCACTTTCCGGAACAAATGGTCAATTTAAATAATATAGGTAATGTGAATACTAATAAAAAGTCAAAAAACATGAAAGACAATGGGGATGATGGTTCAATACAAAGATGACCATCATTTGCTGGTCTGAACATTGCCAAATGTCTCTTTCGGCAGAAAAAAATAATACCTATTCCTAACACTCGTGCTGTGTGCCAGACACTGTGCTAATGTTTTATATTATGTCATTTAATCCTCATAACCATATTATTACCATTTTCCTGTGAAGTTAAGCAACTTACCCAAGGTCATATGACTAATCCATTGCTGAGATGGAATCTAAACCCAGGCAGTCTGACTCTAACTAATGAAGATCAAACAACGTGAAGAGATTTAGTTTAAGATAGCAAGTTCCAGTGTTTGTTCTGGGGTTAGTACAAATACAGCATATATTCCTTATAAGCGATATAGCACAGAATAATTGTTCATCGGAGGAATGTAGCTGAGAAATTTTTCTTAAACTCCGTTTACCAAGATAAGGAGGTACATAACATATTATGTCATATTGTTATAAGAAGATTGGAAACAAACAAAAATTAACTACCTGCAAGCTGTGAAGAAATTCTGGTTGTGAGAACTCTCTACTCTCCTATCTGAGATGTGATACCAAACAAACATTCCTTTCTTCTCCCTCCTCCATCACAACCCACCCTGTCAGAATAGACATCTGTCAGATTAACTGAAGTCTGCCAATGAGGCAAAGAGGCAATTGGTTAAATACAAAAAAATACCTGACACTAACTAACCTTTAAAATATCAATATTTTTAAATGACGCAAAAAAAAAGGAAAGGCTCCAGCAAGAAGAAGAATAAGGAACACAATGGAAAAAACCTTATCTGAAACATACCAAATATTTAATCTAGAACAGTCTAGGTCTTATTCAAGGCATACCAGGAATTAGGGTACTAGGGCATCAAAAATAGCAGAGAAATAAATAAGTGCTCCAAAAATCTCAAAGACTTTGAAAACCGTCAATTAATCATTTATTTAAGGGTGGAAGGAGGAAAAGGTGGGGGAGGGGATACAAGACCCACCCTCACAGTATCTTCAGGGTTCCTGAAGGATTAGCCAGGCCTTTCGCATAGGAAGCAGACTTCAGTATGGCAGGACATTAATCTAAAGACTGACCCTAGGAAGTAATTCCTACTTAAACCAAGTTTTCTCCTACATGAAAGTTTCACAGAACTCCCTTTCTTAGAAATCTTACATTATATATTTTGAATGCTTTAAGGTGATTCTACCTAAAGGCAGACACCAAATCAGACATCCTCCTCAGCTCCCTTTTAATTCCATGATATGATAAAAATAAGTTTTAAAGAGCAAATGAAAATACTAAGTCTTGGTATGTAAATGAGGAATAGCAATTCTAACCACAGTGCACTCACCCCGAATCTCTCTCTACCCCACTCCTTTGGAGCCACTGGGCACCCTGGCACACAGTACACAGGAGGAAGCATGGCGCAGAAGGAAGGCTCCATGGTCATAAGGCAGAAAAGCTGGAGTTTTCTTTCTGCTGTGCATGAATAAGCTCTGTAGCTCTGGGCAACTCATACTCTCTGGGTTACAGTTCTCTCATCTGTAAAATGAGGGGACTGGAAACTCAGTAATTTCTAAATTCCTTTTCTCTTCTAAAATTCTTAGACTTTTAGCTCAGCAATTCTCTTCCAAAACTTTTTCCTCCCTCTGCAGTCATCATCTTTCCTCATTCCATGCAACCCGGCATCTTGGCCTGTTGTTCTGGAAACCTCCCAATAAAGGCATCTTTTATGCTCATGATACAACTACCTTAAACGAACTGAGTTTAGTCATTTATTCTCTCCCTTTCCTTCTATACCAGTGGATTTTCAAAGAGTATTCTCTGGGCATTAAAAGAATTGAAAGCCAAGGAGAAGGGGAGAGGGCAGGTAAGAAAAAAGCAGAATAGACATGACTCAATCATCCAATCCATTCGAAGTTATCTTCATTTAATAAGATTTCTATTGCTATCATTTTAAGTTAAAAACTACTATTTTATACCATATTACCACTAATACCACATATTCTCTTCTTCAACTCTGTGCTGCAATCCCAATACACCCCAGTGGTTCTAAGTATTCCAATATGGCATAAGTATTCTTACTATTTTTTAGGGCGCTGGCAAATTCTGGGCCACCTTTGTCCTTGAAAATAGGGAAAACATCTGGTTGAGGAAGCTGATTGGTAGTCAACAGAGCTTTTTGTAGTTTGATCCTTCCTTCCAAGAGCTGGTCCCACAATGCTGAGAAAGAAAAAAGAATTCCATTCTTTGTTTATACAATCTTCTTGGGGAGGGGAAGAGACAGAATATCACACTAGTCTCGATAAGCAGCACAGCTTTATCACAGTTTCATGCCATGGAAACAATCTCTATTATAGGAAATAAATTCAGTATCTTGGAAGCAAATATTTGCTACATGAGAGAGAATGCTAAAGCCCAAAGAGAAGAGAAAACATTCTTCTCTTCAATCTTCCACAGTTGCCAGAAGTACTAGAGCAGAACCAGCTAAGCAGCTCAATGTAGAAATGGCTGGCTAAGCATAGAGGAATAGGGCTTTAGGCCTCCACATAAGTGGGGCATGTCACAAACTAATTGGAAGGACACAGGAGAGAGCGATCAGCCAAAAACAAACAAACAAACAAAAAGGACATCAAATGCAGACACTGAAAAATAAGCAAACAGCAAACCATGTACAAACCTATCTGGTTCTTCACGGCTCTGCCTTTTTCCACTTCCTCGGAAACTTTGACGCTGGAGAAGGTCATCACCACACCATCATCTTCACTGTTCCTGTCTTCAGCCCTATCTTCCTCACTCTCACCCTCGAAGTCTTCCTCACCATCCCCTTCTTCCATGCCACTCTCCTCTTCTTCGTCTTCCTCCTCCTCACTGCTACCAAGGTCATCCATTCCCTCGGTAAATTTTTCAAAGTCTTTGATGTTCTGGACACTGAAGTCTGGCGCCTTCCCGGAGTGGATTGTGCTCCCCTTCCTCCAGGCCAGACTACTGTCCCTATTACTACTACACTCCTCTTCCTCAGCACTCATGGCAGCCTCATCGAATTCCTCCATACCCAGTCCCTCTGAATCACCATCTCCAGACTCTTCATCAGATATTTCCTTGTCTAAACAAGGGAGAGAAGAAGGAAAAAATGAATATTACCTGGAGACAAATACCAGGCCATATCTCTCAACTACAAAATCATGGCAGCTATCCAAAAAATGTATTACTGTACTCCAATAAATATTAACTACACATCTACCATCTTTAAAATGCTAAGGGAGAAGCAAAGATGAATAAAGCATGACTCCTATCCCATCAAAAGGTTCTAGTAAGAAAGACTATAATATAGAGAATTAAAAGTGCTTTGACAAAGTTTAGATAACCCAGAGGAAGGGGAAATTTTAACTGTGGGGCAAGTGAATTTAAGCAAGGAGATAAAGAAGAGGTAGTCTTTGGTCTGGACTTTGAAGAATGGTCAGATTTCAACTGGTGTGAGGGAATTTCAGTTTTCCCAAACCTACACCTAAAAAAATATTGGTCATTATTAACTATCCCAAATGCACAATCTCTATCGCACAAGTGTGATATTTATTAAATACTTATTAAGCACCTGTTATGAACCACACATAGATAAAAGAGCTAAAGAAAGACAAACAAAATGTGATACTTGTGTGGAGGGGTTCGTAATCTGGTGGGAGTGGTAGAGATGCATACCAATAATTATGTTACAATGCCATTAGTACAGTATATAGAGGAGGAACCACCTAACTCTCCTGGAAAGGTGGGAATGGCTTCACATGTAGGAGACATTATAGTTTTACTTATTAAGCATAAATAACAGCTCATCAGAGAAGGGGGAAAGAAAAGATAAAACAGCATCTGCAAAGGTCCAGCACCACGAAAGTATATTGGAGTACAGAATGGTGGAAGATGAGCCTACAGAGTAACCCCAGGACCAAGTCAGGAGGGGTCTTATCTTCCATGGAAGGAGTTTAAACTTGATCCTACAATAAATGGAATGCCAGTTAAGGCTCCTAGTTTTACTTATACTTAGGGTATCACCTGATTACAGTTTTTCCCGGGTATCTGATCTCTTCCATGCTAGAACACAAAGGTCCCATGTACAGCAAGCATAATTATTAGACACAGGTACCAGTTACCAACAACTTTCTTCAGTAATGATTTCATGAAAATGTGATAAGTCTTCAGTACTACTTTTAAAAACTATATTACCTCAAGACACAAAGGCTATCAAAAATATAATTACAAAAACTAAGTGCAAAAAAACCCCCAGAAATAATCTTTTAAGTTCTTTGAATGTATGCCATTTCCCAGATTAAGAAACATTCCTAGAGTACTAATTAAGAGTACAGATCTTAGAGTCAGACTGCCTTATTTGAGTCCTGGCTCTTCCACTTACTAGCTGCATGGCCTTGAGCAAATTACTTAACCAATCTGTCCCTCTGCTTCCTTATCTGTAAAATGGGGCTAAATAGTACCAACCTCACAGGGCTATTGGGAGAATTAAATGAGATAATACATGTAAGGAGAATGATAACATTTTTTGAAGACTTACTGTATTCCACGCTCTTAGAACTTAAAGAGCTTACCACTATGCCTGACACATGGTGAGAGCTCAATAAATATTATAATATTTGTCTCATACTGGTCTCTTTATCAGTCTCTAGGCAAAGAATGTGAAATGAGTTTATCAGTAGCCTCTAAAACTATATCAAGTACTAAATCATGGATATCATAACTAGAATGAAAGTTTCTTTTATACTATCTGTGGATACTCAATATGGCACTTCTGACCTCTCCAAAGGAAAACAAATGGCATCCACTCAATAATCACCAAATCCAGCGCCTTATTCTACTCTGCTCTAAAATTATAAGGTCACACTGTCTTGCAGAGAAGAGGAAAGGACTATGTTATTTTATGATGGCAAAAAAATGAGTTTCACAATATCATACAGTGACCCAAAGCAAGACTTGAAAAACTGAAAAGGGTCAAAATCCATGAGTAGCAATCTCATCAGACACAATTTTTCAACACATAGCCCTCTCAATATCCAATACGCATTGCCTTTTCTCTCATTTAGAGTGAACTATATTAGTCTAGACATAAGGAATATAGCAACTTAACTGCTCCAGGTTTAGATTCCTATGAAGTGAAATTAAGTACTTCTAAGGCCCTTTCTAATGCCAAATCACAGGTCTCTCTTAATATAACAGGTGGAGGTACACAGACTAGTCTTGCAAAGGTCATTAAAAAAAAGAGAGGGTTATTTTAACTCTAAAAAAAATAGGGAAGAGAATGAGTACAATGGAAAAATAAAAGGCAAATATGTCTACTCACCAGATGAACCTGACAGTGGATGCTCCCAATGATTGTCCTTCCAAGCTTTTCTAGAGGTTGTCCTGCCGGAATATCTTTTATCTGTGTCCAAGAGGGAGGCTGATGCCAGTTTTCTAATGCTACCCACAGCCAGGAAGTCACCTTCCCCATCTTCCCCTTCATCAAACCTGTCAATCACTCTGGCAGCAGTGGCTGTGGGGGAGGGGAGAAATTAATCAATCTCCAGGTCAGAATTAATGGTAACCCTGTCCAACCCTTTCAACAAATACTTGAATGTCCTCTACAAAATCTCCAACTTCCTGGAACAGGGAACTCATTACTTCCCAGGGTAAAATTCTATCTTAACTGCTGTTCCTGAACAGAAAGCTGATTCTGTCTCTACTATTAGGATTTATTTCTATGCCTTGGATCATGTAAAACTAGTGTAATTCTTCTTCCATGTATGACAGTCACTCAAACGTTGTATGTCAGCCATCAACATGTTCTATCCTCACTCCTTTGCATCTCCAGGAATTTTCTTTGCTTATCCTGGCTAAATAGCCCTAGTTCCTTTAACTGATATTCCTAAAACGCGGTCCAGCACTCATATTTATCCTTCCTTATTCTCCCTTCCTCACACTTCTCTGACTCAAGTCAAAAGCAGGATTACTCCCAACTATACCTTGAACGTGAACTTAAAGAACAGCAGTCTTACTCATCAGTCCCCAAGCAAATGTCTTGTGGCCTGAAGAGGCTCCGACAAGACCATGGAAGACTACTTCTTTCATTCTCCAAGTTCTCACGGACAGTTTTAAAAATGGGTAAGACTTTCTTCTCATTTCTAACGCAATCCCGGTAAGAGCATCCTGAAAGATAACTCCCAAACTGCTACCAGACTCCGGCTCCCTGCGACAGCCCTCGACCAACAATTAACCCTAGCCTGAGTTCGCAGGATGCTCCGCCCACCCGAGCACCAAATCTAGAGTGCGTGTCAGAAAGAAGCCGAAGCCGTCCTCCGGAGCTCGGGGCAACCCTCCCGGGAGGCAATTTTCCTCTACACAAGGACAAGGAGAGTAGGCCGGCCCCACACATGGCGCCCAGGTCCGCACCGGGCCGGGCCCACAGCTCCGCACGTGGTCTTGCCCCAGTCAGCCTCACCCTCCTCCGGGTCGGCCTCAGGATCCGCCTCGCGCGGTCGCGGGTTCAACAATTGTTCCAGCTGCAACGCCAAGGGCTGCGGCCCTGCCATCGTCACTAGGTCTCGCTCCGCTCCGCGCCGCGAATGTGAATGTCGGGATCCAGCCCGGGCCCGGACGCTCTCTCCCCGCCGGGACCTCTCCCCGGGAGACTATACCCAAGCCCGGCGAGGAACCGCGCTCAGCTCCAGGCTGGCAACTTCCGGGAGGCGCACGGGAGGGGGTGGGGCCTTTTGCGTCACAACGGGCGTTGCTAGGATGAAGGCGGAAGCGCCTGGGAGGCTGAAGAGATTTTCGCCGTCCGGGCGCCTGTGCGCGTGCGCTTGCGTCGAGGGGGCGTGTGGGCCGCGCGGGAGCGCGCAAGGGGACGTAGCCATCGCCAGCACTGATCCGAGAGACAGCGATGTGAGCGGGGTTGTCTGCCTGCAAAAAGTATGCCTCAAGACTTCTCCGAGATTTGCTTAGAAATAAAGTGTAGTGTAGTGGTGACCCATGGTGGCTGATTTGGGAAGGAGGAGGGAGTAAAGGGAAAGCGTCTCGAGCCTCAGGGCGCTTTCGGGCACGCACAGCCTGGGACCAAAGGCAGGTCTGGCATTTCACAATTTGGAAGAGTCTGGGGCCGGTCTTAAGCCTCTGGCCCCGGGGCAGCCAAGATTTGAGAATCCTGTGTTAGAGATGTGCCTGTGTAAGTGTGCGGCGGACTGTTATTAATAGGAATAATTAGAAATCGCTACAGCTGTGCATAAATAAAGATCGATTATGTAGCTTCTCCAAGTAGCCTTGTCTGCGCAGGGAAAGCGAGTTGGTGTGGAGATTACTACTGCACGCCCAACGATATTGATATCTTTACTGTTCAAAGATGAAAGCATACTCAGACACTTGCAGAAAAACTCAGGTCTATCAATAGAGGGACACGGATAGACTCAAAATATAAAGACTTAATAGGATTAATTTAATTGTGCCCAGGCACATGGAAAGATACAATCCTTTTATATTCCCTTTTCCTCATCGAACATTCCCTGACTGCCCGCTATGTGGCATGCACTGCTAGATGAGATACAAAGATGAGTAAGTTAGATTCTTTCTTGATGAAGATCAGCATAGGAGGGCAGAAAAAACATGTCAACAAAACTGCAATAAGGAATGATAACTGTGTGTACAAAGTGGTCTATCCTTACAGTATCTGAGGTCACCTGTAGAGACCTAGAACCCCCAAAACAGAAACTGCCTCGAAAGAATTGAGTGCCCGGTGACATCCTTGGATACAACCCAGGCCAATTGGGTCCCATGGCTGAACTGCTTGAGGAACCCTCAGCTCCTCTGTGTTTACCATGGGAGGGAAGTGAGGGTCCCTGACTTTCACAGTCTTCATATGCTTTCAGGATCAAGAGTGCTGAGAGACCACCACTTTAGTGTGCCTTGTCCTATGTCCTTTTCCTAGGTGGCTGCAGAGGGGAAGGTGAACCTGTCTTAGAGTAGACGCCTCCCCCAAACATGGAAGGGAAAGAATGCCAGGCTAGAACCTAGGCTCCCTAGGCAGGGGACTAAGGCAAAGAGAACTGCTTTTTACCATCTGCAGGAAATATCAGGCTAGGAAACAGCTCTAAAAAAAAAAAAAAAAATCCCCTATAATTGCAGTCCAGTGCCTGTGTCTAGGGCCCCTCAGAGCAAAAACATTCTCAGGCTATGACAAGGGGCCATTGCCCTGGGTTTCAAAAGACAAAAATGTTTCAGCCCACATTTAGGCAACCACCTCCCCTAATCCTCTTCCTTTTCTATTTTGGACACTAATAATGCTTAGAAACCTGGCCTTGGGGTGAAGAAAAGGGAGAAAAGAGGGAGGAAGGCAAGACAGGTCAGAGACCACCTCTAAGCAAATAGGACACTGTTTTGGGTGATTCTGGACAGAAAATATAGACTTGCTTACCTCTCTTCTCTGTCCTGCTCCCCACTGACTTGGGAAGCCTTTTGAGGAAAAAATCAAGACCATTCTCCTGTCACACACATTCCAGGATCCCAAAAATGCTTCCCCAGCTTTCTTACCCCATACTGAGAGTAGGGAGGGGACTCCAGGAGTGGAAGAAAGAGGAAAGAATTCTAAAACTTAAGATGCAACTGAGAGAAGTCGAGCCATGGGACAGGAGAGCAGTCTCCTAAATGTTCTCTCTATGCCCCATTCCCATCTAGTTTCTCGAGAAGGAAAGGGGTTTCCTTAGGGGTATGTAGACGGCTATATAGAGTGGACTATGGGAGGAGATATTTCAAAGACTGTACCTCCCAGAAGAAATGTAAATTTCTGGCTGCTCTAAAGATAAGAGCCGATGACATAAGCAAAAGGTTGGGAATAAATGGGAGTACACTCTCAGAACAGTGCCCCCCCCCGAAAAGGTCAGAGAGTCTCATGGTTCATAGTCCCCTCTGCAGCTGCCTAAGGGATGCAAAGTGGCAGAAAGATGTAGAAATAGCAGAGGATGGGCAGTGGTGACATTGCATTACCACCACCCTCCCTTGTCCAAATCAACTATCTGCCTCATAACCAGGAGTTTCAAGAGTTTAGGGAAACCAGATTCTTACCTGCTGCTCTTCTCAGATGCTATTAAACTCCAGGACCCAGGCCCCTGCCAATGCCTATCCTGTCTTTTCATGCATACTCCTCTCCCACCTTGTCTCACCCTAAAGTAGCCCTCCAGCCTCCCCTAGCCTTCTCCAGCCAAGAGAAGTTTGGTGGGTGAGCTTCGCCTCCCTTACCCAGGGCAGATGGTGGCTCCTGCTGCTGGTACCTTGAGGGCAGGTGGTGAAAGGCACAGAGGAGGCACCAAGGCTTTAAGATGGCCACAGGGAGAAACCAGACTGCCTAGCCCTGCCAGAAAGGAGACTGCCTTCTTGGGCGGGAGGGGACCACATTGGTGCTCCCCTATCAGCGCCTCTCTAGAGAGCTCACAGCCTGGGCTGGTGGGGATGGTGCAGCACTTCTCTGCACCTCAGGGAAGAGGTGGGCAATCTGCTCTGATGAGAATGAGAACAGTTCCTGACATTTCTACATCTTCTCTCAGCGGCTCCAAATCTGACTGCTAAGCTTTGCCACCTGTTCAAGTACTCATTAGGGTCCAGGATACAGCACTAAGGGGGAAAGAGTGAACTGCAGCCATAGAGTCAGAGAAGAATTGTGTCCACACAGAGCGCCCAACTCTGAAACGCTTCTTATCAAGTACTCAATTCCACAATAAAGCTGCTAAATAATTGAGCAGGCTTGATAGGAAAATGCATCTTCCCAATGAGCATACGTTCAGTTAAATAAATGTCTTTTAAGGGGATGGCTATAATAAATAAGTTGGCTATGATTTAACGTATATAAATGCTAAAAGGGCAAAAACAAGCTGATTCACTGATTGCATACAAAGAAGATAAAGAAATGTGCTGTATGCAGAGGCTAGAAGTTTCAAAAGTCTCCCCTATATTTCATAAATTTGGATTTCTTAAAGAACACTGTCAGATTCCTCCCTGATGGTCCTCCCGATTGCATTAGCTGTCATATGGATGCAGTGAAATATTGCTTATTTTAAAGCCTTCTTGGCAGGAAAGATACACTTGGTGTATCTTAACAAGAAATGAAAACAACACTGGAAATTACATAACATTTAATGTAAAACCTTGATTTTTCAAAATGAAATAAATAACCCAGACTGAAATCAAGGTGATACGGAAAAAAAATTCTGGAACTCTAATAGCATCTGATATTAAACACACACATATTTCATAGTAGATAAAATATTTAAATTCCTTCCACGTTTAACAAAGGCTTTGAAGGAACTGAACTACTTTTCAAAACCTATTGGCAACTGTCAGTTAACATTTGATTTTTATATTGGTTATTTTTATTCATCTTTCAGAGAAATGTAATATATATCGGTGCCAGGCAAAATAGTTTTTCTTCTGGGGAACTTCAAATGTAACAAATATTATAAAACAACTAGTTCATATCATTTATGTGAAAGAGATTAAAGTATTTCATTTCTAGCAGTACTGTATGTACATTCATTTTACATTTCAAACCATCAAATTAGGGAAATGAAACTGAAAAGGACCAACTCTCTATATTCGTTGGTAACCGACATTCACAAGTCCAGTTTCCCATGTGCAGAGAGGAGAGAATGAGAGTGCATGGAATTTCACGTCTAATCGCAGACCGGGGCCACTCATTTTTAGCCATAAATTTGAATTCTATTTTGAATTCTACTTTACTTATCAGCAAACATCTCTTCAACTTTATTAGTTAAATCCACATAATGCAGATCTGTAGCTAATAACATCAGGAAGCTTGGTTGGCATTAGAAATGGGGTTCAACCACAGCCAAGGTAAAAAGATACCCCCATCTTGCCTTTCTTCCTTCTAGCTTCTGAGGGGTCATTCAGCTCCCAATCTTGCCTCCCTTCTAGTTCTTAAAACATTAAATAACACACCAATTATCTAAACATCAGATTTTCTATTTTTATTAAAAACTCACAAATTTATTCAACATGTTTTCTTTCATACAGTGAATGGTCTAATATGCACTGGAGGTCACACAAGCTTAGGTTTATCAGAACAATAAAAGACATATGAGAAATTTAATATATAAAGAAAAAAGTAGCAGCTGTTGACTGCATATTTGACCATAAAATTTAAATATTTTGGACTTTTATTTTAAAGACACAAAAATAAAACCTGTGTGAGTCTATATAAGTCATATTAACAATTCCATGAATGTTCAACAGGACTAAAAATTAGCAAAGATGTTTTTTTCTTAAATCTTGTAACACTTTTTTTTTTTTTAACACTTTCTCAGGTTGTGGTGCCAAGCACCTTTACAGTATTTGTGCTATAATTATCCTATTTGGCAAGTGTCTGAATATCGTGTTTTCTCTTTGCCTTGTGTAAACAACACCTTTTTACATACTAGCACAGTGAGCTGTGAGCCCTGCAAATCTGGCAAAACATCTACAGGAAAAAAAAAAATGAACAATTTTGGTTGATTGCTCAAAACGTTTTGTTTTTGAACAAGAGGTTTCAAAACAGGATATATTAGTAAAACACTGAACTCCTGAATTTAACATTATACGTAAACAGTTGACTGTTTTTAGTTCAATAGTCTTTTTTTTTTTTTAACTCTGTGTGTGTGAAGGTAGAATACTTTTCTTGTACAGCTGATATTCAAGTCATTTTTACTGAGAGGTCTGGCCGGAGACCATCTTATGCAGTGTGTCTGTGTGTATATCTGTGTGTGTAGAGCTTTGTGAAGGTAGAAGAGTTGATACTGAGGGCTTTACATTTAGAATTTTGCAATTTTGGTAAAAACAAAAAACAAAAAAACCCAGAGAGACAAAAAATATATGTATATAGTCCCACCTGATGCACAGCGGGTCGGCGTTTCTGAAGTTCTAAGAGTTTGTTGTCGCTGTTGCTGAACTCTGAGACGAACACTAACAGATTTCCCAGAGCCAGAACCGTTTCTGGCTGGCCAGGGAGCGCCGGGGCAGCTTCACCTCCCTCACCGGGCTTCGAGGGCAGCTTCCCTCCCCGCAGCTCCTGTTGTCACCCCTGGCTGTGAGCCCCTGCGGGCCGCTGTGGGTGTTTCTGTGCCGCCCGCCCACCAAAAGCACACGCCCGCGGTGTCTTTCCACGGATCCGGGTCCGGGTGGGAGGTGGGAGAGGTCTGCATTTCCCTTCGGGAACCCCAGTCCTGCACTTGCCAGTCAGCGCGCTCGGATCCCAGTCCTACCTCCAGGCAGATTTGGATCCTATTTCGTGTCCCCCTTTCCCATCCAGTCTCCCCAGACGGAAAATGGTCCCCAAGACTGGAGGATGGTGGTGGTGGGGTGACTTGCCTTTTATTTTTTTTTCTTTTTTTCTATTTTTCTTAAATAAAAGTTCATTTCTGTACAACGACGAACTCCGCGGACCGTGTGAGACCCCGCTACCACACGGCCGCCTCGTTTATTTCGGGGGGGTGGGACAGGTGGTTCCCATAGCTCGCCCCGCCGTTGACCGACAGAGACGAGAAGGGCGGGCTGGGCCCGAAGACCTCAGCCGACATCGAATGTAGAGGCCCAGGCAGGCTGGGCTCAGGGCTGGGCGAGTCCCCGGGGGGATGCGCCAGAATGTCGGTGAACCTCTGTGCCTCGCTCGACGGGTGGTGGCCGGGCAGCGGGTGCTCCAGGCCGCCCAGGGGCGTCCCAGATGGCCCGGACGACGGCACGAAGGGCAGGTCCACTGGCGTCTGAGCCTGCGAGGAAGGGGGTCCTTGCGGGAAGAAGTCGTAGTTGCCCCCAGGCCCGTAGTACTCGCTCTGGTAATCTGCGGAGCGTCGGAGAGTAGCATGTCAGAGCGGGGCCCTGGGTGGGGCAGGGTAGAAAGGGCAGGAAGGCGTGCTCGCCAGCCGACAGGGGAGGGCAACGCGGGGCACTCGCCGTTCGTGGGACTCCCCTGCAGGGCTGGAACCAGGGAAGAGGCTGGGTGCAAACACAGGAGCGGTTCCCTACCTGCCCACCCGCCTCAATCTAGTATGAGAATTCAGCCCTTGGTCTCTCTACCTTCCCCTTGACTTACTCCCCAGCCTTCGTCCATCAATCCATTTCTCTATAGAAAGCGAGAAGCGCCTCCCGCGCTGCCACCCGCTTCCAACGAAGCCAACCCTGGCCTGGCCGCGCCCTGCACGGGGCAGCACACCCACCTCCGTAGAAGGAGAAAGGTCCGTTGGGGATGAGCTCGCCCGGCTCCAGGCGGTCCACGAGCGGCCGCATCCGGCGCGGACTGCGGAAGAAGGCGTGGCGCCGGGCACCCAGCGCGCTTAGCTGCTTCATCCTCCGTTCTTTGGAGCGTCGGTTCTGGAACCAGACCTGAAGCACAAACGCCGCGGGGTGAGGCCACGAAGACCCCATCCACCACTTCGGGTACGCGGTACGGCGGGGTCCCTCACCCCTTCACCGCCTAGCTCTCAGCGCTCCGTGTGTGTGTGTGTGTGTGTGTGTGTGTGTGTGTGTGTGTGTGTGTTGTGTGGTGGGGGCGATTCTCAGAGCTGGACAGCGCAGGGAGACCTCTGAGCCAATGGTGAACAGGATTTCCGCCTAAGGGTCCTGGGCAAGACGACCAGCCCAACGAGAGGCAGTTGGAGTTTGTTTCTTACAATCACACTGTCATAGTTACAGCTTCTCGGGGACTGTACACATATACATTCAACCTCCCCAAGTAGTGTCAGACTCACGCAGCTTCCATTTCACGGTCTCTGGCAGTACCCTCCCCCGCATGATAGTGACGGAGAATTAAACAGCCTCCTGTTGACACTCAGTCTCCCAACCATAGTGACACCGAAATGCACAATCTCCTTTTCACACCCACGCAAATCTCCCAGTGTTGAAGATACTTATCCATAGCCTCTCACTCATAGTGACACAGACATGCAACCTCCCATTCACGTGTGCACAGGTTGGCACAGCCTTCCAGAGGCCAAAGAGCCTCCCACAGAGGGCAGCTTGCATACGTGTGCCCAAACACGCTCAGCCTCCCAGGCACATCCACCCACAGCCTCACGGAGCCTCCAGATACGATGAACCGGACACCTAACCTTGGGCTTGAGAATCGACCAGAATCACACGCAGTCGCAAATCCTCACAATGCCCACAAAGCTGCCGAGATGGCTGCCTCCCTTCCTCATCCCACCCTGGACTGCCAGAGGTACGGCTGACTCCGGCCGGATCACTTCAACCCAGGACGCCACACTTCTCTTCCGAGAGAAGTCTGTTCTGGAGCTTGTCTAACTGGGCAAGAAACCCACAAAGTCGGGGTTAGGGACGCAGAGGGAGATCACGTTGTGCAGAGCCAGGGAAACCGGTGGGCGGTGTAGAAACAAAGGGTCCCAACTCCAGCCGAGGTGTCTGACAATGTCCCCTCCTTCCAGCTTCCTGCTGAGTCCCCGTCCCCCTCGCCCTCCGCCACCACTATCACCTGAGCTGGACCGGGAAAAAGAAGAGACCTAGGGATTTTCAGATGCTCTACACATCAGGAGGCACTTCAAAGGTCGCGCGGGTAGGGATGTGTCTGTGCCTCTTCCCTCCCCCTCCGCCAGCCTCCGCAAACTCGCTCCACTGCTGGAAGCTGGCCCGGAGGAGCCGTGTGGGTCTCGGGGGAACTGAGTGGCAGGCCGGGGCCCTGACCTGGATGACGCGCATGTTGAGGCCAGTTTCCTGAGCCAGCTGCTCGCGGATGTGGCGCGTGGGCTTGGGCGTCGCGGCAAAGGCGGCCTTCAGCGTCTCCAGCTGCTTGGCTTTGATGGTGGTGCGCGGCCCCCGCCGCTTGGCGCCCAGGTTCTGGTCGTCATTCTCGTTGCTGCCCCCTTCCTTGTCTGATACGTTGGCGCTTTCCGAGTCCTTGGCGTCGTCCTGCGACGGGTCTTGGGAGTCCGGAGACAAACTGGGGTCACTGCCCGTGGTGGCTGGAGAGAAGGAAGGTACAGGTGAAGAGCGGCCTTGGTGAGCCTTCTTCCCCCAGGACCCGCCCGCCCCTAGCGAGCGGGAAAACTGGGGCCTCACCCGAATGGAGGCTGTTCTCTTTGGCGACACTGCTGTTGCTTAGGTAATCCTCTTTGCAGACGAACTTGTTCTCGTCGATGATGTAGAGCTCCTCGCCGGTGGAGAGCTGCTTGTTACACATCATGCAGGTGAAGCAGTTTAGATGAAACACTTTGCTCCTCGCTCTCCGCACCAGGTCGCTAGGGGAGATGCCCTGCGCGCAGCCTGCGCATTTGGTACCGAAACACCTGCAGATGGAGGGTTGGTGAGGATCAGGGAGAGACAGAGGCAGAGAGAAAGAAGAGGGAGAAAAAAGAAGCAGAAAGTGGAGGAAGGAGAAGAGGAAAGGGAAAATGAGTCAGAGCGCGCCAAAAAGAAAGAGGCAGAATGCCGATCAAGTGGGCAAGAAGACAGGAAGAAAGTGCGGGCACCATGAAAAGTCAAGGAGGCGATACACAAGGTTAAAGTGAGAGAGCGAGGGGCCCAAGCTGCCCCCACCTCTAACCTCACACCCAGTGTTGTCCCAGAGGAATAAAAGCGCTGCCGAAGAAGGCAGCAAGGCGTTGGATGGGAAGTGGGAGAGAGGCACTTATTTTCCGATTAGATTCAGAAAACAGTCAAATTCGAACTAGAGTTCCACATAAACGCGTCCCAAGCCCTGCTTTTCTCTTTCTAGTGACGCCTCTCTTTTACCGCAAAAGGACCCGCGCGGCAGGCTGGGCTCTGGCAAGGTCCAGTCCCGCGGCGAGTAAACAGCACGGAGAACCCAGACTGCCGCAGCTGGACCGCCGCCACGTTCAAACCCCAAACCCCGCAGGTCGACGCAAGCTTGGCGCCAGGCTTTGCTGGAGAGCCATGCCTCTGGGCCCCACTGGCATCCCGCGCGGTTTGCCGCTCCCTAGCTCGGCTTCAGCCAGTACCAGGAAAACCGGATGAGGCCTGCGAAGGCTCAGAAGCTCAACCTGCGCTTTTTCTCGGCAATACCAGCCTACCGAGCTGTTTGCTCCCTAGTCCCTCACAACCAGAGCCACACGTCGAGGAGCGGCATTGGGACAGGTGGCTTTGAACCCCCACCTTAACTTTCAGTTTGATCTGTAACCACAACTCAGAAAAGCAGAAACCAAGTCAGCCCAGTTAACTGGGAGATTTCAAACTCTCACAAGGGAATTACAATTTGCATCTGCTCTTGTTCTTCTCTGTTGACTTGCATGTAGTGTGGATTTAGTGGTAAGATAGCGAGTTTAAGGGAATACAATTAAAATGCTAAATGGAGGAGGGGCATCAGGAGAAACTCGGCTTTTGCTTGGGTTTCAGCAAGGAAGTGGCTGAGGATGGCCGGCAGGGCCTGAGAGCGCGGAACCGTGCCTCAGAGCCAGAAGTCCGTGTTGAACGGAGGCCCAACCTCCCTCCAACCCCGTTGCACGGGGGAAGCAAGGGAAAAGGTCTTCAAGGAGGTTGTGGCCTCGGGGCATTTCACTGGCACCGTGTGCCAGTTTGCTCACGCCGGTGCTTGGAGGCCGGTTGGGGTTTGGGGAACACCCGGGATGTGCAGGATAGGCATCAGAGCCGAGCTCTTCTCTGTCGCTGCCTAGGCAGGCGACTCGGGCACTCCATGCAAAACGCTCCGCGGTTCCCGCCAAGACCCTTTGGAGACGAAAAGGCAGTGGCATGGAGCTACCCCGGGCTTCTAAGCTCAGCTTGGATGGCCAGCAACCCAGGAGGCCCGGAGAACGCAGTTGCTGGAGAGCTCCCCGCACGGGGAAAGACCGGTACCGGGACTACGACTCATGAGGCTGTGCTGCCTCTCTCCAAGCTTGGAGGGGCTTCTGGTCCGAGGCGCACTCAGACCCTTCTTTCCCACGCATGTGCAGCCAAGCCTGTACCCACAATTTCCAGGACGCGAGCAGAGCTGCGTCCCAGGCGCCCAGCGCGCCAGCTGGCGAAGAGGCGGGCGCCGTGGGACTTGGCTGCTTTCTCCAAAGGCAGCTCCTAACTCGGCGGCTGCGGCCACGCTGACCTCTGATCCGTAGCTGGCCGGGAAGGGCCCGCGGGGAGGGAACAGTATAGGTGCTCCAGGGAAGTACTCACCGGAAGAAGTCGTTCTTGCAGTAGAGCTTGCCTTCCCGGGAGAAGCACTTCTCGGTCAGGTTGCATTTACATTCGCAGCACTGAACGCACTTAACGTGCCAGGCCCTGTCCAGCACGTTCAAGAGGAAGCGGTCCAGTATGGGCCTTTTGCAGCCGGCACAGTGCACCATGGTCTTTGGTTTGGTTGGGTGAGGCCCGGAGAGAGAAGAGCAGGTAGAGCCGAGGGGATGACTCCCGAAGACGATCGGCAGTAGCCTCCCAGCCCCTCCAAAAAGAGGGAACACACTCGGCGGTGCAAGCCAAAACCCACACCAGGAAATCAAAAGAAGGGGAAACGAGGCAAATGGGGGCGGGGTGCTCCTTGGTGGTGTGCAGCCCTGGAGTCCCAGGGCCGCGGGGCACAGCAGCGCCGCAGCAGCTCCTGGGGCGTGGAAAAGAGTCTCAGGCGGGCGCGAAAGCGACTCTTCTGCCCAGAGCCCGGGAAGGAGTGAAGGTCACCGAGAACGGTGACGGGAACGGAAATAAATAAATAAAACGGAGACCGAGAAGGAAGAGGACGACGCGGCGAGCTCGGGCTGCAGGGAAAGAGCCGCTGAGTTCTCTCGGGCTTGAGGTAGAGCTGTCAGAAGTCAAAGTGCATCTGCTTTTGTCGGGGTATGAGGGCGGGTGTGTGTGTGCCTGGCTGCCCGCCACCGGGATTTCCTCTCCTCTTTTTATAAAAGAAAAGAACAAAATGAGTAGAGAAGCTTTGGATCCTAAACTGCCGGCATCGCGCAGCGGGTTGGGACGCACTGGGCGCCCGCTGTGGGCCGAGGGAAGGGGCGGGGGCAGGCCGAGGGGGAGAGAGGGAGGGGAGGGCAGGAGTAAGATCTCGTTGTTGACTGTTTTTGTTGCTTAGGTTTCCCCCCTTTTGGAGACGTGTTTGTGTCAATGGAGATAGGAGAGGGACAACTCCGGGCGGACGCAGCCAGACGCACTCGCTCGCTCCCCACCGCCCCAACCCCGTCACCTGGCCCGTGGCCTGCCAGGCGGCCTCCGTGTTCTCGGGACCGCCCTCCCTGCGGTTGGACTCCTTCGGGGAGATGATACTGGCTGGCTCCTCACCGCGCCTGGCCGTGCATCGTGGCTCCAGTCACAATTCGCGGCCGCCTCGGCGCGGTGCCCCGCATCGCTGGCCCACACTTCGGCTGCTTGCGTCCAACCCCACAGTTGCTCGACTTTCTTTTCTTTTCCTTTTCCCCTCTTTTTTCGTTGTGGTGGCAAATCTGGGTTTCCTTTCTAGCCTCTTTCTTTCCTTCCTTTTTTTTTCTTTTGCAGCGGGAGGAGTCAGGAGGAGGGGGAGTAGCTTGGAGAGCTTTTAAAAACGTCCTGGCGCAGTGGCTAGAGTTCTGTGGGGCGGGAGCAGCTCGGCACCGGCCGTCGCTGTCGCCGCCCGGGCCGCGGTTCGTTGCTGGCTCTCTCTGGACAAGCGTCCCTCTATCCCCGGTCTCCTGGCCCAGTCCGCCGCCCCGGCGCGTCTCTCCCCAGCTCCGGCGGCTCGGTCACTGCTCCTGGCTGTTGGCTGAGCTCTGGAAGCCCCCTCGCCTTAATGCAGCGCCCGCCGACGTCACGGAGGCCTACGACCAATCAGCGGCTCGCGGTCCCTCTGTAAACCATTCTGCATCCCCCGGCCGGGGAGAGTGCGGGGAGACCGCGTTTAGAGGATCAGTGGCAACCGCAACCGCGGCCCCGCGCGGTGCGGGCGGCGGGTCGCGAAGTGCCTGGGCCCCCTCCTGTTCTGGTAAGGCGCTGGTTTCGACGGGAGGGACTGAGAGAACGCGGGAGTAGGCTCAGGCGGAGGGCAGAGTTTTGCTAGAAGGTGGGAGTAATCCAATCAAGCCTTGTTGAAGGTTGGGGTGCAGTTGGGTCCGGGAGCCCTGGCGGCCTTGGTGCACTGTTTGGCTTTGCAATACATTGGGTGTTGCTTTTCCTCCCTTCTTCTTGCTTTCTTGGCCTAGAAGTTTGCCCGAGCCCAGCGCGCGACTTTGGAGGAGTGGTGGAGGGAGGGCACTTGGCAGCAGGATCTCCCTCCTCCGGCTCTTCCTTCTGTACCCCCTCCCCTAATTCATCCAAAGTCTACAAGGTCCCGGTCTCTGGGAGATCTGGGTGTCCGTTTCCCGCAGCGCGGTCTTGGAAAGTTGATTCCGGCGGTTTCCTGGTGGGGGCGGGGGAGACCGGAGGCGCGGCGCCCGCCGGGGAGGGGGAAAGGAGTGGGTGGGGAAGCACCTCGGGTGAGGAGTTGCAACCCTGTTGAGAAGTTGTGAGGAAGCTGTGATCCGGAGACACCTTTTACTTAAAAACAAAACAAAACAAAACAAAAAAACAAGCAATCAGGCGGAAAAACGCCGAGTCCAGCGCCGGCTGGGGGGATGGTGGAATTGGCGGTGGAAAGGGGGACGTGCCGGGGTCTCCACAGAGAGGCAGCAGTGTTTTGGGGTGGGCAGGGCACGGGTAGAGTGGGCCTGGCTTCCGGTCCTCCCCTTTTCCAGGCCGCAGGCTGGCACCAATTTCGCCAGACAACCGCCGACTGTGCACATTCTCTGTAGTTCACTCCCAGGGAGCCCATACCTCCCTAATTTCGCCTGGAGTATAAACTCGGGACCACTGCCCATGGGGGCGGATTACCCCGGACGTGGGGGTCGTGTCTGGGTCCTGAAAGCCTTAGCCTCGAAGAGTCACTCTAGTTCTCTGGCCCATACCAATTAAATACCAAATTCCGTTTAGACAGCACTATTTCTATGCTTACCCATAGAAAGTTGGAAGCTAGCATGGCTAGGCAGTCCTGCTCTTTTGCTATTCGTTTTTGTTTTCTGGGAGAGGGAGTGCTAGGAAAGCGTATTTGGCCCTAGCGTGGAAGGAACTAAGTATGGGCAGCCAGTTGGGTCTAACTGGTGTTTGGGGATTGGCCTTTTGATCCCACTACCTGTATGGGGCTCGGACATCACACACAGAGCCTGGGGCTAACTTGGGGATAATGCGCGCTGAAACTCCCTTGCACTGAGCCTGGGTGGGCAGAGAATCTAGCCCTCTGCAAACAGAATACCCTCTTCGGACGAATCGGGAAACCGCTACGGAGAATTTGGTTTGTGTTTCTGTGGGACTGTGGTTTTAGGGTTCTGCCAACGCCCATTTCCTGCCTTCAAGACTCCGCTCGTAATGCCCTGCAACCCCGGGGCCTGCCGACACTCCCGCCTTGCCGTCCGCATCACCTTGTGATTGGAAGGCAAAGCCCAGTCCCGCCGAGAGCCCCTTTGGCGCTCCTCATATCCTGACCGCTGGGTGCGGGACCTCTAATGCTTCACGGTACCCTCTCCACACGGACACCTGGGCTCGGCTCCCGGTTGCGGGGAGGGAGGTGTTGGGACTGGTTATCTCTTTCGAATCAGCCCCCTCAATGAGTCTCTCCCAGGCTGGCGCTCAGGGCAAGGCTGGGAATGGAAAGGCGGTTCTCCAACCTAGCAGGCCAGCTTCGAGGGCTCAGACTTGGCTTTGTGCTCCTCCTGCGGACCCGACACTTCCAGAAACAAGCCGACCCGTACCTGGTACTCCAGGACCCGGGGAGACACTAATTGCTGCGCAGCGCGGGGTCCTCGCCTCCTCTATCAGGACCCGAGGAGCCTCCCCAGCTCTCTGCGCTGAGTGAGGTCCGCGGGGAGAGGCTGGTCCAGTCCAGAGGACTCCACGCTCCTCCCTCCTCCAGCTGTCTCGGTTCTTGCCGCTAGCGCCCTCGACCCAACCGCCTTTCTGGAATCTATAGGGGACCCTGTCCCGAGGGCCTCGCCCTCGCCCCTGCCCCAGCTGGGCTTCTTCTCATGCAAAGCAGAGGGGCCATGGGGGTGGGGGGCATTCGGCGGGGGACTTACGGGGTGACAGCTGGACTCGGCTGCCGACCCCTCCTGAACCGAAGGCCCGCCGCCTTCTTTTGGGTGGGCAGGAGTAGGTCGCTGCACGCCCTTGGGAGGTGCAGGGACCTTGGGATGTCAATGTGGGGGAAAGAGCACCCCTCCCTGCAGGCGCAACAAAGCAGTAGAGGAGTTGAGGGCGAGGACAGGATGTGGGCTCTGGGGCATCGCGGGCTCTGCTTGTCTCCTTGTCCAGATGGCTCAATAAACAGATTCGCGGGACGAACCCCGCATCTACTAGGAGATCCGAGAGCGCAACTCTACGCGCGCCTCCTGGCTCCTGATTCTAGGTTTAAAGTCCACATTTAACACCTTCACGGTGACAGCACACTAGATTAATGTTTTTTTAGTTTCCACTGAGTTTTTATTTTAAAATGTAATCGCTCTCAGGGACATGGAGAGAAAACTACCAGGCTTTCCTAATTTCCCGGCTCCCAAGTCTCTCAGCTCAGCATTTAAACCAATGTCTGCTCCGTGAGGAGCACTAACCTTCCCTCCTCACCTTCACTGCCAGCTACTGCTTGCATCCTGAAGTGCACAAGCACTTCCCTACCTAATACCCTACAAGTCACACAGACCCATAACCACGCACATGGTCCCAGGACATGTAAATTCTGGATGCGGTGATCCTCAGTGGCTTCAGAATCCTCTCCACCTCATCCCCAGATACTCTTGGAAAAGGCCCCAGAAGGCCCAGGAAGGGGCTTTCACATTTTAGGTTTCTCTTCGCAGAGGCGCCTTGAGGATCAGCCCCTGAGGAAGGATCCTGCAGGGAAACTGGGGACGAAGGGGGTTCTGCTAGCCCTCCCCAGATGCCCTGCACTTTGGGGGCTGAATGCGCCCCCTCCTGCACCTCCTTTCTCCTCGAAGTCTCCTTGGTTCCGAGCCCCACCTCAGCTCACTCCCCGATGTTCCCAAGTGGCTCCCGCGGCCCAAAGACTGGAGCATGCTCTGCAGGGTCACTGCTGTTGATCCCCCGAGAACAGCAAGCACTTTCCTGCTTACCGACCGCGCTCCTGTCCATCCCACAACCTTAAGAAACAAGTAGAGAGGCCTCAAAAGGAGGCACCTGAGGCAGAGTGGACTCTCGGTGGTTACCTGCACCTGGCCGCAGGAACGGAGTGCGACCAGACATGCGGGGCCAGGAAGAGGGAGCGGGAAGCAAGCTGGGCGCATCCTGGATCCTGCGGGTCATGGAGGCCACACAAACTCCGCATGGACTCGGTAAGGATGCCTGCCCACGCAACACAGGAAACTTTGGCCAGGGTCCCTCGGATCTGATCTGACTTCTCCACATTTTCCTTTCTCTCTTGTTCACTCCTTCCTCGAGTTGTCTTCATTTCACTTCATTGCGCTCTCCTGGAAATGACCTACTTGTGTGCAGCACTTTACAGTTTACAGCACTATGTCCCCTGAACCACATAGTAAGAGGGGGGATCGGTATTATCTTTCTTTTCCAGGGAAGAAACCCAAATTAGAGGGTTTGCTCGAGATCCCTCAGTGCACTATTGAAAGAGAGAAGTGCGTGGGGTGGTGGTGGGGGAGTGCTTATCACATTGTCCCATCCTATGTCTTCTGAAGTGGGGGTAGAGAGTGGGTTGGGGGACTCCAAGGCCAGGAAAGGGCAGCATCCGTCTGGGGCTCCACGGTGTGTGCTTGGGCTGGGTAAACAATACTGGCTTCCCACGAGGGCTGGAGGGACCCTGGGCATGGAGGGGGGAGCGAAGTGGAGCGTGGTGATATCAGATGCAAGTTGGCTCCGCACCTCGGAGCTAAGACAGGACGCTGATCCTCTCGGACAGGAGAAGGGGAACAGAAGGCAGGAGAGAGATGGGTGGGGGGAGAGTAGTGAGGAGGGACAGGAACCCAGAATAAGGGCAGAAAATCAGAGAAAAGAAGACAGGAATGCAGAAAAGTATGTAGGGATAAAAGAATCAAAGGAGCTGGGGGAATGCATAGAGGAGTAGAGAGGGGGGGAAAAAGGGGAGGGAAGAAGACCCAGAAAGATACCCAGGAGACAAAAAAAAAAAAAAAGAAAGAAAGAAAAGGCGGCCGTGGAGAGGCGCCTGAGCCAAGGACCCTGCAGGCAGCAGACAGGACTCGAGGGTGCGCGGGTATGTGACAGGCGTATTCATAGGCGAGGGGGAAAAGGAGGCAACGAGTTTGGTGGGAGACTCAGCGCACTCGGCCCGTGGAAAAGCATGTGAGCAGCTCTGGGCAGGAATCCAACAAATAAATAAAACGTCTAAGACGGCATGACAACAATGTGTATTTGGGTGCGTGCCCGTGTTTCCTCTGTCTGAACACACACTCACACCCGGTAAGGAAGACAAACGGGGCTCATGCCTTCCAGTAATTAATCCTCTCACTAATTGACTCTCTCCCCTTACCTAATGGTGGCGGCCACTGCCGATATCTGGAGAGATATCAAGTGGATAGAGGGGGAGGGAGGGGATGAAGAGACCCCCAAAGATAACCACCTTTGGGACAGGGATTGAGTTTTTTCTGGACTTGGCAGCTCTAAGCAGCCACCCCCCCGCCTCCTTTGGGTGGCAGATAACCACCTTTGGGACAGGGATTGAGTTTTTTCTGGACTTGGCAGCTCTAAGCAGCCACCCCCCCGCCTCCTTTGGGTGGCAGAGTTCAACAGATGTTGCTGCCTCACCAGCCCCTCTATGTTTGCATCAATAAAGATCTCAGATTAGGGGTGGCCAGGAGCCCTCCACACACACACTGAGGCCCTTCATCAATCTCAGAGGCTGAAAGCCACCCACTGCCCCTCTGCTGGACATTTCCTACCTTTAGGCAACACCAAATTTCCTTCCCCTCCAAGGAGCCTAGACTCTGTCCCCCTTCTTTAAGATACTATTTAGTTTTCCTAGGACCTGGGATGTGTCCTGCAGGCCTGAGTAGAGCAGGAGAGGAGGTTTTGAATAAGTTGAGAAGCAGACTTGAGTAGATGGAGAGAGGGAGCAGTGGGAGGGATGAGATCAGGGCAAGGATGGGAAGAGACAAACCTACCCAGACAGGAGTAGAGAGAGATGGAATACACACCTGGTAAGAGTGAGGCCTCTGGGGACAGAAGAGAAAAAGGTAGGCATATGCATCGTGGGAGAGGGCAAGGCAATGACCATGTCTCTGTGACCATGTGAGTCAGGGGGATAGTTCTATCTGTGTGAGCATGGGGAGGGGCTCCTCTTATTTCCCCCACAGTATCCTCAGTTTTCAGGACTGGGGAAGAGGCAGGGGAGAGAGCGTTGGGCTTGGATAGACAGACCCTTGGTAGCTGAATAGGCTGGAAGGGTCCCAAGGCTCACAGGCTCTGATGATGCAGATTTGAGGCTTAGGTTTGGGTGGTGAATGTCAACTCTCACTTCTTGGAGGTGGCAGCTTTTCTCTGTTGGCCCCCTCAGAGGCTAAATAAATAATTGCTGAGATCTATAAACCGCCCAGCCTAGGGGGAGGAAAGAGGTGGGAAGGACAGCTACCCAGGAAAAAAATCCATTCCCCCCACCCCACTAAACACATTCTTAATTGTCCCTTGGGAACATTTGTACATTTGACCAAAGCAAATCCCCAAGCAGTAACAGCAAAATTCGTCATAGGGACTGGTAGTCCAGAGAGAGTTGGGAATCTGGGGTCTGGAGAAGGAGGAGGTGGGGAGAGATGGTGGACGTGTTTGAGAAGGTGAGAAACTTGGCTCTTCTCTCCCTGTCTCTGTCATGCTTTAGAAAGAAAGTGGGCAAGAGGAATAAAGTTCCGGAAGAAAGAAAGAGAAGGGCATATAAAAGGCAAATCCAAACCAGAAAGGAAAGAAAGTGAAGAAGAAAGAAAAAGGCGGGGAGGGGGAAGAGATGACAATAAAAAAGGGTGAAGGCGGCCCCAGGAGGCCAGGCCTCGTCCCAGACCATCCGTCTTCATTGTCTCCGTGTGTGCAAAGGCAACTCCGGCATAAGGAAAAGCCACTATTGGAGCTGCGGCTTTATTTTATATCCTATACATCAGGAGGGAGGCAAAGCTTTATTTTCGCCAAGAGACAGATATTTTATTTCTCTCTTACGGTTTTATGTGTGAGAGATGTCAGGTTGCCACAATGGATGGCTAATGCATAGGCAAGAGGAAGCCGTGTTGGCATGCTGTGTGTCATGGGGTCTTGGGGGGGTGAGCGGGCCTGGGATTTAGGGCTGATGGGACACTCTGGGGGATTTCTGCTAAAACATCTCTCTTCATAAATCCAGAAGCATGGTCAGCTCAACAGGGAGAAGAAGGAGTTTTAGAGGGAAAAGAGTTGGGCTTAGTAATAAACGAACACACAAAGGAACCGCTTACCTTCCAACAGGCTCGGGCAACCGGGGCAAGGCGGCCCTATGGAAACGCACAGATTTCACATCCAAACAAACACTAGCCTTTCACAGGGAAGTATTTTTCTGCAGAACTCAATGTCATTTTACTTCCTTTCCCCATTTTATATTTTTTCACCTCCCCCCACCATTTCATCAGAAATCTTTTTTCACCTCCTCAGAGCCTTGGGGGGAAAGAGCTATTAATTTGCAAATCATCCGATCTGTGAAAGGATTGAGATGCCTGTTTGTCACCGCTAAATCCAATGTCTTGAGTGGACACACACATGCACACATGAGCCTATCGTGCTGTGAATCCTGGGGGCATAGGTGCCAGATTTGAATCCAAGAAAAGCACGCCCCCCCACCCCCCGCAACTGAATAATGTTCCTATTTTTAAACCTGGAGAAAAGAGGGAAGATGAGGGGACAAAAACACAGAGAGGGAAGTGAGGGAAGTATGTTAATGAACGCGTTCCATTCAGGACTTAGACTGATTTCTCCCACTCCCATCCTCCCCAAACCATTTCTTATGAGAGTTGTTTTATTTGTTTTCATGAGCTACTCTTGTAATTTTTTGATTTCTTTGTTTATATCCACTGTGGAGCAAAAAGGTGACCATGCTCTTTCCCTCTTTTCAGAGGATCAGAGGCGACACAGGATCTTCGGACAATGAACGTGGGGACCTGGGCACACTGTCCTTAGCTATGGCCTTTGGAGAAGACATTTAACCTTCTGGGCCTCAGTGTCCCCATCTGTAATACGAGGGGATTGGGCTAAATGGTTGCTAAGGTCCCTCCAGCTCCAACCTCCTCTGGCTGAAGGAGATAATGTGTGAAAACACTTTGTGAACGCTAAAGCCAGACGAATGCCGAATGCCGGGGATTATTATTATGATTCTAATCAATCCTCTTTTCTCCACATGGATCTTGGCTGTTTAGCACCAGCAAGCAGGCTAAAGAGGGCCGAAAGCAAGAAAGCTTAGTGGAGATAGAAAAGCTCTGTGGCATGGACATAAACCCTGCATCTCTAGAAACATTCTGTCTCTGTGTGGCCCCCAGGCCTGGTGGGAATGGGGAAGCAGAGGCAGCCTAACTTGGTCAAACCCATTTCAGTCTACATGGAGGCAGAGAGTATATTTCTTCCAAAGCATTGCTTGTCTCCAACTGACTGACAGAGGAACCTGATGTCAAGGCGATTTGCAATTGTTTTTTTCCAGGAAGAAAGGAAAAACAAGGTGTAGTTGATTAGCAAGTTAATTATTTCAGTACCCCAAGGGTTCCAGTGTGGTGGTAAGTTGTCCAGCCCTGGTGTAATTTCACAGTCCATGCATTTCCTTGTAAGCACCTGGGGTGCCCGGGTCTGTCTCTCTCCATCTACCTGCCTTATGTCTTCCTGATACACCTGGGGAGATGAGTAGGGCCTGGGGTGGTAGATGGTGCAGTTATATATTTGGCCTAGGCTGCGGGTTGGGAGACCAGACAGAGAACAGGGTGGAGGAAGCTTCTACCTCCACCGAGTGTTTAATCATCTGGCCTTTCTTTCTTTCTTTTTTTTTAAATTTTTTATTTAATAAAAATAATGAGGCAAGTTGTCAGAAAGTGGAGCTGTTGTGCGGTAATTTTCCCAGACTTAGCATGGAAGAAACTGGGTTTGAGAGGCCTTCTTCGCTTTTGCCTCCTCCTAGCCCTGGCCAGCTCTTCAGTGCTCATATCTGCTTTCCCAACTCTGGCCACCACTTGATCTGCAGCAGACTCCTCCAGTCTGACTTCAAGATCTGATTTCCCCTTGGGGGAGGGGAGGGAGGTTGGTGTGGTCAAACGCACACCTCCCTCAGAGAGATAAGTTGGGGATGTGAACATTAGCCTCAGAATTAACAGCTTTTGCTGCTCTCTCCTCTCTGGGCTGGTAGGACCAGCCCCCTGCCGCTCCTCCTGAGGTAGATGAAGGGAGGGCTCAGCAGTTTACTTAAGAGTGGTCCCATCTGCTCAGACTGGCCTTTCATAAGGGGAGGGATTTATGCAGTGTCCTTGTGCACAGACCTGGGATTTGCCTGAAAACCTTGGGCCTCTGAGAATATTACCGAACGCTAAAACGTTCAGCCACGGAGATGATTCATGATTCGTCTGCACGGGCTGGTTGTATAGGAGCGTGTGGGGGGTGTGTGTGTGTTGGCGAGGGGCACACACATTGATGGGTGCTTGTCACCATTCTTACTTCTAATCCAAACATTAGGAAACTTTTTTTTTTTCTATGTTCACTCAGGAGACACAGTACATGGCACCAGGCTCTGGAGAGCCAACTTCCTGACTCGAGCGGTGTGAAGATGATACAATACTCTTTGGTGCTGGTGTGCAGCTGTCCCCCAAGCAGGCTGGCTGATATCCCTGTTGGTGGAGAGGGGCCGAGGGCTGTCTGGAAAGGTAGTTCTGATGACTACTTCATTGCAGAGGATTTGGGGAGTGGAGGTGGGTCCAATTGTTGTTCCAATTATACATGGCCATGTTCAGTCTTTCCCTCAGAGGCCTCAGGGGTCTCAGTAGGATAGATTTAGAGAAACTTAGAGTGTAGGAAGGCAGGTGTAGGAAGTTCTTTGTCTCAACCTTGATACTGCCATGCCCAAATGAAGCCCAGTGGTGGTAAAAAAATAGATCCTAGAGAGCAGAGCTTTGAGGTTCCATGTGGGGTCTTGGCCCTGGCTCCTGGGAGACTAAGAAGTCCTTTCTTTGCAAGTTTCGGGAAGACCTACAGGTGCCATTTATTCAACAGCCTTGAGAAGTAAGTGCAACCGCTTCCACTGCCCAGTAGCTGGTAAGGGAGCATTTTAAGCTTGTAGGACCCTCATTTATGGTTCTACCATTTTCTTGTTCATGTTCAAGTTTAGACTTATAGATGAAAATCTCAGCCTTCCCAGCTCTTGACTTTTTCTTCTCTCTCAGGCCATTCATGATTTAGCCAACATTCTAGGCCATTGGCCAGCACACATTTGAAAGGTGAGCAGACAGGCCTGTAAACGACGTGCGAAGCTGTTCTCATTTTGGGCTCAAGAGAGGATACAGCTTCCCCTTAAAAAAGAGAAGCAGGGAACCACTTCTATGAATCTTTTAATGAAGGATTTACTACTAATTTGATAAGTTCAATGCTCTTTTTACTCATTCTGAATGAATAACTTTGTCAGTCAACCGAAGGGTGTGCAGAACCTATAAAAAATGCTTCTTTTGGTCTCCCTGTTTTAACACATGCTGGGGCTTGGGCTTGCCTCTGACAGACTGGGGAGGAGTAGAAACATTCCAGAGACCAGGTCTTAGAGTGTTATCTCTTCTCCCACCCCAAATCCTCACCCTCCATTTTATCTCTCTTAAATACAAATGCCGGGACCTCCTAGGGAAGTGTGAAGGGATGGGTTTTAATCAGATTTGGGGAAGGAAGGGGAATAAGTTGAGCCCAAAGAAAGAGGGGAACAGTTGGAATTTTTAGATGTCACTACTCTGTTACACTTCTTATGTGTTGTATATCTTACAAATTATGCATTTGTTGCAGTAATCTACAGTGTATATGTGACATTTGCCAAATGCTGCTTGGCCAAAACAATGTTAAATAAAATTGTAAGAAATGCTACCAAGGCCTTGCATGCGTTATTTAATTCTATCGATAAACAATGTTAATGTGTAGCATCTCAGTTGGCACAATAATCATGTTTCATTTATATATGCCGAGATATTTAAGCATGAAAGATACAGTTTTCCAACACATATATTTCCCAATGATTACTTAGGAGAAATGTGATAGAAATAGCAGAAACCTTTTCTTTCTCCACATAAACTTGCACCCTGCATGCCCAGACTGCCAGTCACACACATTCAAATGGCCAGCCAGCCCCATACATATTGTCATGTAAGTGTAAATTCTGTAAACATAGATTCAGCTTTATGTACCTGTACACAATTACAGACACATATACCAGCATTTTAGAATCTTTGGTACATTTATATATATTTTCTCACACACCAACGCTGCTGCATAGATGGATGGTGACATGAACGCGCATACCATCCCACATGTGGGTATTTATATGTACACATGTAAGTGTTCTCACTGCGAGTGCAGATGTACCTGAAAAACGGGTACCCACATGCAGGAGAATCTTCTGCACAGACTCCTACATAAGTGTGCATCTATGTGCCTGTGCACATTTGCACACACACTCCTGCACCCCTGCTCTGGGGCATACATTGACACTCCACAAGCCAAGGTGCAACAGCTGCCCTCTTACTCTCGGAGGCTCCAGACCTGGTGGACAGTATCTGAATTGAGTGTGTGCCCTGTGCGAGCCCTGAGGCTTTCAAGATGGGAGGCCACGAGGAGCAGAGTCAAGATGCCAGCCTGCCTGGCCTTTAATAAAAATAATATGAAAATGTGGGGGTCGGGTCGCTGATCTCTGCAGACAGAACTGCTTTCGAAAGAGGATCCATCTTTTATTTGCTCATTTAACAAATGAATCAGGATACCTGAGTGTCTTCTGTGGTCCTGGCTCTGCTGTCAGTTTTCTGTGTGAGCCTAAGTAACCTGCTCTTTGGGTCTCAGTTTTTATCTCTGTAAAGTTAAGTACTGGCCTGGACCAGTAGTTCTCAACCCTGGCTACCCAGTAAAATCTTCTGGAAGCTTTGAAAAAATAGACATCTGGGCTCCACCCAAGACCAATTAGATCAGAATCTCTGGAGATGGGTGCCCAGGAATATCTTATTTTTTAAAAATCACCCCAGGTGATTCTATATTCAACCAACCAACATTGAGACCTACTGGCCTAGATGCTCTCTAAGGCCCTTCTAGCCCTAAAACTCTATGCCATGGAGGATCTTTCACATATAAAGCACTGTGCTGGGCACCAGGGTACTCTGCCGAAAGTTCTAAATTCGCTCACATAAGATTATAAAAAGTCATTAAAATTATTCCTTTAGTTTAAGAAGAGGATAATTTTTGAACAAACTATATTTATCCTGGAAAAAACTCATACCTACATTTTCAGCTTTCTCTTTGTTCCCTTTTATCTTTGTTCTAATCTTCCTTCTCCCTCTCACTCGTCAAACATTAATTATCATGCCATATATGCAAATGCTATAAGCAGGTACCTGATAACTGGGATAGATATCTTGCTACCTACACATATATCCTGTCTAGCTCCTCACCCAACTTGTCCGGTAGCACAGTATTTTTAGTAGTGTAAATGATAAGGCACAGGCCTCAGGGGAGTTTCCTCCCTCCTGCAGCCCTGAGTCAGAGAACACCAGCCCCTAGGCCCGTGGCCCAGTTCTGGAGACTGGTGCAGTAGTTTACGAAAGCCTTGAGCTGCGTGTCCTAGAAAGCTGTTCTCACACTTGGGCCTTTGGGAATCCTACCTTAATATTCTCCAACAACCATTCCCCAGGCAGAGCCAGTCCCCCTAAAAACAAATCTGTTTGCAGCCGTGCCTGCCAGAGGAGGCTGAGAGCCGAGGTGAGGCATTTCATCCACGTGGCAAGCAGAAGGCAGAGCTGAGACGTGGGCTACTGCCTGTGGGCCTCTCTCCTGTTGAGGATGCTGAAGAGAGGGTGTGGTGGGGAGGGGTTCTGCCTTTTATCTGGGGTGGGCTAGAGGGGAGCGATTAGTCCTGGACAGAAGGCCTGCAATTCTCCCTCACTGTTCTCATTCACTGATGTTTAGGGCCTCCCAGAGAAACTCAGAACAGAGTCTGTTTCTCTCTCCCTCTTTAGCTCTGCTGGCTGATTTTCTTCTGAAGGCAGTTAGACTAATTTTGTTGGAAAGTTGTTGCAAGGTGGCTACTACTGTTGCTTCACCATCCAGATGGGCACTGGAGGTAGTGATGCGGCCTGAGACCTGTGTGATTTGGCTCTAACCCACATGCTTAGGATTTCTCCATTTGCCTCTCTGTCTTTTCTCCACTCTTCCATTTTGTCCCCCTCTCCCCTGATGACATGCCAGGTCAGGTCTTGGCCCCCAAGGGGACCAAGGGGACCTGTACACAGGATGGGAAAGTTTGCCGATCACAGTGGACACCTCTGGCTGTGCCCAGTCCCCTTCTTCCTCTCCCCACACTTCCCTTGCAGGGAGGGCAGGCTTGGTGCCAAGGAGGGAGCCTTAGACACAGCACAGGATTGTCAGATTCTAAATGCAGACCCAGAGCTCAGCTTCCCTGGCCTGCACGCCTTCCCAGGGCCCACCTCCCCTTGGGCCTGGGGAGCATCACACCCCAGGACGGTGATGGATTCCCTGGGCACCTTCAAAGGGCTCTGCATTTGTTTGCAATGCAGACCTTGAATCCTGCTCTGGTCATAAATGTTGTTTATTTTGACTAGGACCTACTGAAAGGGGTTGGGGGTTAGGGAGGGCGAAGAAAGGATTCCTCAGGAAGATCATAAAACCATTAGTAGGGCAGGGCTTTTAAGGGTCACAGGATCATAGAATTTTCTGGCTGGAACGCACACACAGGTCATTAGGAAGGTCAGAGATGACCACTTTGCCAGCTGAAGGCCTCTAGGGGCCACACAGGGCTAGGGTGGGAGGCTTTGGGTCTCTTTCTAGAAAGTGAACACAAGGTGTGGGGGTATGACCCCCCAATAACCTTACACCAGGTGGGGGAGGCCAACAGTTGCTGAACATGATGGATTTGCCCTCCTAGTGGGAAGAACCAGTTGTTTGAATGTGCAGTGAAGCCTCTTATTCTGGGGAATGGGCACAGCTCTAGGTAAAGGATGTAAAATCACCTCCAGTTCTACCTCCACCAATATTTTGAGCGGCTAGTACATACCTTCGCTATGCCTGATTGATATTCTTTCAGTACCTTCAAAACAATTCTCAATCAGATGTTATCTCTGTTTTGCAATTAAGAAAACCTGAGCTCAGAGAGGGGAGGTGGTTTGGCCAATGCCACACAGAAAGTTAAGTGGTAAGGCTGGGGCTAGACTTTAAGACTTTAAAGTCTTCAAACCTAATCTTCCTTCCCACCTCCTCTCCCCCTCCCTCATCTGCTGTGGTCTGGTCTACTGCAGCCTGAGAGACCCAATGAAAGCAGGGCTTCTCTCTTTCTAAAGCTCATATTGGGGCTGAGGAAAGCTCAGGAACAAAACTCCTAGCAGAGTCTTGGGTTCCTTCCAGACCCCGGTATATACCTGGCTCACTCCGCAGAGAACATGCTCCCATCAACCTAGTCACAGTCAGAAAACCATCTTGACTGCCCTTGCTGAGTGACTCAGAGTCACTTCACCTCTCTGAGTCACATCTTCCAGATCCGCCTTCAGATCTGAAGTCTTCATGGAAGGTAGTGGTTGGTAGAAGTGATGGCAAGTTGATCCATTTTGAATCCCTCTTTGGTGTCAAAGTTTTGAGGGATGAGAGGAGAAAAGACTTGGTTTTACCCTCATGGATGACACAGATCACACACACACATACACACAAAAACCTACCTCAAAAGCAAGCAAGACAAGGTTCCCTAAGATTCCTGCTGAGAATGCATGAGGCTGAGAGCCAGGGCAGAGGCTGGGCTGTGAAGAGACAATTTAAGCAGCCGAGTCTTCCCTGATCCTCTGACGGTGTAATCCAGTTGCTCAGAGAATGGAAATCCCTTTCTCCTCTCTCAGCCCTCTCCCCTACAAAGGCCTCCTAATAGGCCTGCCAGCTTTGGGGTACTAATCTGCCCAGACATCACTCTGGGAGCTGGGTGTCCAGGGTCCCAATCCCAGCACCTCTCAGTGGAAGGTAGGGAGGGTTGGGAGGGGGAAGGGGTCCAGGGATTCAGGAGGGGGTTTTCCTGCTCTCTGGCCTGCCCAAAGGATCAGGTACACTAATGGGCCTCTATGGTGAGAGAAACTTCAGCTAAGGGGACAGGGCAAAGGACTGGAGGGAGGTGGGCAGGAGGGCTGGGTTCCAGGGCAGAGGTGTCTTGGGCGGGGCTTATTATTCAACAGCCCCATTATTTCATCCACCATACTTTCATTTTTATTTGAGGACAGCTCCCTCCCCAACACCTTCGCCTCCCACCCCTTACACTTTCACTCATCCATCCTCTGAGCTGCTGACAGCTGCCCTGCGGGTGAACTCCTGATCCTCCTGCGGCTGGAGATACTGGGGGTGCACAGGCCAGAGCATGCCCCATTCCAGTTCCCGGCCCCCCACTCCCACACACATCCTCACTCTCTCAAGGTTATGCCACCTCGGTTCCTCTGAATCAGACCCATTTCTGAGCACCTACTATATACCAGGCATTTTGGCATGTATTTGCCCAGGGTCCCAATCCTAGCCACCTCTTAGTGGAAGATAGGGAGGGTTGAGATAACTCTTCACACATATCCTATTAGGTGGATATTCTATATCCTAGACCTAGAGAGGTTAAGTCACTTGCCCAAAGTCACACAGCTAGGAATTTGAGCTGGGATTTGCTCAAAGTCCAGGCTAAATCCCTGATGCCATGCTCTCACTTGGGTGATGATTGCTTAATGCCCTCTACCCTCACCCCATTCTCCACCCCATACTGCAGGAATTAGATCTGAGATATACCGCCTCCACCTCCCATGCTATATGGGATTGATGTTGTCATGGACAACCCAACTGGGTGGAATTCTCTGACCATGTCCCACTGACTTCCACCAAAGACCCCAAAAGGACAAAGGTGAGAATCTGTGTGAATTATCTGGAGATATTGTTATTTTATGGGATGGGCCAAGAGGTGTCAGGAAGCAAGTTTGCTATAAATCTCTCCCTGCTCCCTTCTCCTCTGTGTGTCCCCTTCTAGGATTTATGGTGGAAAATGTTCAGAGCTAGGGACTTGGGGCTTGGGTTCAGGCTTGGGGTGTGAAGGCACAGGACAATACATCTTCCTCCTCTGAGATCTGCTAGATGTGTGTGTGTGTGCTTGTTTGTGTGTGAGCGTGTATGTGCGTCTGTGTGTGTATATGCACTACTGATGCTCCATCACAAGCCTACGGTGTATCGTCGACAAAAGTTGTATGAAGACCTCCACAGCACTCAAATGGCTCTGTAGACAAAGCGTGGTGCCTGCACTAGAGGTATGTATGGGGACCAACCAGGAGGCCGGTGCCCCATGTGTGCCTCCTTCCCTGGTGGGCCTTTCCCCCTGCTGATCCCTTTCCCCATAACAAAGCTTCTTTTGCAGTTTCTGGTGGCCTCTATCACTATAACCTCCACCGTAGTGGAATTTCTCCAAAGAGTCCATGGCACCTGGAGGACACACCTTGGGGGCCCCACACTCCCCACAGTCCCAGGTCGAGTGTGCAAACCTTAGAGAGAACTCAGTGAATCCTGGCTGAGTGAATCCAAGAGAAAAGAGGAGATGTCACCCTTTGAATATCAGGTCATTCTCCCACCCCATCCTTTCCCTGCTCTTCTCCTGGCTGCCTAACCCAGGGCTCCGCTGTGTCTCCGGTTAAATATATGGAATTATCTATTACAATACTTCAATATTTATTACATTGATTTCGCTTTAAATGCTTTGTAAATCATAGCAAAAAATAATGGCCTTCCAACAGAGAGTCATATACCGTAATCAACTGGAAGAAAGTCGGCATTGTAATTTAAAATAAAAAAAATCCTTATGTGAGTCTCTCGTTTAAATTAAGAGACAGGACGTGATTCAAATAATAAGGCCCAAGTGAGGCTGGTTTTTCTTGGCAAATTAGTAGAGGTTTTAACTGGAACTGAAAAGGTGTTAAGGTGGAACACTGACCTTATTAGACCTTAATTATTTTCTGTTGTTACATTCCTGGAGCTGAGGGTTTTTTTCCAAAGTGGCCATGTTAAGCCTCATCGCAGGAACTTTGGCTTTAGAGAGATATCACTTCTCAAGAGGCATTAGTGGGATAAAAAGCAGACACTTTGCCTCTGTTCCTTTTCTCCATCCCAGTGTTTCCAGGGTCCAGAGCTCCCAGATCTCCTGGTTTGGAAACAATGTTCTTAAAGCTTAGAATTCACCCCACTGTGTCCCTGGCTTCTTATACTCAGCCTTCTTAGTGGCAGGCTCCTCGCCCTGGATCTATCCTCTGCCGACTGGTGGAGCCAGCATCCCTCTGGCCAAGAGAGAGGAAGTGGCATATGCATGTGTGTGCCTGTGTGAGTGAATGAGTGTGTATGCACACTAGTCATGGGGACACAGCAGGTAGGACTTCCTTCATCTTTCACTGCAACCTTCCTGCTCTACCTTTGATGGCCAAATTTGGCTGATTATCAGTCCCAAAGCTAGCCAGACCCAACCCAAGATGCCCACAGCACTTGGAGATGAAAACGGAGCAAATGTCATCCCCACTAAATGGAAATGATGCGAGTAAATGACCTAGCATTATGCCTGGAACATGGTGAGCATCCCATAGCGGTGCTTTTATTTACGCTGGAAAGAAGGACAGCTAGAAAAGGGTCATTTCTATTTGTTTCCAGACCCGTCCCCCAACATGCCCACTGGCCCTGGGGGTGGGGTGCAGTGATGGGAAAGAAATATTGAGCCCCAGGAAAGTCCAGTGCAGATACCCGTTCCACAGCTGTATACCCCTTCTGGAAGATAACCCAGCTGAGCAATTTATATTAAACACTATGAACTCCATTCCTCCCTCTGGCCTCCAAATTGACTTTGAATTTGATCAGACTACAGGAGAACTTTTTCTGAGGCCTGGTGTCTTGGGAATCATGTCTGGTGGTTCATCACTATCCTGGAGAAGGGCAGGGTGGAGGATGATGTAAGAACCATGGGAAAGGACCGGGGAGGGAGCGGAACCCATTAGGCCAACACAGGTGTGAGGGATCCCCAAAGAAAAAGGGAAATCAAGGCTATTTCTGATTGCCCATCAACCATATAGGTGCCCCTGAATGTTGGCGCATATACTGTAGAGGTGGGACTTACATTCTTCAAAAGACATCCAAAATCCTAGAACATCAGATCTGAAAGGGCTTTAGAGATCGTCTAGGCAAACTCTCCAGCTTTATAAAGGGGACACTGAGGCCATCTGAAATGATTAAACACCCTGACTAAAGGCCCATCGGGACAAAGTTGGTATGGTAAGACACCAAAGTTGCCAGTGCTGTGGTCTCTGGCCTGGGGGTCCTGGCCCAGCTGAAGGAGTCCTGGAGCCTGAATGTGCAAAAGTCCACCTTGGGCCAGCCTCATCCTGGCACAGGCAGGGCAATTCTGGCTCCTGGCCAGCTGGAGTAACTTTTCTGAAGCCCACTCACATCTCCTATCACTCAGAAAGTCCACGGATGAAGGAGGAGGTACTGAGAAGAGCTGGAGGTCTGGGCTCCAGTCTTAGAGCTACTTGACTCAGGAAGCACTTTTCTTTCTGGACCTGCTTCCTCCCTGCCCCACTTACTCAACACAACACAATATGAAGAGGATCGGTTTGTGGGAGGCTGGTTGTGCAATAATAGCTTTGTAAATTGTGAAGTGCTGCGCAGGTAAGAGGGACTATTATGGCCAGCCTGGGTGTAGAGATCCAAATATAGAGAGGACTTAATTAGACTTTTATTTGTGGGCTCAGATTGAATTTTGTTGCCCTCTCTCCTACCTTACTTGTGGCTTAACTCCAAATTCCACTCTGTCGAGGAATGAGACAAGGGAGTAAGTTTAATCCTCTCAATAACGTGACTGTAAAATAAGTAGATAGGTATTATTATACCCATGTTACAGATAAACTGAGACTCAGGTAGATGAAATACCCTGCCCCCCTCTTTAGCTGCTGAGAGGCAGATCTGGGATATGAACTCAAGTCTGAGTCTTGATGCATCGCAATCACAGCTGGGAGGTAATAATAAATACACAGTGGAATGTGAGCTCCATGGGGGCAGGGGTTCATAGAGGATTTGTTTGCCGCTGTATCCCCAGCCTCTGTCACACAGTGACCAAGAATTATTTTTTTAAATAAATTGAGTATCAATTTTAATGGAAGGTTTGGTGAGCAAAAGTGAGTTAGGAATAAATTGCTGGGAGCTATATCTTACATCAATCATAGTTTCATAGAAGGTTTTGTGTGGTGGAGAATTGGGGGGAGCATTTCATTGTTCACAGTAGCCACTTATGGCTGTTTTTATATTCAGTTACTACCATGACCAAGGTTTGGGCCTCAGGAAGTAGTTAAGTGAAAAGGAAATAAAATTAGGAAATGGCAACATCGGCAATAAAATAAAATCTCCATAGATATATACATATTATATTAAAATGATGTCATGCTTTTTGGTAGAGCCCGTGGGAAGATCTTAAGAAGAGAACACTGCATATTTTCCTAATCAATGCATTCTGTACTTTTATATCTAAAGATATTGGTCCTTGATGCAAAAGAACCAAATTTTCATTCAGCCAGTTTTTACTGAGCACCTACTATATGCCATGTACTGAGTTAGGCCCTGGAGGTACAGAGATGCTCAAGGGATGGCACATGGCTTGGTCAAGGTCTCTGGAGACCACCCTCGTGGGCAGCCAGGCTCATCCAGCATCTTGGCCCAGCTTGTATGGCCCAGCTTGGCTCTTTCTTCTCTTCTCCCTGGTTCATAGAGAGTCAGTATCTTGCTCCAGGAGGTCAGCCCAGGGTCTCTCTCTCTCTCTCTCCCCCTACTCCACCCCAGCTCCCTAGCTGACTGAAAAGGTGCAGGAGGGAATCTGAGGGATTCTGTGCTGTTTGTTTTGGGTTCAATGAAATCTCATTTACACGTGTTAATTGCAACTAATTGGCACTAATTGGATGAACAGGAAACCCTCTGGGAGCACTCATACCTTTAATTTGTAGTAAATATCATTAATTAACATATGCTAATTAGAGCCAATTAACATTGATTAAGGGTTTCCAGCTACTTGGAAAGTACAACTCTGTGTCCTCCTCCCTCAGTTGCCTGAAGTCAGCAGAAAATATGGTACGTGAAGTGTGGGCAGGGAGAGGACCAGCCTTCTGGTCGCATCTCCAGGTTGGTGGGGGCATCACAAAGGCTGGCAGCACTCATCGAGCTGGGTGCTTTAAGGATGGGCACTCTGCCCTCTCCCTCCCCAGGGCAGAGGGGTCTGCAGGGGAGGAGCTGCGAGGTTAGCACTTCTCAGGGAGTTGGAGGGAATAGGCAGTGGGAGGTTCTGGCTGTCTGGATGTTGTTCCCTTGGCCTGGCTCCCAGGGTGGTTTGAAAGAGCACTAGAGATCAGCCTGGCAGGAAGGGTGGGGCTGCTGAGACCAAGCAGTGTTTGGTTTCCTCCTCTGTAGATGATGGAGTGTGAGATGCCCATCCACTGGAGTCCTGTTTGGTTTGCACACGCGTGCACATGCACACGCACGCACACACACACACCTCCTTCATCTGACAAAGGTGTATGGATGCTGACCCCCTCTATGTGACATGAAGGTGTGAATGGTGTTACCTCCTTGGTCTGACAGGTGCATAGATGGAGGGACCACCTCTGTCATCTCCTTCGCACATCTTGGGATGTTTTTTTGCTCAGAATTGGGATGCTGTTCAAATTATCCAGGGTATTGGTGTCAGATTTTAAAAAAATCATTTGCCTGAGAAACAGAGGATTTCAGGTTTACTTTTGGTTCTATTACTAGCTAGCTATGAGACTCTTGGGATTCATTGAAAATATATATAAATTGTTTTATTTTTTTTCAGTCCAATTACAAAAGAAATAAATGCTTATTGCAGACCCCCCACCGCCATCCCCAGGACTGCCTTTTCTGTAATAGGCTTCTGAGGCTCCGTCTTTCCTTTTCTGCAATAGTCAATTCATTGTTTCATTTCCAATGTCAACCTTCGATAAGTTCCAAGTTCCCCGAAAGTAGGGTTCAAGTCTGGCTTGTTCATGTGGCACTTCATGGACACTAAAAAAGCTGCTATTGAGTTAAACAGTATGTAGGATGAAAAAATTTTTTTGTTGAATGAATGAACACATAAAGCAAAACTATCTGTGATTTTAACTACCACAGAGAAACACATTTGGTGTGTGTGTATTTATATTTATATATATAAATAAAATATATGTCATATATATAACACAAATATCTATCCCAAAAGGCTTAGTGGTTTTTGCTTTAATAACTTCAAAAGTATAAGTGCTACAAACTTTAAAAACCAGAGAAATCATTTAAAACTTTATTTAGATTTATACACTTATTTTAGCTTTGTGAATTTTGAATAATACATTTTTAATTTTAAGTTTCTGTTTCAGTCTCTCTGAATGAAGGTAGCTGTGACTCAAAAATTAAAACTAAAATTTTATTATTAAAAATTCTCCAGATCAAATATGCGTATTCCTGCCAGCACTGAGAATTGTTCTCTTTCAACCACTGGGTGAATCATTAGCCGATTTTCTCATCTGTGGAATGTGGCCAGTGATACCTGCACTGCTTAACTCTCCAGGCCTCTCAGGTGGGAGGATGTGGGTGATTTTGTAACCCAAAGAAAAGTGTATTCTCCAGGCCACTTGAGAAGAAAAACGAGCTCCCAGATCTGAGCTACTGGCTCTGATGGAAAGAGACAGAACCTGGCAGAAACCTCACATCTAAGACCTCTGTGGTAGAGCCTTTCTTACCCAACTCAGAGCAACAGGCTGCCCTGGAGGAGTTTGGGGTGCAGGCCAATGCAAATTGCAAGATTGGAAAGAACACCCTATGAGGGGCTTTATCCCACACAGGGCAAAGTAGATTAAAAGCCTTTGCTGTGGGACAGGCCCTCTTCTAAATGTTTTACATGCATTCATTCACTCAATCCTCCCACAACCCAATGATATACGTGCTATTATTATCCCTACTTCACAGATGAAGAAACCGAGGTTCAGAGAGGTCAATTAATTTGCTCGAGCTCACACAGCCAAGTGGCAGGGTTGCAATTTGAATTTCAGTTTAGCTGCTATGTGCTGCCCCCTCTCTCCCACCCACATTTTTGGTGCCCACAGAATGACTCGAGGAAGCTGTGGGTCTTGGGGTGGAAGCCCCAAGGCAGGGAGCTCCTGGCCCTACCTAGGCCTCAGTAGCATGATTGAGTGGACCCTTATTCCCAGCTCCCTCTCCATGGAAATCTGAGGTCTGAGGGAGAGCTGCTGGTGAGGTTCACAGCAGCTTAATTACCAAAGTGATTTTAATTTGTTTTTGTTAATTGAAATCTCATTAAGCAAGTAATTTACTCCAACACAGCTCGGGAGTCCACAATTCTACGGGTGAGGAGGCTAAAGGAGACTTGCCTTAATCTGGGGTTGTGCTTCTTTATGCCGCATTTGAGTGGTTGTGCACACTTGCCTCCTGTGGAAGGGCTCTCCCAGTTGGCCACAGATGCCCTTTTTCCTTCTTGGCCTGTACTCCCTTGCTCCACCACCCCAGGGCCCTGGGTCCCACCTGCCTTGCTCTGCACTTTGAAATGATAAGAAAAAAGCAAACCCAAGCCCCTCCCCTCCATAGAGCATGTATGCACCCAGGTGTGTGGCATGTAGTACAGATGCACGCAGACACCATTTAGCATTCATCCATCTTTGTGCCAAGCACTGTTCTAGGCACGAACTGGACATGCTGGGAGAACAAATGGCACTTTTTAAGTGAGGTTCTTTCTGAATCCTGGACTTCATTAGTTTACCTGCTAAATGTCCTGAGTCCTTTTTCATTAGTCACATCTCACACATTGTAATCCCTTGCCATCATCATCCTTCCTGTCAAGTCCAAGAGGCCAGGGGCTACTATGCTTCTTCATGGCTGTAGCCCTGGCTTTAGCTGTGGGGGTTCTCAGCTGGGTTTGGGGTGGGTGATTCTTTATGGAATGGGACTGTACTGGGAATTGCAAGCCATTTAGCATTCCTGGGGGCCTTGCTTACTCAGTACTGGTAGCATTTCCCCGAATAGTTATGACAATCCAAACATTCCCTCCATGTGTTTCCAACCTCCCTGAGTGAGATTTGAAACCAGTGCAAGTGCCCACACACAACCCAGCACATACTAGGTGCTCCTCGAGCATTTGTTGGGTGGGTGACTGAGAGCATGTATGCACTGTGCCTCTGACCCGATCCATGCTTCTCCACGATATGTGTGTGAGTGTGCATGCATAACTGTGAAATGTGTGTGCTGCTTTTCTGGCCTGTGCCCCTGGGGCTCTGGGCCCAGCAGAGGATTGTGAGCCCTATTGCAGGCTGGGGATCCAGTTCTCCAAGGCTCTGTCTGCACTGGGAATTTTCCCTCTTCTCTGGTGGCCTCATCCTCTGGCTGCCTCTCCAAGGCCCCCGCCACCCAGCTGCTTTCTCCTTTTGCCCCTGACTACGGCCACTTGGTAGTTTTCCAGGCCTGACATTTCGAACATGCAATGCCATATGTATTGCCACTCTCAGGTAATTATCACGTAAAATTAAGCTAGTCTTGTACATGAAACCAGCAATTAGCCAGGGATTGAAGGTCAGGGAGAGCTCGTTTATAGAGTCGCTAACAAAATGTTAAGTGGAAGTGTGTGTCAGATGGGCCAGGAGGCTGGATTAGCTGGGGTCGCAGCAGTGGGACTGGAGAGCTGCAGAGACTCCCTGGCTCTGCAGCACTGGGCACAGCAGGAGGAGCTGGGGATTTATGGCTCACATTTTTCTCTTCCAGCTCTCAATCTGGGGCACGGCTTTGAAGGAAGGTTGCTAAGCCTGCTAAATCCTAGTGCACACCAACGCTGCTTCCTCATTCATCCGGAAACCTGGTAGGTCCTGCCTAAAAGTCTGTATGTCAGTTCTACCTCCTGTCTGGCTGCCCACCACCCCAGCATTTTACACTCGAGCCTTTCATATCTGCTTTGGGTATCTGAAGACAGGATGAGCTTTCAAGACTCAGAAACTTTGCATGTGCCATTCCCTTTGCTTGGAATGCCTTTCTCTCTCTCCCAACTCCCTTATTATCGGCCTGGAAATTTTCTATTTCCCTTCCCCCAATAACAGTCTTCACTTCTCCAAGAGCTTTCCAGGACAACTCTCCCCTATTTTATTCCAGGAGTTACTTCACTTTTGTACCATGAGCAGATTTCTACTTTTGCATTTACACACTCTATGGCAATTTATTGGTGACTTGTCTGCCCCCACTACTGGATTGTGAATTATTCATCTCTTCCTGGCAACCTGAAGCTGCTCAATAAATGTCTGTGGAATAAATACAGAAATTATTCTCTTTTTTTCTTTGTTCTTTTACATATCCTTTAAGGCCCTGCTCAGATGTCACCTCCTCTGGGCAGCTTTTCTGGATTCCTTTCCGTGGTAGAATTAATCATGCCTTCTGTATAGCACTTTGAACACATTTTTATTATAGCACTTACCAAATTTCCTCATATTTCATTATAAGTCTACCCAGAACTACCACATGGCACAACTCCAGAGGGCGCCATTCACACTGAGCCAGGCAATGCAGAGATGGTGCTTGTATTTGCCCACTAGGCAGTGACCTTCTACAGAACAAAGACCCTGTGACTTTGCTAATAGTCTGCATATAATGTGCTCTCATTGGCCACATGAGTGTCCATTCAGAGTAGGTACACAATCGACATTCAATAAACATGTGTTTAATTATTGAGCAGGAACAGACGACCAGTGGAGAGAGCTCTAGACTTGGATTCTGCGATCCTGGCTTTCAGTTCTGGCTTTGCCACTAGATGTGTGCAGCCTTGAGTGAATCACTCAACCTCTCTGGTTCTTATCCTTCTACATCAGGTCACATGTGTCAAAGTGCCTGGGACAAAAGTAGGAGCTCAGTGCATGTTAATTTCCCACCCTCCTTTTTTTCACTTATAAAATGAAGTATTTTAAGATTCCTTGTGGTCTTTCAGAATTATGGGTTCTCAGGATTAGAAGTTCTTTTTTTTTTTAGAGTATTTAGGGTTTTTTTAAATTTGTTTTTTTAATTGAAGAAATGATTTAAATTATTTTTTAGAAGAAGTTTTGAAAGGCATCTAGTTTAATCCCTGGCATCTTCAGTAGGTGGTCATGCAGTTCTGGTTTGTATGTCTCTATTGACGAGAAGTCACTTCCTTACAAAGTAGGCCATTCTATTTTAAGACAATTCTGCCTTAAAAAGAGCCCCATTTTCTGACGGCTTCCCAGAGCTTCCATCACAGGCCCTGGTTCTGAACTATGAGGTCAGTCTCAATGCCCAACATGATATTCATAGACAATGATCTGCTCCAGGTTCAATGATACAGTTCCATCGCCATCTCTCATGTGACTTGATTCAAGGCTGTTCACCCTCTTGGTTACCCTCCTCTGAGCTTACTCTCCTTTGTCCAAAGACTTTTTAAGATGGGGCATTAGAATAGGGTAGGACTGTCACCTTCATCTGCCTAGAACCCGTGCTTCTATTAAGAACTCTAAGATTATGTTATTGCGACCTATATCTCTCTCAACCCTAGCAAGCATTTCACCATGGGAAGCAAAGCTAGGAATAAACAGAACTCTTCTTAAACATTTATTTCACATTTAGAAAGATCTGCATTAAAAAAAAATAATAAAGTCCAAATATAAATGACAAGCTAGGGAAAAATCATTTGTAACTCATATCATAGGCAAAGGGCTAATTTCCTTAATAGATGAAGAGAATCCACAAATCAAGATGAAAAAGATCCGTAACCTAATAGAAATATGAGCAAAGGATAGAAGATAATTGACAGGAAAGGACCTGAATAGTGTTCTTAAATATATGAAAACATGCTTAACCTCAAGCATCATAAGAGAAATGCAAACGAAAATGACAATCACTTTTCATTTGTCATACTGGCAAAGATCAAAAAGTTTGATAAAATTTTGTTGGTAAAGGCTGAGGAAACAGACATTCTCCTGCACTGCAAGGGTAAATTGGTACAACCTCTCTGAGGAGAAATGTGGCTTTACCTACTAAAATTTCAAAATGCACAGACACTTTGATTCAATGAATTCTACATCTAGAAATGTATCCTGCAGATCTATTCAGACACATCAGAAGGTATGCTCAACAAGGACAAGGACTTTTGCCTGTTTCATTCACTGCTCTATCTCTGGTACCTGGATTGCTGTCCAGCACATAGTAGGGCTGTCAATAAATGTCTGTTGAATGAATGAATGAATGAATGGGTGAATGGATGGACAAATATGTAAAATGACACATGTTCAAGGTTTATTGCAAAAGTTTTGGTAAGAGTTAAAGACTGGAAATAATATGTCAAACTATAATAATGAAATAGTATGCTGCTATTGAAAAGATCAGGGCAGCTCTCCACGTACTAGTGTGTAAGAATCACTAAGAGATATTATTAAATGAGAAAAGCAAGGTGCAAAAATATGTGTGTAATAAAAATGAAGACGGATATTTGCTCGAATATGCACAGAACACCTCTGCAAGGAAGCTCCCAACGTGGCCACTGTGCTTGCTTCTAGGTAGAAGAACTGGGGACTTGGAGCATAAAGTGGCAGGTAGCTTTATTTTTCAGTGTATTCTCTTAGATCTCTTTTGAATTTTAGATCATGTGAATGTATTTATTACCTAGTCAAATAAACAAATGCAATTCAAAATTTAAAAAGAGCTGAGCTTAGGAATTAACCCTATACTTTTGGTCTTGTGTATTTGTGTACACAGGTATCTGCACCTTTCTGAGGATGCACATGTATGTGCATGTGTGGATGCATGTACACTTCCAATTTACTTTGCTCACAACTGTGGATTAATTAGTCTTCCTAAGTGAAACATAGTTCCCGAGGCCTTTCCCTGCTCAACAATCTTTGATGGCTCCCCAATCTGTAAGGTCCAAATTTCTTGTTCTAGGTCTCAGGATCTTCTGTCATCTGACCCCAACCCACTTTCCACCATTTCCTCACACAGCCTTTGCCACAGAAAAATGGAGCTACTTGCTCTCTCCATGCTCATCTGCCAATGTCCCATCTGCACCTTAGATGGTACTCCTTGGGAAATCAAGAACCCCTTCTTTATCGTCACATTGAGTCACCCCCACTCTTCAAGGCCCATCACACACCTCTTTCCCAGCAGGGCTTCTTTCCTGTCTTAAGCAGGAGGTGGTCCCTCACTTTTTATCCGCATCTCTCTTAAAGTATTTAGGTTTCTTTTAACCTTATTTTAAAGCTTTTTCCATAATTGAAAATTGTTCTCATAAGCTATCTGAAGGAAGGCAGAGTTCAAGTTTGATTCCTGTTTGTATTGTTCTCAGAATCCAAGAAAACACCAGGCACACAGTAGGTATTCCGGAAACGCTAAAGGAACAGTATACTTAAGTCTAGGTGGTGGGCGATAAGTCTGTCTGGTCTTTGTATCATCTGAGCCATCATTATCGTCTTCATTGTCACTGGGGAAAAGCCTTTTGCATTCCTACTTGCACACAGCCTGTGTGGGGCCTTCTGTAGAGTAGCTCAGCATGAACCACTGCAGCCCATCCACGCCCACCAGCCTGGCTGCAGAAGAGAGGCCCAGACGTGACCAGACGGTGAGGCAGCCACATTCCAGACGGATGAGGCACGCCTGGGAAGTCACATGTCTGGCTCACCAACCCACCTGCAGGCACTCAAGCTTTACAGACCCTCAGATTAACCTGGGGTTCGAATCCTCACTCTCCCTGTGCAACGGTGCAAATGGCAACTCACTGAGTCTCAAGGTCCTCACCTATAAAATAGGACTGGCAAGACCTGCCTCACGTGTGGTTATGAGGACAGGAGAGAATGTCTGGTGGATGCCTTGCTGAGGACCTGGAATCTGGCAGGTTCTCAAGGTCTGATTACCCTGGAACCCAGGGCTGCCAAGCTGCAGACATGCAGGAAACCACATCAGCCCAAGCTAAACCTAGAAAGGTAAATGTATTGCCAAAAACCCCATATGCCAAGCAGTACTTTATTGCAAAGCCAAACAGATTTTTTTGGCTCCGCCATTGTTTGGGATTATCTTGCCATAGTTAATGCTCTGTTGGTGAGAATACTCAAGACTTACCCAGGGTGTGGTATGTATGGTGGGTACACATGTGAATGGATCTATGTGCATACACATAGACATGTGAATATGTGTGCTTATCGTGTAGGGGTGTGCAATATGTTCACATGCATGTGGGCTCCCCAATGGTCATGTATGTGGGTGTTCCTATATCCACACGTGTATGTATTTGTACATGGCCATTCATGTAATAGTGCTGGCATGGTGACCCAGGTGGACTGGAACATGCTACCTGAAGGAATTAAGGCTGGTTAGAGAAATGCTGAGAAAAGATGGGGAGAAAAAAAGGAAAAAGCAATTTGTAGACTTAATGTGTGGGGGTGAGGGGTGAAAGGCAGTAGAGTGTGGTGGCTAAGAGCATGAACTTTGAACTTCTCCTGTGTTTGAACCTTTCCTCTGTCACTTTCTAGCTGTGACCTTGGGCAGGTCACTCAACCTCTCTCTGCCTCAGTTTTTCATCTGTAAAATGGGGATCAGAAGAACAGCACCTGCTGATTAGGACTGTTATGAGGATTAGATGAGTTAATACATGTAAAGTACTGAAAGTAAGTACTGGCTTAAAAAATGGTGGTGGGGGGAGTAGCTCTCATCAGGCTTCTTTCCTCATCTTCCTAGGATGTTGCCTCCCAGCTTATTTCCCTCCCTTCTCTCTCTCTTTCTCTCATCATGCCTCCCCCCTGTTCCCCACCCCACACCAACATCATGGTCTTTGCCAGAGCCAGGCTGGGAGCAGGCAGCGCGTGCCATTGGCAGAGAAAGAAAGCCAAAGGGAGCAGGAGGAGGTGGAGACACTGGCTCTGAAATGTTGCCCCCCAACCACACCCCCCATCCCTGTTTCCCCAGCCATGCTCTCAGGCAGGAGGTTTGGGGGGGCAGTGGGAGGGCTCCAAAGAACAGACAATCCCAGCCATTCCCTGGTGGGCCGGGGGTCAGGCCCCCTTCTTGCTCCATCTGCCTCTGCTGTAGCCTGTGCCATCCGGCTTGCCAGCCCAGCCCAGCCCAGCAGGCTGGGATCCCAGGCCGTGCCAGCCCCAGCCCAGCTAGGGGTGGGAGTGGGCTGGAGTCTGGGGTCTGTGAAGGGTTCTGCTGCTTTGTTTTATTTTTCTGTATCTCCTCTGCTTTCAGAGGCCTGGTCTTTCCTAGCCCTGAGGCTCTGACACCATCCTGTGCCAGCCTCTGGCTGTCTCATCCATCCCTGCATCTCTGTCACCACCTGCCCGAGGTCTCCTGCCAGCTCTGGGCTCAGGGAGCATCAGGCCCTGTCAACCTCAGCTCTTGCACACACCCCTCCCCACCCCATAGCTGAAGGCTGGCGGCCCCAGCATCTGGAGGGGCTGGCTCTCTGCTCTGGCTGCCCTGAGCCCACGATCTCCCACCCTGTCCCTTACCCCTCCTTTCCTTCTCCCCAGTGACTAGAGTCCTCTTCCTACCCCTCTGCCTCTTCCCTGCCCAGGACAGCTTGCTTCCCTCCAGGCCTTGGCTGGAGGCTCACAAAGAAACTGCCTCCCTCCCACAGACTGGGAGGTGGAGAATCACCATGGTAACCAAGAAAGCCTCTCCTCCCTCCCATCCCCTTCCTCTCCTGCCTTCATGAAGGGCCTGGAGGTCTGGTGGGGAGTTTGAGCTCTCAAGGATACAGGATGGAGAATCACAGGCAGGAGTAGCTGATGGGACATTTGTGAAAGAGATGGGCTATGGGGAGATGGCCAGTTTTGGGACCACAACTTTGGAGGACCAGGGTCCAAGTGTGACTAGTGTGGTCTCAGCCACCAGTTGAGTACCTAAATGTGGCTGTGATTCATCTGGGAAGCTTGTTAAATACAGAGCCTCAGACATCAACCTACTAAAGCCCAATACCAGAGTTGGGCCCTGGGAAACCATATTTTAAAGATTCTCCCCAGGTGATTCGACACATTTACCAAAGCTGAAGACCCACCAGCATTTAGAAAGCTGGTTTACAACAGACCTGTGTTTAAATCCTAACTTGGTCACCCAAAGTCAGGTGGCAAATCTCGTAAGTTCTCCAAGGCTCAGTTTTCACTTCTTTAAAATGGGATAATAGTATCAGCTTTGTAGACTCTTGTGAGAATTGGCCTTCATGTACACAGCACCTTATACAGAGCTTGCCCCACTGCCTCCTCCTCTAGGCTCTGCTGTCTCCATGGGGCCAGACAGGGTTTGTGGGGAAGAATGACCTCTTCTCCCTGGGGCCTGCCATGGTCTGGGCCTTCTCAGCCATTATGTGTTACAAGACACTGTGAATTCTCCACACCAGAGCAACATGAAATCATTAAGGCAAAACAATAAATAAAGGCCTAGAAGTTATTACAGAGCTGACAGCGCACAATGCTGCCCCGCAAAGCAAATATGAATTATTTCACAACATTTTAAAATGAAAAATCCTCTCTTTTTTCCTGCCCAGCCCTATAATCCATTAACTCTTCTGTTTACCCCCTTGACTCAGGTGGAGAGTGGCCAGGCCTGGGCGGGGGGTGGGAAGGGGTCCCAGAGCACGACTTTCTGTGTCCTGGGTGGACCTGTTCCTTCTGCTGAGTCAGACTGGAAGCCAGCCTGCTGCTCCTTTGGCCTAAAGACCTTCTGATCTGCTAAAAGCATCTCTGTCTTCCTTGTCTCCATCTGGAATCAGTATATAGATATTACTATGAACCTCTCCTACCCCTAGTATTGTTTAGTTTACAGAGAACCCCTAACAGCTCCTGGAAGATGGCCTATATTCTTCCCATTTTAGAGATGGGGAAAGAGGTTCAGAAGGATTCAGTGACAGGCCCAGGGTCTGATAAATGGCAGAGCTGGGATTCAAATGTAGGTCTTCGCACTCTAGCTTTAAATGAGATTAAATGAGACAATGTATGCAGAGTACACGCATGACATACTCTAAAAGCTATTGTTGTTATTATTTCTAAGTACTCTACCACCTTCGTTATCCAGTACTATGAAGGCACTGTTGTGGCCATCTGTCGTTTTTGACTGGTCGGCATCCCTTCCCTGTTCTGCTGGTAACAGTCCCCCTTTCCTTTAGAGTACTGCCCTCTCCTTTCCATGTCACTTGATGAGCTGTCAGACCCTGTCCCATGCCCTGTTATGGCCTCTGGCATAGACATGAGATCTAGACTTGCTTAATCATAGTGCCTATCCTTCTGACTACCAGGACTGGACCTGAGCTCGAACCAGCAGAATATTTAGCTGATATTTTTATATACCGGCTCTGAGAGAGGCAAGTTTCTCCCTTCTCTCCTTTTCCAGCTCCATGGGCCATGCCTCATCCCTTCCCATCCATCTCTTCTGACCCAACATGGCAGAGGCCTATCAGAAGGAGGTGAGAGTGTGGTCAGCACATGGAGAGAAGCAGAGGGGAGATATCTGGTAATACTTCTTGAGTGCTTGAATCTAGTTGCACCCCAAGGCACCTGCCCCTCCCATTTGCGCAGGCCAATAATCTGCCCTTTTTGATTGAGCTGGGTTTAGATTATGTTGGGTTTCAGGGACTTGCTCTGATGGTACAGGTGCTGTGTGTGTGTGTGATGTGTGTGTGTGTGTGTGTGTGTGGACTCAGCATGTTCTTTAGCACTGTATTTGGGGCCAGGCCCAACCCAGGAGACTGAAGGTGGTCTCATCAACTCCTATTCCCTCCAGGGGTATAGGAAGTTGACTGTGCCCTGGACCAGAAAGTCAAGCCCATGGGTATAATCTCAATAGAGCCATTGATTTGCCCTCTGGGTGATTTGGAACAAGCCTTGCTTCTCTGGACCTCAGCTTCCTCATTTGTAAAATGAAGGTTAATGCTATATTATCTCGAAGGGGTCTTGTACTGCTAATATTCTAGAATTCACTCTGTATATGCCAATGTGTGGGTCACAGCGCCTTCCACACTCTCACCCTGCCAGCCTCTTTACTTTCATCTCCCGCAGTTCTCCCATTATCATCCTACCCCCTTGTACTCTACACACCTCTGCAGTTATAAATTCTCATTTACTTGTGGCTCCTTGAAAAAAACTATCCACCCACCCACCCACTCATCTATCTATCCATCCATCCGTCTACTGACCAGTCCAATGAGCTCCTGACATAAGTCAGGCACTGTGCTAGATGCTGTAGGTGCCACCTAGTCCTTGCCCTCATGGAAAAAACAAGCGAACACGAGTGTGTTGAGTTAGAAAAGGGGAGACATAGAATGCCATGACAGCATCTAGAATGGGGCTGTAGCTAGTTCTTTAAGGCAAGCTTTGAAGGTTGAATAGGGAATAGTCAAGGAAAGGAAAAGGTGAACATTTTGGGCAATTGGAACAGCATAGAGGGTGTTAGGGGTGAAAGAAACTCATGATGAAAAGAGCATAGTCAGTAAAAGAGAGAGGAAGGAGTACAGTGAATGGCTAGAGATGTCAGCAGGAGACAGGCAATAATAATGATCTCTTTGCCACTCTGTCCGCTTGACGAACTCCTATTCATTCTTAAAAACCCTACTGAGATGTTCCTTCCTCTGGGAAATGCCCTCCCTGACCCTAGAGTTAATTGCCCTTTCCTCCGTACATGTCTCGTACTCAGGTCATTGCACCTGTTCCCCTCCTGCTCTATAATGACCTCTTTCCGTGTCTGTCTCTCCTCTCAGAATGTATGTTCTTTAGGCATGAAGCTGTTTATAGTTGAAGTGCCTGGCACAGGTAGATATTCAATAAATGCTTCTGGATGGAATTGAATCACACGGTGTTTATGTAGCCATGAGATTTCTATGTTCATGTTTAAGGAAGGGGCAGCTGGAGTGATAGGCGCATATGTGGGTATCTCTGTGTTTGGATTTAAATTCAACAACATTTCCAGAGGGCTGTTTGGAGCCAGTGGACTGTGACAAGCTGCTGACCATTTTCTCAACACCAAGAAAACTCACTGGGTTAAGGCGTGTGAAGCTAGCTGGCCTGAGGCTGAGCTGCTTCCTCTCTGCTCCCTTTCTTGCTTTCCTGCCTCTCTCTACACAGCCCATATGGAGGTCCTCAGCTCTTCAGGGCTCTATGGCAGCGTGAAGCGGTGGACTGAGGCCGTGGTTTCTACCTGAGTGCCCACTGGCTGCTAGCCAAGCTGGCTTCTTTGGTGAAAAAGCTGATCGACGGGGACCCCAGGCCCTAGGCCAGGAGAGACCCTTTCTTCTAATCCACATTGACTGTTTCCACCTTTGCCTGCCAATTTGAATCTGGCCGTTGTCTGTGTTGGTGATGGGGAGCATTGGTCCCACTCCTAGTGATATGTGAGGGGGATCAGAAGCCTCCGTATGGCTGGGGGGTAGGTAGAGGAATAGTCTAACATAAGAAGACAGACATTTAACCAGCTAAGCTCCGCTGGCAAAAGGCTGCTTCAATGTTCTTTATCTTCTTTATCTACTTAAATTCTGAGGGAGCTGGTGTTTTCCTGGAGCAAGAGAGGACAGGCAGTGGGGAAAGGAAGAGGAAAAAATGAGCTATTACATCCCCACCATGTCACCTGCAAGCCAGGCCCAGTACAGAGGTCTTCTGTAGTCCCAGTAATCCCAAGACATGATACCCCCACTCCAGCCCTTACCACCAATCAAGAAGCATATAGTCCACTCCCATGCTTTCAGAGCAGCAGGAAGCTCTGGCATTTGTGAAGGGTCTACTACATGGAGTCTTCTGGTGCAGTCGCACTTAATTCTCTTGACAATCCTGGGATGATATTATTATCCTTATTTAGGAGATGGGAAAACTGAGGCTCTAAGAAGTTCAGAGACATGACTGAGAGCCCAGAGCTTCTGTTCTTTTCTCTCCGGTTCTGTCTAAGGCACCCATACCTTGCCTCAGGGAGCCACTCCATCAAGATAGAAGGCAAAATACTTACACCTGAAGATGTGAAGGGCCATAGTGGCCAGGTATGGCCTCCATTTATGAACTTGTGACCCACAAGCACCCCTGCCCCCCAATGACTGTCTTGGGGCTCTCCAGTCTTCAGTCAGGACTCCCTGCCTCTACTCTCTGCTTCCGAGGATACCTGAGTCCTCCTCTTTCTGTTCCCTTCCTGACCACTGACCACCAGAGAAACCCACTCTTTCTGCTCTTGCTTTGGTGTAAAAATGAGAGAAGAAGGCCCCTTCCTCCACCCCAAAAGGGGTGGAAGGGAAGAGAGGAAGATGGCTCTTGTCCCTGGAGGCTCAGCTTAGACCTAGAATAACCTTTCCCTTAGCTTTCCCAAGGTAACATTGACCTTGGGCAGATCATTTAAGCTCTCTGAGCCTCATTTTCCTCACTTATAAAATGAGGCTTTGCCTCCCAGAGTTTTATAAAGGAGATTAAACAAGATAATGTGTCTATTGTTATGTTGCAGGCACTCAAGGAGTATTTAAAAATAAAAATGATGAGTTAGAATTCAGCTAGAGGGGTGGGTCAGGGTAGGGTGGGGCAGGAGGGAGAATGGAGCTGGTGTACATGGAAGGGGTGACAGGGATGAGAGGCTCCAGGAGTAAAGTGGTATTGAGGGCTTGGGGAGACCATTAGGCTGCCTCATAGCAGTAGGCAGGGGAAAGAAAGGTGGAGAGCGTTCTGAATGCCAAGCTGACTTTGGACTTCGTCCTATGGATTAATGGTTTTCACACACAGAGTCCTTTGTTCAAACGAGGTCCTGTTTAAAAGTTCCATAGGGCAAACAGATAAATAATTGGATTGAGGCTGGGGGCTTCGAGAGTCCTGCTTTTCAGCCCCCTTGCACCTCGGTCCTAGGAAGGGCTCCGTGAAACTCAGACTGACACTGAGCAGGTGTTCCAAGCTTCCTCGGTAGAAAATGAATTAAGAGTAGAACCAGGAGGCCTGAGCGAGGATGGCAGAGGGAGGGCTTGGTGTTCCTGTCTTGATGCTTAGTAGACACTGACTTCAGTTCCTCTCGTGAGCCCCTTATTCTCACCCAATACACAAGGTGATTGTGGCACCTTCTGGGAAAGGCTGGACCCAGCTCTCAGCTCTCTCCCTGGCCAGATGCAAGGGTCAACAGGGAAACCTTGGAAAGGAAGCTGGTGTCCCCACTGAGGTCCAGGTGAGGAAGTGTAGTAAGTCTCATGGCTGCATCAAGTCTCCAAGGTGAGTGCTTTGTTGGGTGCATCACCACACAGTCGAGGGCCCCTTGTGTCACCTCCAGCATTTACCCACTGCCATTGACATTCCTTGGTCAGGCTGGGCACATCCTCTCTTCCACTGCACTTCTCCACCTGGCTGGCTCCTGCTTGTCATCAGGCCTCAGCTGGGACATAGCCTCCTCTAGGAAGCCTTCCTTGTCCCCCTCTACACTGGATTGGCTGCCCTTCCTTTGTACCTCCACTGTCATGGGCTAGCCTCTCTTGTAGCACGAATCCCTGAGGGCTGTCATTGTCTGCTCATTTCTCTCTCTTTTCTGCTAGGTTTTAAATTTGAAGGCAGGGATCCCATTGTCAGAGCTTAGCCCAATAGGCTCTGCCTGATGCAGAATTGGTGCTTAACAAATGCTGGTGAATGAATGAATGAATGAGTCTTACTCCAGCAAGGTGCAGGTAGAGATGAAATAACAGTGTGCACTCTTGACAGATGAGAGATGGACTTCTGAAGAAGGGCTGCTGAATGAGATGGAGGCCCAACCAGTGAGGGGTTGGGAGAAGAACCAGGCACTGGGCTCGCAGGGCTGGGCTGGCACAGCCTCACTAAGCCCGTCTACCTCTTTTCACTCCCATGTCTTTCCTGTAGAGGGTTTGTCCTCCAAGCCATACTTGCTCTGGGCTCTGTATAGCAATCTGTCTACCCTTTGCACGTGTGTATGTGTGTGTGCAGATGCTAAGGTGTATTAGGTAGGTCTTTGTGTCACTGGGTCTAAATGAAGCTGAGTGGGTGCAGAGCTGCTTCTGTGTGTGTGGGCTCTGGCAGCAGCAGCAAGTTTGATGTGTACATGTCTTTGTGCACCCAGTTCTGGGTGTGACACCTTTGTGTGCACAGCTCTGCATGCAGAACATGTCCAGGCGTGTTTTGTATCTATGAGTGTATATGTGCTTGCACAGATGTGAGTGTGCTCACTGGGGCCGGGTGAGGCCGGGTGTGTTCTGTCACTGTGCCCTGATTAGCCTTCGCTTGGAAGCATTTAGGTGACAATTTACAGCCGCACCTGACCCTGGCCCCTTTGCCCTGTCCCGTGTGTGCTGCTGAGGCTGCCCCCTGGCCCCTGCCCACCCCCTGCCCCCTGGCCACATAACTGTGATTTATGGCTGGCCTGTGGGGAGCAGCCCCCTCCCCACTGCCTACCTCTCTGCAGCTTCCACACCAGATGGGCTGCCTGCTGCTCCCTGGAGCAACTCCGTCATGGAGGGCGAGGCAAGATGACTGCCACCAGGCTCCGCATAGGCCCCCTCCCTCACACTTGCTCACCCCCTTTCAGACAGTCCCTGTCATCCTGTCTTGAGCTTGTTCTTGGCTGTTGGGATTGTGAATTGAGATGGGAGGTCAGAGTCTGTGACATAGAACAGAAACCGCCCCCAGTCTTCCATTCATCTCCACCCCAGACACAGACAGACAGACAGATGGACAGACACACAAAGATAAAGGTACCAATAGGTCCTCGTACAAGGATACGTATAGGGTCAAGTCTGACAAATGCATGTTCATGTGCATGTAGGGGATCTGCACATGTGTGGGGGCTGGGAAGGGAGCCAGGCTCCCTGCAGCCAGGCCAAGCTTCCCCTGCTCCCCACTGGGTCGGTGCCTCCCTTCCCCTGTGTCTGTACTCCCTGATGCCAAAGGGTGTCTTCTCTAGCTTGTGCCAATCTATTATGAAGGTCCACTCAACCAGCAAGGGCATTTTGGGGGGTGTCCCGAGGTGGGCCCTTGGGGGCTGGGGCCCCACCCTCTACTCCCAGGCTGGTGTTGCCGGGTGCAGGAGGTGGTAGAGAGACCCTGGGCTGTGTCAGGCTGAAGGTGAGAGCTGGAAACAAAAAGATTGGAGTAAATTATTATTCCCCCCATGGCTTTCCCAAGGAAAGTGGAAGCAGCAGCCTGAGGCCCGTTTTCCTATTTGATGGGGAATCAGATAAATGGCAGGCAGCTTGCTCTGATAAGGCCTTGCTCTGGGCACAACCTCTCTCTCTGAAACCCTCTTACTATGCATAGAGGAAGGCTATCTGTGCAGCTGCACCTTGACACAAATATATCTGCACCCGAGATGAAGCAATTCCCCCAGAAATTACAGCAGGGGGATTGCATCTGAGGAGGGGGCCCTGGGGAGGGGTGGGGGCTGCGAGGGAGGGAGAGAGGGAGGGATGAAGGAGCGGCCTGGGCAGGCAGGGAGGAGAAGAGGGAGGCGGCTGGGAGACTGGGAGTGAGGAGGAAGAGGTCAAGAGGACTGCGCCAGGGAGGGGCTCAGAAGCATCTCTGTATTAAAAAAATACATATAAAAATATATATAAATATAAATATATATATATTTTTCCCCTCCAAGAAGCTTTCGTGGAAATATTCTTTTCCTCCTGCATCATCTTCTTAATAGGGCAACCTTTACCCCCCCTTCCCACCCCTGACCCCTGCTGTCCTCACCACACTCTCCTCTGCTTATAGAATTAAAAATACAATACGTGGACAATAAAACTGATATTAAAATTAGTTGCCTAAACAGAGGAGTCTTGGTTGACTTAAAATTTTTCTTTTCAGAGGGGGAGTGGGGTGGTAACACAATTTAAATAAATACATATATAAATAAATATTTTTGAAAAGATGGCGAGCACAGAGTCTAACTAGGCATTTGAAACACTTTTCCAACTTGTCACATGGCTCTGTGTGTGTGTGCACATGCATGCTTGTATGTGTGCAAAAATGTGTGTGAATAAGCCTGTGTTTGGGTGTGTTCTCACGTGTGTAACTCTTACTCACACATACACGCACTCTGCTCTTTTCACTTAGTCTGACAATATACCATACTCTCCCTCTGTCCCCTACCATCGGGGTGTGTCTACCTCTGTGATCCTGTGCATTTGCCTCCCCCACTTCCAAGTGTGAAGAATTAGAGCCTCCAACCTCTTAGAAGGTCTGCAGGAAGCCTCTGGTCCCAGTAAGAGAAGCTTAAGTGAGAGACATCCCATCAGTCACAAGGGTCCCAGTTTCCTTCCAGACACCCCCTCCTCCTAGCTCCTCCTTGGCCGGGCAAAGGTGCCCGAAGTTGCTGGCAGCAGGCTTGGCAGGGCAAGTACATGCGGGAAGATTAAGTGGAACCATGTGTAATGGGGGTCCTATTCTCAAAGTTCTGGGTCTTAAGGGGTACAGGGTGGGCTTATTGGGGTGGGATAGGCAACAGGAGGCATTGCATATGCAGGGCGTGTGAGAGGAGGAAGTGAAGTGTGAGTGCATGCGTCGATGTTCCCCTCCCTCCCCAAACTGGCACCTGCCTTGGGACTGACTGTTGAGCAGCTGCAAGACACAAGAGTCGGCCGACAGATGCCATGGCCCGGCCTTTGTCTGAGAGAGAAAAATCACACCCCCTTAAGCCCCTGTGGTGGCTGAGGCTGGGACGTTTACTCATGTCACCCTTCAGCTCCATCTTTAACCCTGGAAAACAACAGAAGCCTTCATCGTGCTCCCCAACTTCTGGGAATTGGTGGAGGAGAAGGGGAAGATGAGGGAAAGTGAAGGTGTGGGGAAGAGATGCTTTCAACCCCTTTGCCCAAAACTGTGTGATAAACTCCTAGAACCCATCTACATCAGGAGTGGTGATGTTGATAGCGGGTGAGACATGTCAACTGAATGCAGCTGGAAAAAAGGCTGAGCTGGCAGGCAGGAAATTAAGCTTCTAGTTCTATCTCTACCACTTCTCTGTGGCCAATTAGTTCACTCTTTTGGCCTCACTTTTCTCATCTGTAAAACAGGGGGAAGCAATCATTCAAATGAGAGACATAATGTTAAATAACACAGATAACTGGTTTTTAGACACTATCAGGCCAATGTGGCAAGAACTTACTGGTTGTGACTATATCTTACCTGCTACAGGTTTGGGCTGAGCCTGGAGGGGTGGGCAAGGCCTGGTCTCCCTGCAAGAAATAATCCCTGGAGAGTAACTAGCCTCTTCCAGGTTGGTGGGATTTTCTGGATGTTCTTGTGAAGCTGGCTCTGAAGACAGGCTAGGAAATAGGAATCCTCCAAGGGAACTGCCATGAATAATGGGGCTGAGCCATGTTGCAAGCAGAACACTGAGACCATCCCCAATTTTTCTGCAGTGGAGGACTTAGCCAGGGGGTCAGAGGAACCAGGGAGCCTGGGAACTGTCTCTTTAGAGCAAGTAAGCCAAGGAAAAGCCACCTAGGAAAGCCTACAGGACATGGTAGGTACCCTGCCGCTCTCCACGATGGCAAGATGGCATCTACATTAGTACATGAACCCCTGTCCATTCCTATAGTGAGACTTAGGTCAGCATCAATCTCACACTGGGACACTGACTGTCACACCCATTGATCCTGAAATTGGGGCATTGATTCCCCTTAACCAGCTCTGAACTGGGGCATTAATCTCTACATTGTTGATACCTGTAACCATTCCTATGGTGGGACATTGATTCCTCTCAACCAACTCTGTACTGGGGCATTGATCCTGACATGGGACAGTACCTCAACCGAATCTTCATTGGGGTATTGATTCCTACATTGGGATGTATGACTCCCTTTTCCATCCAACTCTGGATTGAGAAATTGATCTCACAAAGAGAAGTCGATTTATTCTTCTCTCTCGGTATCTGGACATTATCTACCACCCAACCCTGGATAAAGACACTGATTTTTATTTTAGGACTTTGGTCCATTCATTCCACCAATCGTTCATTTGTTACATCTACTATGTGTTAGTTTTTGTGTTGATGGTTGAAATTTCTGCTTTTCTTTCTCTTCTCATCATTGGTCCCCATGTGAAGATCCAGATTCCTCTTTGATCTTCATAGCTGAATGCTGACCCATCGTCCCACATCCATCACTCCATTCTTCCTTCTCCAGTGACTTCGATTAAGCTCTACAGTCATCAGTCAGACGAAGAGTCCAATGAAGCTGGGGGCCATATATAGCATATTGGAAAGAGTATAGACTCTGGAGTCATGAGTTTAAATCCTGGACTTCACCAAGAGCCAGACTCAGTTTCTTCATCTTTCAAGTGGGGATAAGGATATCTACGTTTCAGGTTACCTCTCAGATTACAAGAATGTACATAAGAGAACTAGATGGGACATGGAGCACAGAGACCGCAGTACTTGAGAGCCAGACTTTCCTTCCCCCTGTCACTTCCCAAGTTACATAGCTCTTAAGTTGTCTTGCTCGTGTGCCCCGCCCCCATATGCCACATACTGCTGATGGGGCTGGGGAGATCGCCTTCCCCTCTCCCCAGATCCACCACAGGCAGGGTCCTTCATGCAACAGATCCCTCACAAAATTCCAGATCTAGCTCTCATTTTTTAAAAATCCAATCTATATAGATAGCGAAGAGAAGAGCAACTTTTCCACCCTGAGCCTGTGTGTAATTACATATTTTGGCCACGTGCTGGGCCAGGGATAAATCTGTATGGTAATGCAGACCAGGGGCTTACGATGTAGGCACACATGCTAATTTTAAACCACAAAACCGCGGCTGTTTTTCATTTTCATTTCCAACAACACTGGCAGAGATTAGGTCCTATTAAGCACCATGGGGCCTGTCCTCCCCCTGGCCACCTGCGGGGCTCCTCATGGCTTCCATGGGCTTGTTGGGCCTGGCGCTGAGGCAAACACAGCCTTGCTAATTGTAGGGCAAAACTCTACCCTGGAGGAGGTACCCAGATTGGCTGTCTACTCCCCTCACCCCCACTGGGGCTGGGTTAGGTCCTGCTCCACCTGGGGAGGGAGGACTCGGGGCCCACAATACTACAGGGATTGTAATTCCAAGTCGACGCCTCTCTTCATGGGAAAGGAAAGTCAGCTGCTCTCCCCAAAACCTCGGGACTGTCCTCAAGACCCTGAAAAGCAAGGGCTTGGGTCACTGACTCCTCAGTCCTAGCCCAGTCTCATCTTGATGTGCGACCTTGTGCAAGTCACTTCCCTTCCCTGGGCCTGTTTTCATCTGTCGAGCCCCTGAGAGTGCAAACGAAGTAGTCTGGACTTTCCCCTCCAGTTCCGATGTTCTGCACTGGAGCTTCCTATTCCCACCAAAGGGCACACAGAGCATGGGTGACAGCAGCTCACATGGGTTGCACATGGACTATGTGTTAAACTATAAACTTTGACTCCCTGAGGTGGCAGAATGTTAAAACAGCAAATCCCGTACTCATCACTCACTGGCCAGATGGTCTGTTTTCTCATCTGTACAATGGTGGGGATAACAGTACAACCTGATAAGGTATTTTTGAGATCAAATGAATTACCACAAAGTATACCAGACACTTAGAATAATGCCAGGTACATGGTCAGCATCATATATATGCTGGAAACCATTATTATTTTACAGATAAGGAGATGGAGGCTCAGAGAAGGATAAATAACTTACTGAAGGCCACAGTATTGGAAATGGAATTGAAACCCAGGTCCATATTTGCTTCCCAATAGATGCTCTGTCTCATTCACCTCTTCCTCACCCAGAAACAGGGACAGATTCTCTGCCTCCCATTAGTCCCCATTCCTGGGCACTGAGCAAAATGGCAGCAGAGAGATGCTGAGATCAGCAATAGGGCCCCTGAATGAGGCCTGACCACCACCCCTAACCTTGACTCTCAGGAGTCCTTGGGTACAAGGGAGCCAGCCAAGGCTCAGCCTGAAGCTGGGGTCTGGCAGACCCTCTGCTTGTCTGAGGAGAGAAGAGGGCAGGGAGGGGCAGTGAGGAGGAGCTGGCCCAGCCCCCTTCCATTCTCCCTCCATCTGCACCCAGAAGCAGCCAAGCGTGGTACCTGGCACCCCTCCCTCTCCCGCCCCCTCAGCATTCTCCCCTCCTGGGCGAGGGCTGCCCTGTCTCTGGGGGGAACCTGGTCTGTGCTCAATTTCATGCCACTTAATTCCCAAGTCTGCCCGTGAAAATGACGACAAATAGGCCCCAACTGCCCAAATGTCCATTCCCATCCCGGACGTCTCTTCTGCAACCCCCTCCTCCGCCTGACAGCTCTTCACCTATCAGATTGGAGAGGGAACATCCACAGGGCCAGCAAGCTGAGAGGTCCTTACTGCTGACTCACACTTGCTGGGGGCTTTCTTCCCCACTCCCCCCCGCCCCCAGTCCCTTCTCCACTAGAGCCAAGCCCCCAGTATGGGCCACAGCCTGAACCCAGAGGTGACCCAAAACATTTTTCCTTAACTGATGGGCAATGCCTGAGCGCTATTTTATTTTGAATTTTAATGTTACAGCATGATTGTTCTTTTACTCGTTTATTTTCTAAGAACAGGTGACACATTCACATGATTCAAATTGCAAAAAGTATAAAAGGGAGGGGTAAAATGGCTCCCTCTCATCCTCGCATCAGTCCTTCAGGTCTCCCCCATCCCCCCGTTTCCATCCCAAGAAAAATAATACCCCCAGGTTCTTGGATATCCTTCCAGAGACTTGTTATACCAAAATAAACAAATATGGTCTTTCTTGCCTTTTCTACAAATGCTGCACATGCTGGTCTATACCTCACTGTTTCCACTTACTATGTCTCGGTGATCAGCCTCCTTTTCCACCCTTACCCCCTTACCTCTTTCACTCCGTCCCCCGTCCTCCCATCAGATGAATGCCTACTTGTCCTTCAAGCCCTAGGTCAATGTCGCTTCATCCTGAGCACACCCCCTCAAAGAATCAGGCCTCTTCTCTACATCTCTGGTGCTTTGGAACTGCCTTGAGGGGAGTGTTTGTCATTGTGGTGTAATGTAGCTGTCCATACTCATCTTGCCTGTACAAGGCCAGGAGTGACTTGAGGGCTTCTGATGAGCAGGTACCAAAATATTAAGGTGTAAATATTTACAGGCTTTTTTCTCCCCTCACATTCCCACACCTGAGCTGATTAGGGGGATAAGGACAGACACAGAGTTGAAGAAGCTTCCTTTCCAGGAAAGAGCATAAAGTTATCAGTGGCAAAAGCTGGATCAGAACAGAAGTGATTCAGGCGGCGAGTGGTAGAAGCAAGAGCGAGTAGAGCTGGTGTTTTAGGAGAGACAAAGGAACAAGGAAAAAGGAGGTGAGAGCATAGTGACCTATGAGACTCTAGGGAAAGACCGGACTAAGGAGGATTTTGAGAGAGTTTTGCTATCTGTTGTGTGATGTCATTTCTTTCCCCACTTGCTTCTTGTCTAAGAGACTTTAGTAAAGGCTTTGCTGCATATCAGTGCTTTGGGAGGCTTTTAGGGTTTCCTTTGGATTTGACCCAGGCTGAGACTGACCTGGGTTGCATTGTACAGCCTAGGCCTAGCTTAGCAGAAGTGTAGAATGACAGAAAGATGAGAGGGCAGGTGAAGGGAGAAGAGGGAGAGCACGCACAGGCTGTGGCTCTCCTCCGGGCAGTCCAAGTGATGGACAATGTTGACATGTTCATGGCAATGTGTATCCCAGGGAGCCCCTGGATTTTTGAGGAACCCTCTCCCCACTCACTGATCCCCCAGATTTGCCCTAAGATTTTTAATTGGCACGACTAATGAGGACATATCAGAAACTCTCCTTTCCAGTGGTTATGGCACAGACAGGAGGGAATGGGTATTGGGTGAGATTCTCCATCAGCCTTTCTTTTCTTCCCTCTCAAGAAAGATATCAGGAAGTAGGTGAGCTAGATACTGCTAGACAAACAGTACTTCATTTTATTCCTTTCAGCAATCTTGTGGTGTGATTAATATCCCAATTTTAATTTCAATTTCCAATTGTTTGTTAGCACATAGAAATACAATTGATTTCTGTATATTGACTTTGTATCTTTTAACTTTACTAAACTTATTAGTTCTACTAGTTTTCTTTATTGTTGTTGGGGAGTTGATTCCTTAGGGTTTTCTGTGAAGATGATCATGTCTGTGAATAAAGATGCTTTCTCTTTTTCCTTTCCAATCTGTATGTCTTTTATTTTTTCTTCTTGTCTTATTGCACTGGCCAGAATTTCCAGTACCATGTGGAACAGGAGTGATAAGAATAGACATCTTTGCCTTGTTCCTGCGATTAGAGGAAAAATCCCCATTTTATAGTTGAGAAAATTGAATCACAGATGTTCAGTAACAAGTCCAGGAGCTCCCAGCTAGTCATTGACAGTGCCAAAATCAGAACCCAAATCTTCCAGCCTGAAAATGGTAAAGCGCTTTTTTTTGTACAAAAATGTGGAGTTTTGTTAATAATTTCCTCTTTGTAGCTCCCCCTCACACCTCCGTTCCTTAGCTCCCCCTCACACCTCCGTTCCTTACCCAATCCCAGTTACATAGCAGCTGCTTGGTGAAAACTTGTCTGATTGGAAGTGGTGAGGCATAAGCCAGAGAGTGACATGGTTGATCTCTTATCCTGATGTGGGGGTAAACATTGGGGTGGGGATGAGGGGACTTTCCATTCCACTCTGGAGGCTCATTTCAGGAAGAATGGTTACTTGCATGGGCAGAGAGAATGTTTCTTGTAGAAGAATAAGGCATTCAGTTTAGAAGATTCTTAAAGGCAAAAGCGGGGTATTGGGGTCAGCTAGGTCTTTAAGAAGAACAAGTGGTGGACAAAAATGAAGTCTGTGGAGACAGACTTCCTAGGCTCAAAGCCCGATTCCACCACCTACCAGCCATGTGACCTCGGGCAAGTTACTTAGCCTCTCTGTGCTTTAGTCTTCTCATTTGTAAAACGGATAATTGCTTTCTACCTCATAAACTCAGTGCAAGGGTTACATGAGTTAATACACAGTAAATGCCCCATGCTAAGTGCTATACAAGGGTGAGCAAGTATTATTTTTATTGAGTCACGGGGCTGTTGGGGAGGGGGGACTCCAGAAGCCACCAGGAACTGTTCCCCCTCCCTCTGAAATACACATACACACACACACATCCTACTTCAGACTCCCACAATTATATGTATAGAGAGCTGTGTCTCAGGTAGCCAAGTTACTTAACCTCTCTGAGCCTCAGTTTCTTCAGCTATAGAATGGGATAATGAGCTCTATCATGCTGTGAAGAGACAAGCAGCCAAGGCATGGTAAAGCACTGTTAACATTTAATAATGGCAAAAACGATGACAACTTCCAAGTGCCTCCTCCATGTGAGGCAATTGAGAGTGCTTAATTGGCGTGTTCTCACTTATCCTGGCAATACCCCAGTGAGAGAGATAGGTTGTCCCATTTTCTACACGAGGAAACCAAGCCCCAGACGTCAAATGACTTAAGGGCCTTCAACCAGGGTTGAACCCAGGTGGGCCATCTCTAAGGTCTGGATCTTGATTATTTTGCACAGTTCTCCTTCTGGGACCAAGGGGCTCAAGTCATAGTGTCTGGGTACAGGTGTCCCCTCCCCCAGGCATGCCCTCCCATACCCTCCCCTGGGTGAGGGGCTGCCCTTCAGTCGCTTGCTTGTCCAGCCAAATGCGAGCGGGCGGCGGGCGGCTTTGGTGCATGAGGCAGATGGGACCTTCACAAAAGCCCCCGCACCTCTCCAAGCTGGTCCCCCCCACACGCCTGATTACCCCCCAATACCCAAGTTACCATTGATACAGTGGTGCCGGGTGATTCAATTAGTGCAGCCGGCATGAAGGCAACAGCACAAAGAGCTGGGGTAGTTAGAAACTCATTTTCTTTTGATTATTATAGCATCTCACACGTGGAAGCAGAAAATTATAGGCTCATGTGTCTTTGCTTAATATCCTCTGGGGCCAGATTTGTCGTCATGTTGAAGTTAGCTGTCAGAATTGACAAAATCATGTGGAGTTGATGGATTTACAGTGCCTGGGCCCAGCCAAGCTGGAGAGGCGCAGACCCACGCAGATACACAGATATATAGACACACACACAGACACTCAGAGACACTGATACACCCCACTCTGACACAAAGATACACACACACCCTACATTTCAGATACTGATAAACAGACACTTTCACAGTGATTCATGAACAGATATACACTCTCCCTGCACACTGAAACACACCCATTCAGACCCACAGAGAGATACATACACACTCAAGGGTACACACACACTCCACGGTACACACATACTCCACACAGCAATATACGCACATAGACACACACAAATACACATACCTCACATACTGCTATATACTCACTCAATCTCACACAGGATATACTTCTCCCGCTGATACACCCCACCCAGACACACACCCAGATATTCACACCCTCCCACACACTGATACATGCCTGCCTAAGCGTGATCAGATCTTTACACCCACATTGATGTGCACCCACACAGACATGCACAGAAACTCACACCTACACATACTGACACACGCCATTTAAACACACACACGCCACACACTATATACTCCCATTCAGACACACATGTACACAGAGACCACCCACCCCCCTGATTCACACACAGATACCCAGACCCAGGTACACATCATGCACACAGATGGGTGGGCACACACATAGCAACAGACATACAGAAATCTATAACAGGCACAGGCATAAAGTCACAGTGATACACTTAATACACATATACACAGGTACCTAGACAAGGACTTGATCCATACATGGACAGAGACAGACAGTACAGAGTCACAGGCACATGAAACAGAGAAATACACTCACAGGGACGTATTAGCACGAAGGTAGCAGGCGGCACCCCGCTTCCCCTACTACAGCCCCCTTTTCTTTCTCTTTCTCTCTTCATATACACCCTTGCTTGCCCTGGCTGGGCGGGGAGATCCTGGGGAGTGATATGAAGATAGGAACATAGACAGGGGGAGCACTGGGGCAACCCCTCCCCCGCTTCTGGGTGACTAGGACACCCTAGGCTCTAGTTTTCTGTTCGTTAGGGTGACTGGTGGCCCAAGAGAGGCTGGAGATGGATTAACAGCGAGGAAGGCTGTGAGGACACAAAGTGGGAGGGGTGTTGGAAGGGAGTTAACCTTCACTCAGCCGCCGTTACTGTCTCCACTTTACAGAGGAAGAGACTAAGGTCCACAGAAGGTAAGTTCTTTCCCAGTGACACACAGGGAGCTTTAGTGACAATTAGCAAACAAAGCCCAGGTTGTTGAGTGGATCAGGGGCTAGATCTCAGCCCCGCTCAGCCCTTCACGTGGGGTATCATATTACTCGGGAGCCATGCACATAGGACAGTTCTCTGAGGCAAATTCCTGGGAGAAGAAAGGAAGGCTGCCTGGTGCTGGATGGCCCAGGCCCACTGCCTGTCTTCACAGAGAGGAACCCAAGGGCCAGAGCTCCCCCACACCTGCTCGCCAACAGGTAATGGGGTGCCTACTATGGGAGAGGTGCTAGGGGCCGCAACCCAAGTTTTCTTAGAGAGGGCAGAGGAGACCTGCCCCCATGGACTCCTAGGGCAGAGGGCCCAGTCCTGGCCATCTGTACTGTGGGGATATTGGTCATGAGCCCAGACTCAGCTCAGACAGGCCTGGATTGGCCCTGACACATCACTGAGGAACCACTGGTGTTAGTGTCGCACCGACAGAGTGGAGGAGGAGCCTGTGGTCCTTTGGCCAAGGCTCTGGACCTCCGAAGGTAGGAGCGAAGAGTCACAAGTTCTGGAATCTTCGAGACTTGGCTCGCCAGACTCTATCCCATGTCAACCATGTGCCACCTGAGCTCATCTCCTTTCAGCAACCCTGGAGGTTGGTCTTATCATCTCTATTTAGCCAAGCAGAAGAGTGATACTCCAAGAAGGTTAGCGACTTGCCCGAAGTCAGAGTTAACAAGAGACAGAACCTGAACCAGAGCTGCCTGACTTCCAAGCCCCTGCTCATTCCCTTCCACCATATGAGGTTGGCCTAGTTTGGACACAGCAGGCAGGGAGGTCACCCTGGCTCAGTCAGGCTGTGGGGCCCTGGGTCCAGCCATTAACTTGTTGAGATAAGGTCACCCAGTGGGTGAGAGGCAATGGCTGGAGTGGAAAGGGCATGGGTTTGGGGGGTCAGACCAAGCTGGGTTTGAATCCTGACACTACAACCTTAAAGAAGTCGGCTTGCCTCTCTGAGCCTAACTTCCTATCTGTCAAACAGAAGTGTTAATGTCTCCACTTGAGGGCTGGAGAGAATCATATGTGTAAGACTTATATATACTGTAGGTATTTAATACACAAGAGCTATTTTTAGCAGTTACCAGCAAGGGTACCCAGCAGGCCCAGGGCAGTGTCCTCAGCCCATTCCCACTTTGGGTTACTCACTCCATCTTCTGTCCCTCCTTGCTTCTTCCATGACACCCACCCTGGCCCTTGCCCAGGTCTGAGGATCCTAGGGCATGAAGGTCCATGGAGACTAGGAATAGATCCATGGACTTCTCAAGATCCTGGGCATCATTCAGGCCAGAGGTTCCCAGCTGACACATGAAAATCATCATTAGAACCACTGAGCTGAGCCTTCAAAAGTGTAGCCTTGGGGACCAGCAGCTTCAGCATCACCTTCAAGCTGATTAAAAAGGCAGATTCCACCCCATCGCCCGCCCACTCCCCAAGAATCTGCTGAATCAGAACTTGCATTTCAGGAGGAATTCCAGGTGATTCTTCCTAATCTTAAAGTTTGAGAAAGCCTTCTCTGGAGAGCTCTCTAGTTTGAGAGAAAAGCAAGCTGGGGTCCAGGCAGTTTCAATGGACACAGCAGGATCAAGGGTCTTGTTAAGGTCTTCACTGACCAAACCTCTTTTCCAGAAAAGGCCATTAGGGAGCAGACATCTCTGACCAACTTCTCCGAGTGGGATCCCTGGTCGGCATGTCACTGAGTGTCCATCGCAGGGTCCTTGCCTCTTCCATCTTGTCTGGTCTTGAAGATATGCTAATCAGCATGGGAGTCCACCCTTCCAAGAATTATCATATGTGAGCCGCTCCTCATCTCAGGATAATTTTCTCATCTGCATAATCGTATTTGACTTCCTTATGGATGTGAAAACCCCCTTACCTTGGGCGAGTTAATCTTCATTGATTGAATATCAAATTCATTCGAATGTGGAAGAAGAGGCTTTTCTTTCTCAGCAGCATAAGGCTGTCTGAAAGCCTCGCTCAGCTGGGGGCCGAGGGGGGTCAGCTTCGTCTCTGTCCTTGCCCAGCTGCTGGAGGGACCCTTCCTTTCCCACCTACTTTCTCTGCGGCAGCATCTTTTTAGCTTTGAATACTTCTCTTTTTTGTTCTTTTACTGTTTTGTTTCCATCTTTCTATCTCTGTTGTGTCCCTTAGTGTCTTAGTCTTTTGGTTCTGTGGGGTTTTTTCTCTATTTCCCCCTCAATTTCCTTTCTTTCTTGGTTTCTCTCTTTCCCTCCCCTCCCTTCCTCTTCCTCTCCCTTGCTTTTCTCTTTAAGTCTCAGACTCTTCCTTTACCTGAAACCCCAAGTACCTCTGCTATGTCCCCACCCACAACTTGATGAAAGAAAAAAAAATCCAGCATGAATTTATTGCAGAAGCAGCTGAGATTCTCAGGGAGACAGAGGGCCTCACAGGGATGGAGGTGGGGCATGAGGATGGAGGAGGATAGGATGTCCTGGTACCTATGATGCCCCAGTTCCCAGGCCCTAGCTGGGAGGCCTGTTCTTAGTTTAGACAATGTCTATCGTACCTAATAAGGGAGGTTCTGGATGTTCACGACAATCCTGTGAGTTGTGGGGTATTTTCCCATTTTACAGGCAAGGACATGAGCAACAAGTCCAAGTCCCAAGGGTAGTGGTAGAACCAGGATTCAAACCCAGGCCTGCCTAATCCTGTAAGCAGCCCATGATTGTCCAGAAAGAGGCTGAGGCCAGTTTTTCTGCTCCCAGGAAGCCTGGAAGCAGGTGAATAAATCATCTTAATGAGTCTAGAACTTGTCACTTTTCCTCGAGCTTATGTTGTCATTTTAAGTGCTTAGCAAACCATATGGTACACAGGAAGAATCCAGCACACACTAGATAGTTATCATCATCATTGTCGTTGTTATTCAAAGACAGGCCAGAGTTCCAGCTCTCGCTCAGCTGCATTTAGTCTCTTTGACCTTCAGTTGACTCATCTATAACATGGTAATAATAATAGTCACTGCCTGGCCAGGCTATCATGAAGATTATACATACAAAACACCTAGCTCAGTGCCAAGCACAAAGTAGGAGCTCAAGAAATGTCAGTAATAACTTTCACATTATTATGGTCATGTTGCTATTATCAGTGTTGTTATTATCATCGATACTATTCTCATCATCGTTATTGTTGTCTCTGAGTGCCTAGCACCTAGTAGGTGCTCAGTAAATATCAAATCAGTGAATAAATGACCTCTCGTAGAAGCTCCTTTTATAATTTCATTATAGTTTCTGACTCCCTTGCTTCATTTCTCCTATATATTTTGGCAGAGTCTGCCTTGTGGCAGGCCAGGGTAATGTCTAAGAGCTGGGCTGTGAAGTGAGCAAAACATGACTGTGCATCCCAAATCTGCCATCTGCTAGCTATGAACCTCTCTGAGTCTCAGTCCCTCTATCTGTACAGTGAGGCTATTAACAGTACACACACCACAAGGTGGTGGGAAGCACAGTTGAGATTGGCACAGTAGCCAGGCAACAGGAAGAGGCAAGAACAGAGGTTTCCTATAGGAGCAGAGAGAGAAAGTGGGACCTGGCTGTGAGGGCCTTGAATGCCAGGCTCGGGGGTTCTAACTGGGCCTTGCTTCCTCTTTCCCAGACTGCTAGAAACCGGCCCTGGTCTGAGGGCTCCGCCTGCAGACCCTCTGAGACAAAGCCAGGCTACCGGCATCCTGAAGGGACAAAATCATGTCTTCTCCAGACTCCTCTGTCCTCAGCTCCAGCTGGAGCTGGAGTGGTGGGAAAGGGAAGGCCATTTGCAATTCAGATCTGGAGCAGATGGGAGAACTTCCTTGGGGGAGGGGTGGGACTCAGCTGCCTCACTTCTCACACACATCCAACCTCGGCCCAGCCCTTTCTGGCCACCACCCCTCAGTGCACAGCCGATACTCTGACTTATACCCAAGGCTGCTCTAAGTGCTTTTCATAAGTAAACTCATAGTCATACAAGGGAGATACCAGGACTATCTCATTTTACAGATAAGGGGAGTGAGGTCCTGAGAGCCAAAGCAACTTACCCAACATCACACAGTAGTCAGTGGCAGAGAAGGCATACCCATCAGGCCACCTGACTGCAGAGCCACACTCTTACCCATGCGTTACACCACCTAAAACTTCCTCCCAATTGCAATCCCTCCACCTCCTGCCCCAAACCCCTGGGAGAATGTTGTACGAAGCATCATCCATCATCCATCCCCTCCCCAGCCACCCTGTGGTCCTAGGAGGCATGTTCAGCAAACTTTGCTGAGTTTCTACTATGAACCAGACCGAGGGGCATCTCCCACCTTCCTCACAGCCTATGCAGCTCTCTGAAGTTGCAAAGCTGCCATTAGCAGATGGTGATGCGGCCCAGGCCCCTCCTACTCTCTGGGTCTCATCAGACCTCCAGATCATCAGAGGGGACCCTGATGCAGCAAGTGACCAGGCAGCGTGAGTACAGAAACTCCCAGGCAGGTGACCCCTGGATAGATAGTTAATCAGTCTGGGATAAAGCAGCTCAAGTCGTTGGAGGTTATTGGCTCCCTCTCCCTTTCCACAAGCAGAGAGGAAGTGCTGAGTGTGAAGCACCTTCATATACTCTCATCATCCATCCCCTCCCCAGCCACCCTGTGGTCCTAGGAGGCAAGCACCATTAGCTCCATCTTACAAAAAAAGAAAATGGCTACTGCAACAAGGTTCTCAGTCAGTCTTTGCTGCCTAATGGAGAAAAAGATCCATCCTCCATCCCTTACCCTCCCTTCCCTCACCTTGACCCCTGGACAGGTGGGGTAGCTCCCTAATGCGGACAAACATCTCCTCGAGAAGTTTCCGTGCTGATGAAGTCATCTACACAGGAGGCAATGTAGGGAGTGACGGGAAAGAGCTGGTGATGATGCTGGACAGACCTTCCAAGCTGAAGCTGGGGTTTGGCTCTCACTAGCTGTGTGACCTTGTGCAAGCCACATTCTCTCTGCAATCACCACTCTCCGGCCCATGAAATGGGTAGCAGGGTCCCTCCTTCACAGGATTTGTTTGAAATCGAATCAGCTAGCACCTGTGTAAGCCCCATGCGTAATGAATGAATGCTCCAGTCACTCCCCACCCCACAAGTTCTTGGTTCCCTAGTGGAGCCTGTCCTCCTCCCTCTGTGACCTTTGACCCTTCCTCCTCCTCCCCTCAATTCCTTCTCAGCAGGGGCTGTGAGTCCCTTCCCCCCATGAGGCCCAGGGGGCCCAGAGAAATTAGACTGAATCAAAGCAGAAAATGAGTTTTCATTCATCTTGGAATGATGCGAGAGGTTACGGGCAAGACAAATAGCAGCCTCCCCCCTTCCTTTATCACTGTCACTGCAATTAATAGGCTGTGGCCTTCGTCATCCAGGCCTCTGCTAAGGAGGGCACAGGCCCCCCGAGCGACACTAACGAGGGAGAGGAAGCCAACCATCCTCTGACCAAGTTCTGCATGGGGCCATATGCTCACCTGGCCCTTCGAACTCAGTCGGGCAAGGATGAGCCGGAAGGGTGTGCAGCAACCCACAGGGCAGTCAAAGAGGACCAAACTCAGCCTCAGTGACAGGGGAACAACAGTCCCCGACACCCCTGGGAGCACTCGTCACTCTGCGGTCTGATGATCACTACAGCTGCCATGCCCCTTGAGTGTTTCTGAAGTGTTACAATTACGAGGCACATGTAATTTTCACCTTATATGATAACATATGAAAGAGGCATCTGTTCTCTGATTTTTCTGATGAGGAAACTGGGATTCAGAGAAGTACAGCTACTTGTTCACAGTCACAAAGGTTTGGGAAAGGAGCAGTCAGGATTTGAACACAGGCCTGCTTGTCCCCAGAGCTTGGGTTCCTCACTATTGTACTCTACCACCCAATGATATGGAGAGAGCAAGGACTGGGAGGTAGGTTCCTGAAAGTCTCTGTCTCCAGAGTTTTAGTAGGAAAAGAGCAGTGAAGGTCAACTGAGTCAGCAGTAGCTCCCCACCCTGACCCAGGCCTGAAAGTCTCTGCCCCTGGAGGGACCTTGGAGTCACTGCAGTCCTTAGCCTGAACAAAGTCTTTGTCACGACCAAAATAAAGGTCCTTTTTTCAAGTGTGAGTAGGTATTAATAAGATAATTTTTAAAAAGAAATTCTTTTTTAATGGTTACTGAAAGCTTAGGAGGTTTGGCTCATGGGCTACTTCCCCGATCAATAAATACTCTTTTACTTATCCATTGCTGCGAACAAATTACTCCCTCCTCCCCCAATTAGTAGCTTAAAATAATAATAAACATTTATTATCTTTCACAGTTTCCATGGGTCAGGAATTCAGTAATGGATGCTGGCAGTTCTGACTTAGGTTCTCTCATGAGGTTACAATTCTATGTTGGCATGGGCTGCCGCCAGCTGAAGGCTTCACTGGGGCTAGAAGGTCTGTTTCCGGGCTGGTGCACTCATACGTCTGGTGTGTCGGTGCTGGCTGTGGGTAGGAGGTCTCAGTTTCTCTTCATGTGGAGCTCTCCACAGGATGGCTCATATGTAGTGGTTAGCTGCCTCTGAACTACCTCTGAACCTCTGAACTAGTGATCCAATAGAGACAAAAGCCACAATGCCTTTCATGACCTAGCCTCAGAAACCATACATTGTCTCCTCTCTCATACTATTGGTCACGAAGACCACCCTGACTCAGTGTGGGAGAAGACTACACAAGGATGTGAATACCAGCAGGCCAGCATCATTGGGGTCATCTTGGAGGCAACCACAGACACCGAAATCGAAAGAGCTCTTTGTAGAGGTTAAAAAGGGATCCTCGAAGTTCAAAAAACAGGTAAAACTTAACCTATAGTGTTAAAAATCAGGAGAAATCTTTACCTTTGTGGGAGAGAGGAACTGGGAAGGACCATGCCTGGCATGCTAAGGATGAGCAAGGAGGCCGGTGAGGCCTGAGCAGGGGGAGCAAGGAGGAGCAGTATTGTACAGTGGAGATTCCCCAGCTTGGTGCCCAGCAGACCTGGGCAGGAACCTCTGTCCTACTGTTCCCTAGCTGGGTGACCTGAGGGCTCTTGGTCATACAGTCAAGATAATACCACCTACTTCACAGGAACTTTTGAGGCTTAAACTCAACCATGCCTTTAGTGACATATCAACAAAAGCTGAACAAGATAGAGTCTACCCACCTCCACTGGAATATGAGCTTCAGGAAAGCCAGGAATTTTGTCTGTTTTATTCACCACTAAATCCCCAGGCCCAGACCAGCACTCATAACAAGGGCTCTCAAAGACCTTACAATTAAACAATGACAATACACCGCGATGATACATATCTTGAAGGAGAAATGCAAGGAGCTGAGGGAGCTCTTGGAGAGGAAGCCTAATGAGGACTCAAAGAAAGGCAAGGAGGGCTTTCTGGAGGAAGTTACAGCTGAGACCTGCTGACAAGTAGGAGATAGCCAAAAACTGTGCCAGGCAGAGGGACAGCACGTGCGAAAGCCCAGAGCCTGGAGACAGCAAATTATTCTGAAAGATTTTAATATGGCTAGAACAGAGCATTAGGAAGGATAAAGGGGCAGGATGGTATGGGAGTGTGGGACAAGAAGCACTGTGGCTAGAAATTAGGTAAGCAGAGTACTGTGTCCTAAGAGCAATGGAAGATCCGTGGTAGCCATTATGTGTGTAACACAGTCAATAAAATTTGAGCTAACCACAGTCTAGCCTCATGCCAGTTTTCAATAGTAGCTGTGGCTGGCGCTCCTCCATAACCCAGAGGCTCAGTGGGATGTCCAGCCCCACGACCCCTCTGCCTAGACCCCAAGGCCTCCTGGAATCAAGTCTGTCCTGCTTCCTCCCTCTCTGCACTCCTGGCCAGGCAGGGCAGGGCAGGGCAGGGCAGATGGGCCTCAGGGTCCCAGCAGTGGACACAATGTTCTGGTTCAGTGGAAGGACCTTAAACTCTGAGGCAAGGACACAGCGGTAAAGGATGATGTGGCCGAACCCTCTGGTTCCGCGGTGAGCAGACCCCAGGTGTGTGATCGGGAGCAGTTAAATTTCATCATTACCCTTTCTCCGATGGTGTTTTTTATAGTCTTTTTTACTACTGGCACTAAAGGTTCTGGACTCATCCTGGCGGAGTGGAGGACATCACTCGTAGGGCTGACTGCTCCGTGATATAAAAAAATGACAAGTCCCGGCTTAATCTTTCTGATAACTGTGTTCCGCGCCCCCATCCATCTCCACCAAGGGGTTTGGGCGAAGCTGGAAGACAAGAGCATCCCAGCATTTAAGAATGAAAAATTAAGTGCCCTTTTAAAGCACAGTGTGAAGCTCTCTGGCTTGGTGCTGTTCTGGAAGTGGGGGCCAGTGGGGCGGGGGGGTGAGGGGGAGGGGAGTGAGAACAAGTCAAGCAGTGTCACCTCTAGGTCCTGGGGAAGACGTGGACAGTGGGTCTCACACACTGTCGTAGCATGTGAGCATATATACTTGGAAGTGTGCGCCAGCCTTGTGCCCATCTGGGTGGTCCCTTACTTGCGCTGAGTGTCTGCCATGAGGGTCTGTGGCGGTTTCTGTATCTGGTGGTGCATGTCTACTATGACAGGGTAGACATAGCCCTGCATTTCAGGTAGATTCGATTCTCAGCTCTGCTTCAATAACCTCTGTCGGCTTTTATAAGTCATTCCCCCTCTCTGGGCCTCGGTTTCCTCATCTATAAAATTGGTGAATTGGGACCTCACTGGCTGGATGATCCTGGGCACATCACCTCGCTGCTCTTTGCCTCTGTTTCCCCATCTGTCATGTGAGAACCTGCCTCTAGATGACCTCCGAGGCTGTTTCGGCCCTGGGATGTAAAGACCCTAGATTTGAGGGCTGACAATTCAGGCCCAGGTTTCTGGCCCAATACCCCAGCTCTGGCCCCAATCCAGCTTCCAGAGTGGCTCAGACTTTTTTCTGCTTGTGCCTAGGAGAGAAGCTATCTGTTTCTTCTCCATGCCCCAGAAATGGTCAGATGCAGAGGTGGGCTTTGGGAATAGGATACAGAGGGCAAAAGCACAGGGCTTGGAGCTTCTAGACTTGGCTTTTAATTCCAGCTTTATTCACCAGTTGTGTCTGTGACCTTTCGAGCCTCAATTGCCTTACCTGTGAAATGGAAACAAAGGAAACAAGAGGCTTCTCTCATATGATCAAAAAATCTATACCTAATATATAATAAGCACTCAATATTGTTATAGGTCTCCCTTTAGCAAGGACACCCCATCCTAAGTCTATATAACAATACAGACCCCAAAACAGAACTTGCCTGTCTGCCACTGCCTAATCCCATCTCCAATGCATTCCTCTCCTCCTGTGGAAGTCCAGCAGAGGGGACAAATGGCCCTCTTACAAAGAGTTGTAAGAGAGAGAGGGAGGAGAAGTTGAACTGGGAGACTCTGGCTGCCAGAGGATTGGTTTGTCCCGGAAGGGGGCAAACATTTGTTGTTAATAAGAGTGAGAGGGAAAAAAAACCTGCGAAAAGCTTGCACCTGGGCCCAGGCAGCTGCAGCCCCACACAATCCCTTTATCACCAGCAATGTGGTTTGGAGAACAAGATGACAGGCTGATAGGCCTAAGCTATCTGGGACAGGCGGTGTTTATCTGAGAAGTTTCCATAGGCCAGGGTCCTCGGTGTGTCTGTTGGCTAGGCCAGAGTGGCTGGGGACTTGGGGTACCCTCCCCCAGTAAGCAGCTTCAGGATGGCAAGGTGGGTGGACAACGAGGGTCTCTTGTATGGCTGGGAAGATTTGTGTTGTAGAATGGCCAGGCCCCTGGGGTGGCTGGGGTCAACTTGTTCCAATGATTTGGCGCCAGCCCCACAGCAATGGATGTCATATGCTGGAGCCCTTGCCAAGCAGAGACAGTGATCCCATTCGCCCTGTGGGCAGGAGTATCTGTTCCATCTCACAGACACTGAGGCCTGGATAGGTTAAATCATTTGCCTAAAGGTGCTCAGCCAGAAAATGGCAGAACCAGGATTTGAACTCTGGTCTTTCTGATTCCAAAAGCATTGGCCTCTAGAAAAATCCTATGACCTGGGCAGAGTGGACTTTAACACCTGTGAAGAAGTGACATTTAACATTCTCAGAGATGGTTTGGGTCCATTCACTCTGCTGATCTCATACAAGCCTGAGGGATAGGAAGCTTGAGCTTTATCCTGGTTCCCATTTTATAGGTGAGGAAACCGAGGCTTAAAGAGATATAACCCTTTGGCCAAGGTCACCCTGTTAGGGCATAGTTAGGACTTTGAACCCAGTCCTGTGGCTCAGAGTCTGCCAGCAGCCCTGCCCTTTCTGTCCCCAAGGCTGTAACAAGGAGGGCTTTCCTCTCCTCTGATCCCCTGAGGCAATTACCATCTGCACCACTCACCCGGCCCTTAATCATTTACTGCCCTTGCAAACAGCCTTGATCAAAAGCAATAAAATTTTGATTTGAACAGATCAGACCTTGTGTTGCTGCCATTTCTGTACATGGCCCACATCCCCTGCTGACTGGAAGGCCCGGAGGGCTGTATATTACTGTGTCTTCCCTACACTGCTGACATGCTGAGGATGTTTGGTGAGTGAATGTTCAAACTTGGACATGATGCTTAGAACACTGGGCAGGAAGGAACCACAGGTGACAAGAACTGCAGCAGGAGTAGGCACCTCACACTCTTTAGGACCAACGCTGAACCCAGTGTCTGTTCCATCCCGACCAGTCAACCCTGCTCATGCCCTGGTGTCCCTCCCATATTTGGTGACCGGCACCATAGCCATGACTTGGCTAAGCAGACTCCTGACTTTTCCTCTTGGCCCCTCGATTCTCTCACCCCACCAGCCAATCACTGCCAGGTCCTGTCATTTCTGCATATTTCTTTTAGATCAGGCCCCCAGGGCTGCCATCCTGGACTACTGAAGCAGCCTCCTAACTGGTCTCCCTGCCTCCAGTCTGCTCTCTAGCTGCAATCAGTGTTCTTCAAATGCAAACTTGAGCTTGTCCTTCCCTCCTCTGCTTAAATCCTCCAGGGCCTCCAAGGCCTTCAAAATGAAGCCCAAATGTCTTAACTTCCCTACGATCTGGCTCTGGCCCACCACTCCAGCTTTACCTCCTGCCATTTCTGGCTACACTGAACTCTAGGTCCCGCAGAATGTGCCCCTCGCCGTGCCCTGGGCCTTTGCACATACCGGTCTCTGTCAGAAACACTCCTCCCTGCCCTCTTCCTTTCATGGCTAGCTCCTCCTCATTCTCCAGGTCTGTTTGGTGTTGCTTCCTCCAGGAAGCCTCCCCTGACCCCTACCAAATTAGGCGCCCACTTCTCCACGTAAGTTTTTGCACACACCTATTAAAGCCCTTCAACATGGACTGGGAACTACCTGTGAACTTGCCTTTTGTCTGTCTCTTCCGTTAGACTCTAAGCTCCGTGATGGCCAAGTCTGTGTTCCTGGTTACTCAGGTCACTTCTCAGTGAATGTTTGTGAGGGAACAAGTGCTTGACGACATCCCCTCTCCTCTTGGATTCCTTCACCTCCTGAAAGGGACTTGGGCAGAGAGCTCTAGGGGGTAGGGAACTGAGGGCATAGAGACCACCCAGGTGGCCTTTTTTTCTTTACTTCGTCATTTGTCTTTAAATGTTTTGTGATATTTTTGATATACAGTGTAAATCTTTATTTTAAAAAGGAAATATATCGTTTGTACAAAAGAACATGTAAATATACGGACTGTTTGAAGAATAAAACAAGCAACCCTGTACAAACATCCCAGTTTAAGAATAGTATATTTCCAAAACTTTGAAAGTTTGTGTGAACTCCTATCATATTACATTTCTCCTTCTTGCCAGAGATAACCAATTAATTTTGTCCTTATTTTCTTTGTAGTTTTATCACAAATTGATAATTCCTAAATAATATATTATTTAATATTATATATTTTTGAACTATATATGTAGAATCATACTTTATGAATTCTTCTGTGACTTCCTTTCTTTTTTTAAACTAAATATTATCTATTGAGACGCACCCAAGTTGACACATTCTTTTTATGCATGTATGGTTTCTACTATATAGCTCTATCACAATTTATGTATTTGTTCTTCTGTTGTTTCTACTTTTCTGCTATTATAACCTGGATTATTCATAATATTATCTTCCTGGTACCCGTCCTATCCTGTGCATTCCTACCATCCTCCTGCTGCCACACTGCAGCCCACTACCCAAAGATGGGGAGTGGGGAACGTGGCTCCGATAGGGGCTGCCTCTACAGAACCCCTAAAGTCACCCATGAGTAAGGTTGTCTGAGTCCCAGTGGCCTCCTGGAGGAGACTTGGGACTCTGGATCTGGCTGAGTGTTCATCAGATCTCCCTTCTCCCTCCCAATGCACACCACCCCCAGCTCAAGAGCTGACGAACAGCCTTCTCCGGAAACTTGCTGGGGCCCAGGCCCTCCCTCTCCTCCCCAACTGCACAGCCCTGGCAGAGGGCGTGGGACCGACCATCCTGGTGTGTATATCCAGCTGTTGTTTGCCACAGCTGGCTGCATCGGGCTTTGAGAGGGCAGGCTGTGCCCTCCTCCTCCCCCCACTCCATTTAATGCCTGAGACTGGATGAGGGTGAAAAGAACCTGGAGACATTCCTAGCCAGAACAGCACACATTTGCTCAGTACTAGGCTCAGACCGATGGTGTCACCTCCTCCCTTCCTTCCTGAATTCCTAAGGCCTGGCTCTCCTGGCTGCCTTCACTCAGGACTGCGAGAGGTGTACCATCCCCACTTCTGGGGCCTCTGTTTGCTCTTCTGTACAATGGGATGTAGGCTGCTTTGAGAAGGTCCTTACCTTATGGGCAAGGGCCTTGACAGGCCAGGGAGGGTATTTTCACTCCACTGAGCAGCCCCAGGGAATCAGCAGAAAATCTCCTGGTGGGAGTTGGGACTGGAGACCTGCTTGGAGGAGGTTTTGCCTGAACTGAGTAGGGGAGTGGCCAGAGGTCTGGAGGCTGCAGGGAGAGGGCTGTTGGAAAAGTCTAGAGGGGACGGAAGTGCAGAGCAGCCAGCCCAGGGCTGCAGTGTAGAGGAACCCCTCCCCAGTTCAGAGCTAGGGTGGAGCTGCCTACAGCACTGCAAATGGCACCATCCTCCGTGACCCAGCAGGGCTGAGGGCCTCAGAGGCTGGGCTGGGCGTGCTGTCCAGCAACCAGTCCACGCTGGCAGTGCAGAGGCCACTCACCTAGCCAACAAGCCAAAAAGCATTTATTGCATGCCCATCCTGTGCCAGGGAAGGGGCAAGGCTCTGCCCCTGGCCACCAGAGTCCAGCATAACAACAGAAACTGCCCTGGGAACGAGTAACTGAGAGGCCCAGAAAGATGGAATGCCCGTGTGCCATGTCGTTTGCTGTACTTTGCAGGCAAGCATTAACTCTTTTTTACCCTCACAACGTCCCTGTGAGGTAGGGGCTTTGTCATCATCTCCACTTCATAGATAAGGAAAGTGAGGCACAGAGAGGTGAAATTACTTGCCCAAGAGCACACGGCTGAACTCCCAGGGGAGAGCCTGCATTGAAACGTGGCCATCTGGCTCCAGGGCACTCTCCCAAACTCGTGCCACCCTGCTTCTTCCCGGAGGAGTCTGGGGAAAGACCTCTCAGGGCAGCTGTCTCCTCAAGAGAGTAGCTTCTCTACATTCTACAGAGGAGGGAAGCAGAGCTCAGAGTGGTCAGGCCCGCCAGAATTCAATCTCAGGTAGAGGAGACTTAAGGCCATATGGAAATACTACACTGCCTCCAGCAACGTGAGGCACACCCTAGCATTCATGACCTAGAGGTCAGGGTGAAAGGGGTCTTCAGGAGGCATGCGTTTTCTCTGGACAAAGGTTCCTGAGCCAGGTGGGCCACGGTTAGGTGTGTGTGCATGTATTAATGTGTATGTGCATCACGTCTTATGGCATAAGACAGCCAGCAAACCAGGAGCCCGGTTTGAGAGGGATACAGGATTAGATAGACAGCATCAGACCACAGTGGCTGAGAATGCTGCCAGACTGCCACTTACGTGGTCATGAGATCTTGGGCAAGTGGTTTTACCTCTCTGACCCTCAGTTTTGTCACCTGAAAAATGGAGAAAAATAGCACCTCCCAGACAAGGCACAAAGGAAGGATCCAATACTATTAACTTCACAACAATTCTCTAAAGTACCTTCTACTGCTGGCTCATTTTCAGATGGAAAACAAGGCACAGAGAGGTTAAGTCACTTGCCCAAAGTCACACAGCTAGAAAGTGGTAGAGTTAGGATTTGAATTCGGGCTGTCTGACCCTTGAGTCCACGGTCTCAACTTCTGCCCTGTTGTGAAATGATAGCAACAATAACACAGGCATTGAGGATTTACTGTGTTCCAGGCATTGGGCTAACCATTTCACCTGGATAATCAGATTAAATCATCTAGTGCAACCTCTTCTTTTCCAAATGAGGAACAGAGATGAGAAAGGATGGGCCTGGAGACTCCCAACTCTCCCCCCCATACTCTTCTGCCACCACACAGGGAAATCCTGAAGCCCAGCTTTGTTGTGAGGAAGGGGCTGCCCCGACCTTGCCCCCAGGCATCCTGTGCTAGAGACAGACGCAAGCCCATCTGTCTTAAGACCTGGGTGCCCAGCTCTTGTAGTCTGGCCTAACCCTCCCCACCCCACCCCCTTACCTCAGCCTCTGCTGGTGCCATCTGGCAGGTGGCAAGGTGCCCACCCCTAGGGTGTGGGTGCCAGGGGCCAAGAGGGGAGCAGCTGGGAGGCTGGGCTGACCCCGCAAGCAGGCCAGCCCTGGGGGTCTGCCTGGGGAGCTGTGCCTCCCAACCCCTGAGCAACAGTAAGGGTCTTCCACTACCCTGCTAGCCACGCCAGCTGGCCTCAAAGCACCAGGAACCAACTCAAGTTTTTTACCCTTGGGAATTCTCTTCTCTAGGGACTCACCCTTACCTTAAAATTCACTCCAGTGAAGAAACATGGAATATAAAGGCTTCCCAAACATCCTTGGAGCACTTGGATCACCATCCTGATGTGGTCTGTCAAGTAACAACAGCTCACAGTTCTGTGGCTCTTAGCATGTGCTGGGCTCTGTTCTCATCCCTTTACATCGAGTTAACTTGTTTAATCTTCACACAACTCTATAAGGTAGTTGCAATTATTATTCCTGCTTCACAGATGGAGAAACCACGCTACAAAGTGGTTAAGTAACTTGCTCAAAGTCACACTGCTGGGAGTTCGCAGAGCTGGCTGGGATTAGAACCCAATCTAAATTCTAATGTTAATCTAAATTAACATTGATCCTGTGCTTCCTTACAAACCAGGCATTGTTTGAGTTTATGTGGATTAGCTCATTTAATCCTCACAATGCTGTTATCATTCCCATTTTACAGATGAAATCAGGGCACAGAGAGGTTCTGTATCTTGCCTAAGGTCACACAGTTAGGAAGAGGAACTGGTGGGATTTGAACCCAGCCAGCCTGGCTGATCAGAAGGATCCTGAGGTTCATGAATGAAAAGTCTTGATAAAGTGTTCTAAGAATAAATGGAGGTGGGCTCATTCTTGCACTGTCCAATCTAGCAGCCTCCTGCCTCCCCTCTCCCCTTCTCCCCACTGTCCCATTCTCACTGGTCACAGCCAGGGAAACAAAGTGCAGGGAGGAGACAGCATCTGTGAGTCGGGCAGGCAGGCGGGCGCAGGCAGAGGCTGCACATGCTCAAGACGTCTCTTCTGTGGCCAATTAAACAAATTGCAGCAAAACAGCATTTTATTAGTATTTGCCCATAGCAGTCTGGGGCTGCAATAAATTTCCTCCTGGCTGCAGTACTGGAGAGGCAAGCGGAGGGTGTGTGTGTATGGGGGGAGAGATCTGTGCCACTGACGGAAGGTGTGGGAAGCAGGGTGTGGGAGCGAGAGCTGGCATGTTAAGCAGTGGATGGCGGAGGAGAAACATCAGGAATGGCCCTGGGGGCTGTTGGGTATCAGAGTGGCTGTCTTCCCAAACAACCGCTCCGCTTCATCATAAACACAGTGAGTTATGAGGTGGTGTTGTGCGCTGCACACCAGTAGTAGTGCCAGTGAAGCTGCCTGCCTGGGTTGGGGTGGGGGTGGGCATGGAAGCCCCGTGTCTGGCTGTGGGACCCACCCAACTGCATGGCACTGCCCTGGGTCCAGCCCTCACCATGGACACCTGGGTTGCTAAAATGGTCTCCTCACTGGTCTCTCTTCCTCCAAGCTTCATTCATTCATTCATTCATTCATCCATTCATTCATTCATTCATTTTAGAATTAGTTATTAAATGCCTGCTATTTGCCAGGTCCTAGAGTGGTCTGTAAAGGATGTCATTCTTTTGCTTAAAAAATCTTTCTTACTTCCCTGCTGCTTTCATGATTAATTCCAAGCTCCTGGGCTTGGCATCTAAGATGCTTCAGAAGCAGGCTTCTGCTTCCCTTTGCAGCCTCTTCTGTGGCCACCCCTCTCTGCCTTTCTAAAAATATTATTAATAATAGCAGCTCACATTTATTGAATGTAAATTGCCAGTGCTATGTGTAAAATCTTTACATGTATTAACTCATGGAGTCCTCATCACAACCCTCAGTCAGCACAGGCTAAATTATGCTGCATTATCAAACAACTCGAGTCTTAGTTAAACAAGCAAAGTTTACATCTTTCTAAAGTACATGTCCCATATGCGTGGTCAGAGACTCTGCTCATCAGAGAGACTTAAGGTCCCAGACTGATCACAAAGCCACATCTCAGACGTTGCTGGGCTCTGCACTGCACCAGAAAGGAAAAAGAGAGGTCTGGAGGTCCTCCCACTGACCGTTAAACATCCAAGCCTGGAAATGACTTATGCTCACAAACTCGTTGGCCTGAACCAGTCACATGAGCCCAGCTAACCACAGTGGGGCCAGAAAATGCACCTCTCCCTGTGCCAAAAGTGTTTGGCAAACAGCATTAATGACTACCACAACTATTACTAGCACCTATCAACAGATGAGGCTAGAGAGGCTCAGAGAGGTTGCAAACTGCCCAAAGTTACACAGCTAGAAAGCAGAGTGGACTTCACACACAAACATTCCGGTTCTTTCCACTCCTACACAGTGGTCTCATAGTTTCTCACACCCAGCCCTCCTCATCCCCGCATGCTTTGCTCAGGCTTTGCCTCTGCAGAAAATGCCCTTCCACTACCTCTTTGCTGGGAAAACTCCCACTCAATCATAAACATCCTGCTTGATACCCCTCTTCTCTCTAGTTCCATGCAGAGGGAACTGTTTCCATCTGAGCCTGCACAGCACCTGCAGACACCAAAACCACACCATCTTGAGCAATTTTTGTGCCCGGCTGAGCTCCATGCAGGCAGGACCTGCTTTATTGTCTTTGCATCCTTCGTGCCTCATGCTGGCCTTGAACCAGCATGGGGCTGCCCAGCACGGGTAGGAGGCGGTAAGCATTTGAGGTCTCGCTGGGCACATGTAGTGAGAGGTCACTGCGCTCTCATTCTGGAAGTCTCTGGGCGTAAGCCCTCCCTTTCTTGAGACCCCAGACTAAGGAGCCCAATGAGACATGAGATTGGAGGAACAGAGAAAAGGTGGCGCTCTGGAGGCGGTCTGGGGAGGAAGCAGCAGCTTTCCCCCCACCTCAAAGCCTTACAGAGTGGACGCAAGTGTTGGATCTTGGGACCTCCTGGCTTTGGGCCTAGCTGTCAAGCTGTTCCAGTTGAGAACTCAGTCACAAAGGTTTTATTGTTGTTGTTTTACACCTAAACTATGTTCCCTCCGCTTTCCACCTAACTCCAGGCCCATAGGGCTAACTGAGATCAAACCAGTCCTTCCTCTCTCTCCCCATAAGCATCACTGGATTTCAGGAGCTGGATGCCAAGGGACCCCCTGGCAAGCCCTTCTCCATGGCTGGGGCAGCTTCCATTCATGGTTCAGCAGAGAGTGGGAGGCAGCTTCGAGAGGCTCCATCCAGGGCCCCCTCCCACACTCACTATCCACCACGACCACCAGGGCTCTCCCATGCTCTGCAAAAAGCCGGCCTCCTAGCCTCTCTCTCCTCCCTGCCTTCCCTGCCTCCACTCAGCTTGCTAGACTTGATTCACTGGAGAATGGGGCTCTTTTCTCACTGACTCAGGAAATGTCCAGGAAATGTCCTGACTCCAGGAAATGTCCTGACTCTAACAACTGAGAGGTCATGTTTCCTTCATTTGAGTGTCCTTCCCTCTCCACTGCTGAGCAGCCCCCCGCCATGCTGTCACACAGTAGAGATTCAATGAGTATTTGCCAAGTGCATGAATGAAGAAAAAAAATTTTATTCAAAAACGACAACATATCGCTTTCCATCCCATGGTACAGAAACAGAGCTTGAGAGTCCTCATCTTTGTCTCGTCATGAAAAGGATCATTATTTTGCTGATATTGAGTTATTCCACTCCATATCTTAATTTTTGAACCCCTAATGGTATCTAAATCCTGCTGGCCCCCTAACGGCCCTCCTGCTCTCAATAGGATTATACTGAAGCCCGAGGAAATCTGCCCTCAGTTGGTCAGTCAACATTTACTGAGCACCTGTGTGTGTGCAGGGCACGGTACTGGAAGGTCCAGAGACCAGGAGGCCCGGTCACTGCCCTGGCTACTTGCAAGCTGGTAGCAGCTCTGAGCCAGGTGGGCTCCAGCAAGGGTGGGTACAAAGCACACCACAGAGACGGAGCAGAGGGGATGGGAAGGCAGGCTGAAGGCATTTCTTTTTTTTTCTCTATATAGTCTTATATTTAAATGTTTTCTAAAGAACACATTTTGCTCTTGTAATTTTTCAAATAATATCGAAATTTTTACCCAGCAGGCATGGTGCCCTTTTGCAGGAGACTCGAGAGAAGGTGGAGTAGAGGCCTGCCCCCTCTCCCAGACCCAGCTTCAGTAGTCTTGGGGGCATGTGACTCTTAGGCAGTAACACAGGGAGTCCAGGTTCAAGGCCTTGGATGACTTGGGGTGATGGCTGAGATAATGAGCCAGGGCCACTGAGTGGGGAGAGCAGGGCTGGGATTCATTCTGGGCTGGCTCAGTCACAGGGGGTGAGGGGACCCCCGGGAGGGTTTGAGTCAGTGAGAAAAGAGCCCACCTATTCTCCAGTGAATCAAGTCTAGCATATCTCAGCATTGACAAATGGCCTGGGGGTGGGGCAGGGTGGAAGTGTCAGCAGAGCAAGGCTGAGGGATGGCAGGAGGACTGGATGAGACCCAGGTAACTGCCTGGAAGGAAGAGGGGATATAGAAAGCTGTAAGATTATGTGTGTGGCTCATTATGTTACAAAGCACTTTCACATTCCTAAGGACTTGTCACCAACAGCCCAATGAGACGTTATCCCCATTTCACAGATGAGAATCCTGAGGCTCAGAGAGGTGAAGTCATTTGCCAGAGATCACACTAGCGATGAGATGACTCTTAACACAAAGTCTTCTGATTACAATGGGTCTTTTTCTATAATGCCGTTTGTCTCAAGAGTTCTGGATCATAAAGGGGACAAAGAAAACAGCTCCAGACAGCTTCTAAGCCCCCTCCTCCAAACAGCTGTGGTGGGAGAGCAGAGAGAAAACAAGGGCCCCCATCACCTCGATGGTCCCACTGCAGAACCCACTGCCCCCAGCTCTCCTCCAGGACACACTGACTCACAGCTCTGAGTGGAATGGCACTTTGGGGCCTACATGATGCTCTCTTGGGCTTCTTGTCAGCTTTAAAATGTACAGTCCCGAGAGAGGGATGGCTGGTAAGACTGTCCAAGTCGAAGAAACTGAAACTCAGAGAGGTGAAGCAACTGGCCCAAGGTCACACAGCAAGTAAAGGTCTGAGCCAGGACTGGAACTAAGTGTGTAAACTCAGAAGCTCTTGCTCTTCTGAGTTTTATGTCATATCTATCTTCCCACTCCTTTTCTCATCTCTCTTCTAGGGGCTGGAGCTGGCAGTTTCTAAGCATCGGACTCTGCTACTCTCCTCCCAAGGTAGCTGGGCCTTTATAGAGAATTCCCAACCTTTTCCCCAGAGAGAACCTCTAGGAGTCTGGCACGGGCTCCAAGTGGCAAGGCTCTGGCTAGGAGTATGGGCCAGGAGTGGCAGGTTCCTTTAAAGACCCAGCTGGGTGAGTCACCCCACTGGAGCCCCCAGTGGAACCTCCCTTCCCATTTAAATAACCAGTGGGCTCTTGGGCCCATTACTGGACATATTTCCCTGCTGGGCGTGCCATGCTGAGGAGGTAACAAGGCAGGCACTGGGCGGGGGTGACTGACAGTAGCAGGCCCCAGCGGCGGACAATGAAGATAACCTCTCTTGACAGATGAAGATGCAGCGCAGGCAAAAGCTACATCCTATTTGGCTTTTAATTTGGAGGCCCCGAGAGTGAATTCTGAAGCTCCCGCTTTCATCCACACGTGCAAAGTGGATCTGACTTTCAGGAAATGACCTGAAGTGAAACCACATTACTTATCAGCGGTGTCTCTGGGATTCACAGCCTTCACACTCCTGAAGGGGTCAAGGCTTCCGCTTGTGTCCCTTCACACAGACCTCTATCTTATGGAGGGGCAGTTAGCCTGGCCCAGGTCCTTGGTAACTCAGGGGTGTATGGGTAGAGAGTGGTGTTCGGCTCTAAGCTCGGAATCTGGGAACTACTATAACCCATGATTTCATTGAAATCAGGAATCTGCAAATCCAGCCAGCCCACCCTCGTTTTTATATGACCATGAGCTAAGAAGGACTTCTGAAAAAATCGGAAGAAATGTTGTGACATGAAAATGATATGAAATTCAAATTTCAGCATTCATAAATAAAATGTTATTGGAACACAGCCATGCCCACATATTTATATATCGTCCATGGCTGCTTTTGAGCTATCACAGCAGAGTAGTTGAGACAGAGACAGTAGGGCCCACATACCTTAAAATATTTGCTATCTGGCCCTTTATAGAAAGAGTTTGCCAACTCCTAATCTAAACTTTCATTTCCCCCAAGTGAAAACATGTAAAAGTTGTTGCTGGTGGTGATAGTGGGGAACAGAAGAGAAGTCCCCCGCTCCCTCAACAAGCAAGATGAAGGAACATCTGCCAACTCTCCCCACATCCCCACATCAGAGAGGGGAAATGTGACCATCAGGCATTTGGTGCAGTCATCATATTCTTGGAGCACTCACTCTAATCGGGAGCACATACTCGATAGGGGGTGGAGATAGGAAGATGACTAAGGCCTGCTTCCAGCATTCCCTCCTTTAGCACTGGGTATTGGTGGCCCACATCCTGTAGGATTAAGGCCCAAGGGACAATGGTGAGTGCCCCTTGCCCCCATACCCAGGGTGTTCACAGTCTGGGGCAGGAGGTCTAGACAGATAGGTAAACAAAACCACCAAGTAGTAGGTGTGACTTGTAGAGATATGCCCCAGGGGGCAGAAGAGACAGAGGGGGTTGGGGGCCTAACCCAGCCAGGGTCCTGAGGGAAAGCTTCCTGGACAAGTAGAGCTTAACCCCACCTGCACTTGAGAATCACCAAGAGGGCTCCGACAACCACACCAATACCCGAGCCCCACAGAGATTCTGGTTCCACCTGTCTCAGGTGGGTCCTGGACCTAGGTTTTCAAGTCTCCTAGGTGATCTGGATGTTCAGGAATTGAATGAGTAGGAATTGGCTGGATAAAGTGGGCAGAAGGTGGTCCAGGCAGGGCAGAGGACAGACAGAGACAAAGGCACAGACTCCTTGCATGGATGTGTGAGTTGCCCCAGCCCGCAGGCCACTGGGACCCTCCCCACAGCATGTCCCCCACCCACCTCGGGTCCTCAGGAGCCCTTCTCCCCAGAGGAAGTACTCCCCCCATCCTGACAACTCCCTTATCTCTTCAAGAAAAGTGCTGATCCAATCAGACTCATTCACAAACTGAGCCAGTTCCCTGGGCTCAAGATAAAGAATGTCCCTTGGTGTGAAGCTAAGGGAGGAAATGATAATCTACACATCATTAGGTCAGAGACGCACCATCCTAACTCCAGCCTCCCATTCCCTCACACCCAAAACATGCTGTGATTTAATCCCAGGGCAGAGAGCTCTTCAGGCCCAGGTGGAAAGACTCTTTGAGTCTCCATTTCTCCTTCTCTCTGACCCCTTGGAATTCTCTCAGGAATGGAGCCTGAAGAAGAGGGTGTGTGTGTGTGTGTTGGGGTGGGGGGCCGCTAGTCCAGGCCTCCTTCTTCTGGCTCCTCCAGCCTCTGGGTCCTCCAGGCATGGCCTCATAGGCCCTATCTTTGATCACTCAGGTAATGGCCTGGACCGCTCTCAGCGGAGGCTGAGAATAGAGTTAGCACCCACGCTCTGGGAGTCCTGACAGCCCGTTTAACAAGGTGTCCAACATCCCATTTCCTCTGCACTTCCTCTCGCCTTAATCCTTTTATGTGAAACTCACTCAGGAGCAAGCCCTGTGAAATTGAGGCCTCTCTGAACATGGCCTGGCCTGCTCCCTGCTCCTCCCTGAGCACAGCCCCTCCCACCCCAGGCTCCTGGGAAAAGCAGGGCTGCACATGGGGAGGGAACCTTGGTGCCCTCCTGCCCCCAGTATCACCACCAACTCTGGAGGGTGGGGTGCAGATCAGGCACCTCAGAGATGGCTTAGAGTTGCTGGCCCAGAAGTGGGGATTCTGGAACTGCAGCTCAGGCTAGACACTCAGGCCACCGTTTGATCACCCTCCCTTCTCCCTCCTCCCCAGGTCACAGCCCCTCCTGGGTTGGGGGCCCTCAGGCCCAGAGTCAGAATTGGAAGAAGGAAGAAGGAAGCTCCTGATGGCTCCGAGGAAACCCCTGACCCCATGCTTCATCCCTTCCAAGAAAAACAAATCATTAACATTTTAGCATTAACCCCTGGGGACACCAGAGTCCTCTGGGCCATCAGCCAGGGCACAGATAAGAGCCAGGTTATCTTGGAATATAAAATATTACTACTCAGGGAGAGGTAAGTGGAAAAAGGCAGGCAGCCCAATCTTCCACCTTCTCTGGCTTGGTTTCCTTCTGGCCTTCAAGCCAGCTGCACTTTGTGCCATGGATTCTGCCTGGATTCCACTCATGTACCACATGACACTGGGCAAATGCTGCAGTTTCCCCTGTGGAAGATGGGACAAGACTCGTTCTCCACTAGTACGGGGGAGCACCTGGCTTACTGTAAACACTCCATCTATGCTGGTGGTCTCAATGGCTTCTCATTCCTCCCCTCCCTGTGACAAAGACTCTTTGCTTGACCAAACTTTGGTCAGGCTCCTGAGCCTTCTCCTATGCCCATCCTTGTAAAATCCAGTTTTAGCAAGAACCCTAAGTCATTTTGGCAAAAACCCCTCACTCTCAAACCCTGCTCAGGTTCTTCACCCTCCACTACCCCCAGGTGATGTCTAACCACTCTGGCCTATCTTCAGTGACAATCCTTTTGGGTTGGTTTGGCCAGAACCTCCTTATCTCTAATGTTTCCTCTTAGTAATTTTCCACCCACTGACCACCCACCTTGCTCCTTAGCTATCAAGTCCCACTTGCTCATGCTATATTTGTAGCTGAGCCCTGAATCCCTGTAAAATCCCATTGCAGTGGGCCCTATACTTATTGTGATGGTCTTGAATCAAGTTTCTAAGCCATCTTTACCAAGTCTCATGAATATTTTTTCATTAACTCCTTCCTGCCATCTACCATCTCCAAGGCCTGCTGATGGGGTTGCAGGGTGGGGGGGGTGGGGGTGGGTGGTCAGGACCAGGTCCCTTCTTCTTTGCTCCTTGAACACAGGACACAGGACAGGTAAGAGCCACATCTGGACAGTGGCCATGATGGGAAATGTAGCTTTGGCTTGGGGAGGTGTGCGGCAGAAGCAAGGGCCCCCATGGCCCACATGCTGTCCCCACCCCTTCTCCTCCCTGGGACTCAAGGCCTTGCACACAGCCTAGCCCAGAGTGTGTCTTTCTCAGGAGGGGCCTGTCTCCCTCTGCCCTAACCTCACGGCCTCACGTACAGCTTGGAAGAGGGTTTGTAGCTATGCGCTTGGCTCACTGATGATATCTAGTTTTGATATGTCCTGGTAGATTGTGCTGAATTACACACTAGGCAGGCCAAGCACATGCTGAGAGCACCAGCAAAACGGGGCCACCTGAATACAGTTTTGGAAAGGATTTAATATCCCAAAGCAAGCATGTAAGTAACATGGGGGAATCAGAAATTTGTTGGCCTTCCTTACATGAATTTATCACTGAGTTGTTGGGTTTTTAAATTATATTTGGGGGCGTGGTTGCATAGTGTAGTGGTTAGCACATCTGCTTTACACGCAGAAGGTCCTGAGTTTGTACCTCAGTGGAGCCACAGTCCATGGTCTACAGCCATGCCACCTTGAACGAGCCTGATGTCTAATCTCGGAAGCTAAGCAGGATCGCGCTTGGTTAGTACTTGGATGGGAGACCACCTAGGAAGACCAGATGCTATAGGCATAAATAATACTAAATAACAAAATAAAATAAATTATATTTGGGGAGGAGCATCTAAAGGTTTTAATGTGGCCCTGACACTCAACCATCGGAGATGGTGCTGAGGCACAGACCTCTCCTTTGCCCCCTCCCTGGACAAGGGTATCAGCCAGCACAGGATTGTAGAACTCAGGGCAGGGCACCTCCTTCTTGGGACCTCATTTAACAAAGGTAAAGGTCCACCAGCTCTAAGGCATCTCCTCTCTGGGACCTACCTCTTCAGTCTTAAGGGTCATGGCATCTGATCTTATCAATTTATAGAGGGGGAAACAGAGGTCCAGAGAGCTTCCCTGATCCGGCCAAAGAAGACATGGAGCGTGGACAGGAGGCTCTGCCACTCTTGGTCCCATGGATCCCTTGAGGTTCTGAGGAGGGCCTGGCCCATTGTCAGTGAGCAGTGAGGCAGGGCAGAGAAAGATGGCAAGGGAGTCCCAGGAACTTAAAAAAGCACAGACAGAGACAGACGCAGGGCCAAAAAAGAGGAGGGAGACAGAGGGAACAGGGAAGCGAGGGTAAGACAGAGGGAAACAGAGAGAGGGGAAGATGGAGCGGCCTCCGAGGAATCCTGATCTTTAAGGCTGACTGATAAAAAGCTTGTTCCAAAGACAAATTCTTTCAAACCAACAGCTCCAATGAGACTTTCCGTCATTCTCCCTATCACCGCCTGGCCCCTTCTCTCCAGGAAGAAGATGAAAGAACATCTTCATCTCCTTCTCTGCCTCCTGTCCTCCCTCCTCCCTTCCTCCCTGCTCTTTCTCCTCTCTCAGCACTTGCCATACATAATCAAACCTCCTTGGAACCTTCCTGGGAGGCTCTCCCTGCCGCCTGCCTTTCTGTACCCACCTTGCCCCTGCTGTCCTCCCTCCCCATTTCCCACCCTTCCCCCTAATTTCCTGTTTCTCTGGATCAAGTACCCAATCTCTAGCACCTGATTCTCTTTCCTTCTCCTTCCCTCTCTGGTCTCACCCCCACTCCACTGTCATTACTTCTGACATTGCCCCTGCCACCCATGATGGCTCATGAGCAAAGGCCATAGACTTTCTCTCCTGGATTTCTGAAGCAATCATATCAGCCGAAGCTTCTTGTCTGGGGAACTAGAAGCCAGAAGGGCCCCTCTTCTCAACTCCTCCCCAATCCCTGCTGTCCTGGCCCCTCAGAGGATCTGGGAATCAGGTGTGGTCTTGGCCAGCTAAGCACCTGAGTAAACCAGTTCTCCTTTCAGGGTAAGGTGTGGACATTGTCTCCCTACTCTGCTTCCTCCTTTATAGCTATGGCTGTGGCCAGGTGCCTTCTCTCTCACTCCCTCCAACCTCCCCTTGCCCTCTGCAATTAGATCTTCTTACTGCCCACATTTGGAGAACACCTCCCAGGTGGGCCCCATCCCACTTCTTGATCCAAGGTCCAGAAAAGAATTCCATCTCTTTTTGTTCCCATTCAGGGTTTCTCTTCTGTCAAAAGCTCTACTCCCTTCAGAGTCTCTCTCTCTTTCTCTGGAACAACCCCTACTTCTTCTTTAAGGCCCTACTTGACTGTCACCTTCTCTGGGAAGCCCTCCTGACTTGCCCAGCTGCCCCTTCTAAGCTCATTTTGCACTGTAACAACTCGTATGTGGTTCCTTCCCTGCTGGGACTGTGAATCCTTTGAAAGCATCGACTTCATCATTTTAGAGCAAAATTTTGTTGAGCACCAACTGTGCCAGGCTGGAGATAAAATGGCAACCGAAACACACAATTCCTTTCCCCGTGGGGCTTGTTCTCTAGTAGGGGATATGGACCCACAGAAGCGTTATCACAGAGGATGGTAAGCAGTGTGATGGAGGGAAGTGAAAGGCTTCTTGTCTGGGGAACTAGAAGCCAGAAGGGCCCCTCTTCTCAACTCCTCCCCAATCCCTGCTGTCCTGGCCCCTCAGAGGATCTGGGAATCAGGTGTGGTCTTGGCCAGCTAAGTACTCCAGATCCCCAAGGAGGGCACCTAACCCAGCTGAGATTGTTGAAAAGTCTTCCTGGAATAGGATGACTGAGATTTATTTAGGTGAAGAAGAGGGGAGAGGAGGGTCCTGGCCACGGGCATTGGAAGCTTAGAGCATGGAACAGATGAGGACCCGAAGAGGTAGGTAAGGCAGGCGTCTTTGGTAGGAGTGGCAGGTGGGTAGAGATGAGGAACCATGCCTCAATTATCGTCTTTCTCCGAAGCCCGTGCTGTGTCTATAGCCCAGAGTAGGAGCCAGGTACATTTCTTGACATTGAATAAATGAAGTCCAGCCAATACATACGAATGAAGTGTCTACCATGTGCAGGGCACTGGGGCTTGGGATAGAACACAGGATTTACAAGGATAATAACAAACAATAGCTAGCATGCATTAAGTTGCTCATGTACTATGTGCCGGGCATTGTGCTATGTGTTTTACAGGTGTCATCTCACTTATTCCTCATGATAGCCCTGTATGTATGAGATAACTACATTGCGCCCCATAGCCCAATAGGTGAATTTTCCAAAGTCACACTGGAGCCAATATTTGAACGTTGGCTTAATTCCAACACAGTGCCCTCTCCTCACACGAAGGCATTGGTCTTGCCAAGCTTGCTCAAGGCCACCTTGCAGAAACCCTGGCACCCCAGCCCTCTCAACTGCTACCTCTCCTCCCTTGGAGCCAGCCTGTCCAAGAAACTCATTTCATCCTTCCTCCCTCTTCTTTTTTACCTCTGCCTCTACAGCCTGGGTACTTGCATTTCTCCCTGGCTGGCCCCCTCCCCGCAAAGAGAGAAAAAATGGAGAGAAAATGGATCTTTAAAGATACATGTATCCATCACTATTATTTACATTCTAATGCTCGTCTGTGGCTCAGCTCCACTGGGGGAAATGTAAATCAGGTGGACACTGTTCTGAAAGCCCTAAAGAGCTTGGCTCCCCCAAATTAGAATAGAAAATGCTCTTTAAAATGCACCTTTAATATGTAAAAGCCTGCCGACCTGGGCTCTAAATAAACCAAACTTGAACCAGATGCGAAATAGAGTAGATGAAGGACAGGTGCATAGAGGGTCCCAGGCTGGGGAATGAGACCTAAACAGCTATTTATATTAATGCAAAGAAAGTTCAACATTCTTCTCCTTGATATATGCTGCAGTGGGAGGTGGTTTTTGTCCCACCAGCGAGAATAAAACCTACAGCTCATGATGGGCAGGGTCACATGTGCGAGATAAAAAGCTCTGGGTGTAATATATGTCTCTACTGCGTATTCTCAGCAGGCTTTGCGTTAGATCTGTGGATGACAACAAGAAAACACTTATTCAAGGTTAGATTCTGCTTGCCACGTTCCCAATCACAGCTCCCTGTCCCTAAGGAAATGTGGCTGCCTGAGCTCCTGGAGCACCTGCCTTGGTTCTGAGCCAGCAGGTGGGCCCTGCTTGGGGCTGGAAGTCTTTTGGGGTTGCTGGCTCTGGTCAGGGAATGTCTGCATGTGCCAGCTGGGGGTGGGGGGTGGTGAGATGTTGGGAGAATGTGTGTCCTTCCCACTAGAGACACCTCTGACTGTTTATAGACTCACTGCAGACAAGCTCACAGCTGCCTGGGCAGTTTATAAAGCAGGCATATGTGACTGGGGCAGGAGGTGTGCTTTCCCAGGTGTGTTATATGAAGTCCTGGCCTCTTCTTTGTGTATAAGTCAGAATTCACTTATTCACTCATTAGTTTCAAGCAGGCAACATTCATTGATTCAACAGAGTATTATTGAGAAACTGCAGGACCATAAGGGGCGGTAGTAGAAAGTTGAGGTTCTGTATGATATAAAGTGAAGATAATAAACAGGACTTATTCAAAGAGATCAGCTAGGTATGTAGCCCAGTGAAAGGCAGTGGTAAGCAATCAATAAATGTTGGCCTCATTATAGCTGTTGACAGGCAATGTGTTGGAATGAGAGGGGAGGCTAAATGATGACTGAGGTTCTGGTTATGCCATGAGAGCCTTACCGTCTAGGGAGGACTGAGCATACAGACAGAGAAGCAAATGAGTACAAGTTCACATGATAAGTCTACGATAGAAGTACAGTAAGTCCCCACAATGTTGTCGACAGGTTCTACAACTTTAAGTAAAACAACATGTAAGGAAAAAAATTTCACCATAGGCAAATTGTTATAAACAAGAGTTAAATTCCTAAGGCATGTCATCAATGTTATAACGAAAGGACATTGAATAAAAAGACATTATTCAAACACCTGTTGTATGTGCACAGTACTATGAGGGGTACAGATCAGGGCTAACCAGGGAAGGTTTAGGACTTTAAAGACCTAGGGCTTTAAAAATCAGTGGAATCTCCTCAGGAGGAGATGCAAGTGGAAAAAGATTTTGGGCAGAGAGAACAGCATGTGTGAAGAGAGAAATTGTGACAAAGCCTGATGCAATGAGGGAATGAGGAGAAGCTCAGAGCCTCTGGGCCAGGATTGGGAACAACAAGAAATGTGGGTGCAGGAGTAGGCAGGGGTCAGCTGAAAAAAGTTAAACCTTTATTCTGTTGAGTATGGGAAACTTATAAATTGAAGAACTTTTTTTCCCTGATTGGGGCGGGTATGAATTTGACCCAAAGGCAACTAATCCCCACACTGGCTCCATGAATGTCCTGGCCTGCGCAAAAGATTAGCTGGACCAGCAAGTGGCTCTTTCTCAATGGATTAGTTAAGGACAGGCCAAGTTACACTGTGGTAACAAACATCACCAAGTCTCAGTGGCTTAAGACAGCAAAGATCTACTTTTTGCTCACGCAAATTCTTTGCTGGATCAGGGCAATCTTCCGAGTAGCTGCCACCATGTGGAGATTGAGCAGTCTGAGCCAGTTCCACCATGGCACCTCTATACCAAAAAGTGTTTTGGTGGGGGCTGGGGAAGAAGGCATGCAGAACTATACATGGGCTCTTACATATTTCTGCCTGGAAGTGACACATACCACTTCTGCTCACATTTCATTGGCCCACGCAAGACACATAGCTATGCCTAACCTCAGTGAGGAAGAGTACAATTTTTCTGTGTGCCCAGAAGGCAGGCAGAACCCAAAATACCATTGAACACCAGTGATGTCTATCATACTTGGGAAATACAGAAAGAGCTAGTTCTGAGAGAAGAGAGAAACTGAAAAAAGATTGAGAAGGAGAGGAACCTCAGACCCCATGGTGGGTGTGAACTAGAGTTGGTTACAGTGGTTGGCTGCTGGGCAAGCAAGTCTTTTTGTTCCTGGCTTCTGGTTTGGTATGGGCGTTAGTTTACTTTTTTGTAATGTTCCTCCCAGTTCTAAACCTTGGGGAGCCTAAGATTTCACAGGAGCCTTATGATCACCAGGAGTGGGGAGGGGATGCTGACAGTATAGAGAAAGGGGAAGAGGCCTAGGCATAAGTCTGTCGTTCTCTACCCAGAATTTCAGCAAACCTTGGAGAAGAGTAATATTGTGCTGATGGGCCTGCCATTCCAGGTTCCATATCAAGATCTTCTAGTTGATTTGATCTTGATTCGTAAGTTAGAAACCTCTGGTTGGCAGAAAAGGAAGTCTTGAGTGGAAGATGTAAGGGTAGGGCTGGTTTTAGAAGGCCTGAACACAAAGCCCTAATTCCCCTAAGTCCTGAGGTTGGTGGCTACAGGCTTGGAAGGGCAACAATTGGGGGTATGGGGTGCTTGGGTGGTGCAGAGACAGACAGCAGGGTTCACCAAACTCCCTTAGGTTCCAAGGAGTCCTGGCAGATGAGCCAATGCCTTTTCAGGGGCATTTTGTCAGCAAGGCAAACACAATAGCCCTTTGCACTGACTCCCACTTCCCTTTCCCTCAGAGGAGGTCAGGGGGTGGGAGTGTGGTTATAACCCCTGCCCCTCATTCCCTCAAACACCTCCAGATTGCTTCAGGGTTTGGCTTCCAAGGAGTTTAACTGATGCCACAAATCACAGAGGTGGCAAGTCAGGCTAGGTGGCCTCTGAGGTCCTTTACAACATGGACAGGAATCAAGGGGCCAAGAGCTGGGTCCTACGGGAGGGTGGGATGACGGGGGAAGCCGCCCTGTGGGTTCAGCCTGCTCCTGAGGAATCATGGGAAGGGCTGGGAGGGGCTGGGAGAAAGAAAGGAAAAGTAAAAGGGAAGAAGAAACAAACAAGAAGAGAAAGTGAGAAGAGGAAGAAAGAAAGCTGGAGCCATGCAGCACTCTGGGGCCCTAGGAGCCAAAGTTGGGGCTCCCTGGCGCCTGGAGGGGAGCCCAGGCAGGCTGGCTGTCCCGCAATAAAGAAGAGCACAGTAGGCTGCTATGAAGATCTATTGGGCCCCGCAGTGCCATTGTCTTCAGAAGGAATTAAAAACAAATTGCTGAGGGCCAGCACATAATTTAAAGACTCACGGCAATTTTATGACTTGCTAATGTTCCTAATTACATGCCCGTGAAAGGCTTAATTAATTGGGGGATGTAGCAAAAAGTGGAGCCTGTGTTTGTTATCGTGGTTCCACTGCATTGATTTTAGTGCCTATGGAGAATTTAGGGCCTCTTTATTTGCACAAAGAAAATGCAAGTCTCTCGAAAAAATGCACATTAAGATCAACCCCTCGCTGCTATCTAATATACTTTCCTCTACTTAACCAAAGCGCTTGTAATCATATTTTGTAAATGTTGGTGCCGTTAATTGCATTGTGAGGGAAAATAGGTTCCGCTTGGCTGGTTGTGGAGAATTTTATAAAGTTCGCTCTCTGCACCCCATTCCAGAGGACTCTTCCTAAGGAACTTGTGAAGAAGTTGGGACACCCAGTCAGGGTAGTCGGCTCGGCTGCTCTGAGTTTCCCTGCTTCTGTCAGAAGATCAGCTGTCACCACCTCTTGCTCTCAGGGCCCTGGTCACGAGCAGAGGGAAACTGGGCCCAGGTGGGACTGGGAGTGAGGGCAGTGGGCACAGAGGAAGGCCACACGCGGTCATGCCTCTCAAGAGCACTGACGTATAGACTCGGTTCTGGTTTGGGCCCAGCCATTTCTTCCCTGGGAGACCTTAAATAAGGCAGTTTCACGGGGCCTCAGTTTCTTTATCTGTGAAATGGAAGTAATGATCACTTCTCTGCTGACATCATCAAACAAGAGAATGGAGACAAAAGAGGCCCAGAGTGAAGGCTCGTGGTTATTGCCATTTACCGCTGTCTCCTCTCTTCCTTTCTCAGTGGACAGCAGTGAAGTTCTCCTTCCAGCTGGAGGCTCTCTGTCTTCTATAGGGAGAGGCACAAGGTTCACTGGGAGATGCAGTGGGTCCTGAGAGAGAGGGGCGGAGCAGCTCATATCACCTCTTCTAGGAAATCATTCCTGACACTTCCCTGCCTGAGAACAGGCACCCAGTCTTCCCCTGTGCTCCCAGAATCTTTCCCACAGGTTGTCACTATTTATTGCAAACTCCTTAAGAGCAGAAATTGGGCTTCTCAGCTCTCCATCCCCAGTGGTTAGGTAGCATTGCTATGGTTACTCCTGGCACACAGAAAACACTCAAGAGCATTTTACTGAATGAATGAGCCAATGAATTAAGGCACTAATTTGGGCAATGGGGCTTGGTCAGAGTGGGCTATCCCGGCTCAGCTCCTAAATTCTGCCTCTGGCCGAGTTCACCGATCAACAGCTGCTTCTCATACAGCTCCCCCTTCCAATCTCATGTACTTACTTCCCCACATACTCCTCTGGGGCTCCTCTCTGCTGTAGAGGGTCTTCTTCTAGAGATGATTAGAGTGGGAATATTAGGCTCTAACACGGAGTCTGTCACTATCCTTCCCCTACTTGGTGTCTAAAGTGGTCTTTTAAAAAAATGCAAATTACATCATGTCAAGCTCCTGCTTAAAGCTCTGAGGGCTTCCCATTGCATTTAAAATAAAAGCCCTACTGCCATTTGCAACAACATGGATGGACTTTGAGATAATCATGCTAAGCAAAATAAGCCAGACAGAAAAAGTTGAAAAACCACATGGTATCACTTATATGTGGGATATAAACCTAAAAGCAACAAACAAACAGTACAAACAAACAGAGACTCATGGACATGGACAATGGACTAGTGGTTACCAGAGGGTAAGCGGGAGAGGGAGGGGGAGAGAAGAGGTAGATGGCATAAAAGGGGTCAAATATGTGGTGACAGAAAGAAATCTAATTATGAGTGGTGAACACACAATGTAATACACACACACACACACACACATATGCCCTACTGTTGAATTGTACACCTGAAACTTACTGGATTTTGTTAACCAATGTCACCATACTAAAATTTTTTTTTTTAATAAAATAAAAGCCAGACTTCTCACCAGGACCTAAAGGGCCCATCAGCAAGATCCTGGGCCCCTTCTTATCTCTCACATCTCATGCCCTCAAGATCATTCCAGCCAGCACACTGGCCCTTGTCCACTCCTAAAGGGGCCAAGTTCAGTCCTGCCTCTGGGCCTTTGCATTTGCTATTTCTTCTGCCTGGGATGCATTTCTCCATCATCTTTGCATGGCTGGTTCCTTTACCTCATTCAAGTCTTATCGCAATAGTCTTTTCCTCACAAGCTCTTCCCTGACCACCAATCCAATGTTGCCTTCTTTAGTCATACTTAATTCCCTTTTATATCACTTTAATCATGTCAAATATATACATTTTGTGGTTCTCCGTTTGATAATTCCATGAGATGAAGTTCACAGGGAACTAACTATATCTGGTGCTCACTGTCTTGGCAGACTCACTCACAGCTGCTTCTTTCCTTGTTTGATGTGTAGTTTGGAATGTGGACTCCTGCTTAAAGAGCTTTATTTATGAGAATGCTGAGATGCCTGGGTTGGACTTATGTCCCTTCAGAGAGGATGTGACTTTGTCTCCACCCTAAAGCTGATTCCAACTTAGGATAATTGTAATTCACTTATTGCCTTGGGTTTTCCCGCTCTTCATGAGTGAGCAGTGGAGAGTTGAGTCTCACCCCATATGAAGGCAGGCCTGCAGTTATGGAATTCTCAGGAGAGACTTTTTCATTTTCACTCAGAGTCCAGGTGAAGAGAGGAACAGTCGTTTCTCTGTTGATTCTCTGTTGATCTTTGAGTAGGAAAAAATTCTCCCCCATTGTTTATCCTGTTACTGAGGGTGTAGCACTTCAAGAGTCTTGGCTTTATGGAGATGAGTGTCTCAATCCCATCTCCCCACCTCATCTCCTGTCCGTCTTAAGTCCTTCACCACTCCAAGTTCCATGTTGCTTGAATCAGCAGTAGAAGCTTCAGGTTTCTGGATTCTTCTTTGGTTTTGACCCCTGATGATTTCTTCAATTTTTGGCCACCTCAGCTATACTTATAATGGGACGTCTGTATATTTTACCCAGTATTTCTAGGTGGTTTGTGTTGAAAGGTTTTTTGTTTGTTTGTTTGTTTTTGGCAGGGTATGTAATTCATTACACTGCAAGGAATGAAAGTCCCTCAGGCACTCTCAATTATATTCCCCATGTTTATTGTCTTCCCAGCACCTGTCATTACTTGAAATGACAATAATCAATTGTTTACTTGTTTACATGCCTGTACCAACTAGAATGTAAGTTCCACTAGGGCAGGTACCTTGTCCACCTGGCTCACTGCTGTCCTCAGCACCTGGAACAGTGCCTGGGTCCTATGAGAAGCATCTGTTGTGAGAGAGCCTGGGTTCAGATCCCTGCTTGGCAACCTGGAAGAGTAACCCCCGCCCCTCCAGCCTCAGTTTCCTCATTAATACAATGGGAGTAGTAGTAATTTTTACCTTACAGGGGAGTTTGTAAAGATTAAACGAGATATTTGTCAATAACCCACTTGAATCACTGCTGGACACTCAGTAAATGATAGTTACTATGACTGATGACTTCTGGGTCCCGTATTGCCCTGTCCCACCCACCTCCCACGAAGCCTCAGCTCTTCTTGCCCCCTGGGTTTTGCCAATTGGAAATCAAGGCTCTATCCTTCCCTTCTCTGTCCAGGAGCTGAGTAGCCCTCTCTGACCTCACAACCACAAGGGACAAAGCTGGCCGCCAACACCCGGCAGGAGCCAGTGTTGTTCAGTCCCTCCTCCCTGCCTCTAAAAAAGGCCTTAGGCCTGGTGGAGGTGAGAGGTGGGGGAGGAAAGAAAGGCTCTCCTATGTGTAGAGAGGTGTGGGAAGAAAGCCCAGGAAGAGGGACCTGAGTGGGAGACTGGGGAGTGGGCAGAGGATGATACCGCAGAGTGCTTAACTGCATCCTGACTCCATCACTTACCCTGCTGGTGTTGGATAAGATACTTAATGCCTCTGTGTCTCAGTTTCTCCATCTATAATATGGGATAATAGTGCCTACTTCATAGAGTTGTTGTGAAAATAAGTAAGTTAAAAATGTAAAGTGCTTAGAGGCGGGCCTGAGATTTATGTGTTGATTTTTTTATATTTATTTCATTTGCCATTGAGTTTCAAGCACCTTGCACAGTGCCTAGCACATAGTAAGTACTCAATAAATGTTTCTTGAATGGATGGATGGATGGATAGACTAGTCTGAGGGGAAGTGTGTACAGTGGACACCTCAGATGTGCCTGTAAGTTTTGCTGATAATCTTAACAGAATTTAGATAGAGCCTGCCACATCACCGAATCCTACCATGCTGGGACAGGAGGTTTCCTGAGAGATCATCTCAGCCAGGTGTGGGTACTGCAATCCCCAGGGGCTTTTTCAAATGCCTGCCCTCCCTTCCCTTATGGAGAGAGGCTCTGGTCACCTTGGCTGGGTGTGGAGGTGGAAAGTGTTGTTTCTGACATCTCTGCCTAGTTAACTGTACCTGATCTAATCCACTAATCACATATTGTAAATAAGGAAACTGAGGCTGAGAGAGAGAGAGCACTTGTGCAAGATCACGCAGGAGTTGTGAGAGTTGGAACCCAAGCTCAGATCTCCTAAGTCTTGGTCAGGTACCCTATAGACAGTTTGCTTCCCTATGCCCTCCCCACTGGCTGAAGCAACTCAACTATTTGAAGTTTTTTTTCTTTTAATAGAAGGTGGCCTCTAGGAGGGTTAGGGGGAGAATGGGTAAAAAAGGTGAAGGGATTAAGATGTGCAACTTGCCAGTTATAAAAACAAGTCATGAGTATGTAAAGTATAACATAGGGAATATAGTCAATAATATTGTAGTAACTATGTATGATGTCAGATGGGTACTAGACTTATCAGGGTGATCAATTCTTAGGTTTTATATATATGTCTAATCAATATGTTGTACACCTAAAACTAATATAATATTGTATGTTAACTGTAATTAAGAAATTAAAACATATTTTTAAAAACTTTTTAAGAAAGAAAGGAGCTTCTATAATAAGGATACTTGAGGAACCCACAGGCAGGAATGCAGCCAGCCTGGGGATGGGGAGGCTGGGACCAGGCCTAGGAGGCATCAGAATCTTCTCTCCATATCTATGCCCTCTTAAATTATCCTTCACCATTCAGAGCCTCCCATCTCCATTCTTATTTTTTAAATTATCTTTTTTATTATGAAATATTTCTCCCACAGAGAAAACTATAAATAATATAATGAACAGCCATGTATCTTCCACCCAGCTTTGTTAAATCTTAACGTTTTGCCATATTTGCTTCAGATTTATTTTTTAAAGAAACATAACATTATACAACAGATACAACGGAAATTCCCCGTCTGTTCCTCCTGAATCTCATTCCTCCCTCCCTCCCCAGAGGTAACCATCCTCCTGAATTTAGGGTCTATTCTTTCCACACAAGTTTTCATTACAGATGATACAGAAGCACCATATTGTATGGATTTGCATGCTTCTAAACTCTATACAAAGTGCATCCAGTATGTAAACTTCCACACCTGGGGTGTTTTGTTTTGTATGTTTTTGGTTTTAGCCTTGTTGTGATACGTCACTCTGTACCACATTCACTAAATGACAACATCTGCCTTGATTTATCCTTCATTTATAGATAGGCTGTGATAAGCACCCTGTATATATCCTTTTGTACACATGTGCAAGGGTTCCTCTGGGATACAGAACTAGGAATGGAATTGCTGGATGACAGGTCTATCATTTTTCTGTTGCTGCACCATAAACCATCTCAAAACTTAGTAGCTTTAAACAACATCCCTTTTATTTGCTCACAATTCTGTGGATTAGGAATTCAAGCCAGGCATAGTGGCAACAGCTTATCTCTTTCCCACAATGTCTGGGGTCTTAGCCTGGGCAGCTTGAACATCTGGGACAGTTCAACTGAACCCCTGCTTGCCTCATTCATGCTAACAAACCCAAAGCAAGTCACATGGCCAGGCCTATAGTTCAGGGAGGGTGTGGATACTGAGAGGTGTGGTTCACTGGGGACAGGTGATATAGTAGTCTACCATAATAGGGTGTAGCATCATTGAGTTTATGAGATATTGTCAAATGGCTGTCCAAAGATAGTATCAATTTATAATCTCCTAACCCTGATATATCCCCCTCTCAAGTGTCCAGGCTGTCCTACATCCATACCAATACAATAAGTCCTTACTTAACATCATTGACAGATTCTTGAAAACTGTGACTTTAAGTGAAACAATGTCTGATGAATTTTACCATAGGCTAATTGATATAAACAAGAGTTAAGTGCCTACAGCATATTTCTGGCCACAAAAACATCACTAAACTTCTAACTAAAGACTGAAAATACTTCTAATTTTAAACACTGAAATAAACTTGAGCTATACATACAATTAAGAAAGATGAAGAAAAACAAGTAAAATACTTATTTTCCAACCCACTTATTTCAGTTCCGGGTTGAGGGTGGCCAGAGCCTATTCCAGCAGCTCAGGATGTGAGGTAGGGACCCATCCTGGACAGGAGGCCCTTGCATCTCAAGACACGTTCACGCACACCCACACTCACTCAGACCGGGACAATTCAGACACGCCAATTCACCTCATGTGCACATCGTGGGAATGTGGGAGGAAACTGGAGTCCCGGGAGAAAACTCACGCAGACATGGGGAGAATGCGCAAACTCCACACAGCGGCCCTGGTGGGGAAAAGATTTCTTTTTTCTTATCAATATTATAAGGAAATGATGTCGAAAGAAACGATATTATTTAAGGACCTGCTGTACACGCGTAACGGCAGACTTTTAATTTTTGCCAATCTAATGGATGTGAAATGATGTCACATTATCGATTCATTGTATTGTCTTGATTACTAGTGGGTTGATTCTTTTCCCCCCAACTTTGTTGAGATATAATTGACATACAACATTGTGTAAGTTTAAGGTATACAAAATGTCATTTTTTCCTGTTTATTGATCATTTATCTGGGTTTCCTCTTCTGTGAATTGCCTATTCCTATCTTTTGCCCATCTTTCTGTCAAGTTATTTTTCTTTGTCATATTAACTTGTAGTTGCTTGTGTTTTCTGGATCCCCAGTTCTTAAATGTTTAACCTAAGTGTGGAGGGAATATCTCTCACTCTCAAACCCCTGGAATAGAAGGCTGTTACTGACGGCCCTGAGGCTAGAAACTTAGGTAGGGAGTTTGGGACACTGAAGTTCCTTGGGCTATGACTCTAAATGATCTCAGCATCTGTGCTGCCCCGCCAGATGTCTCTGCCAGAGTTAGGGTACAGATGGAGAGACCAGCGGCTCCTCATCACCGTTCAATTCTCACATGGCCCACAGCCATTGGCCTTCCCTTCTTGCTTCCTCCTTCCCTTCCCATCCCTTCAGATGGATCTCCTCCATCAGCACACAAGGCCACCACAGCCCCCAGGGGAAACACAGACAATGGTCAGAGTGTGACAAGGTGAAAGAGCCTGCTGGGAGGACCAGGAAACTTTTGTGTTCTGCTGAGCCTGTATGCGCCCTGTGCATCGGACACTGATCCTGAGTATACCCGGCACTCCCCGCCTCTGTGCCTTTGCCTGTGCTATTCCCACTGCCTCCATGCTCCACCCGAATGTCCCCTCCATTAAACCTTCCTTCAGGTCCCTCCTGTCCCATACTGGATGCAATCAATCACTCTTCTGACAGGCCATAAAATTTTCTTTTTGTACCATTTCTAACCTTTTATAGACCCTAACTGAATTCTAGACAGGACAAGATTACAGACTTAGTGGTTTAGGGTACCCTTAAAACAAAAGCCAAAAGTTCAGCATTGATAAACTTAACCAGAATTTTACAAGCAAAAGATCTAGAAAGAAGTGATATTAATCTAGCATATAGCTCTGAGCTGTCCAATTTCACAGCCAGTAGCAACATGAGGCTACTTCAGCATACATTTAGATTAATTTAAATTAAAAGTTCATCTCCTCAGTCACACTAGTCACATTTCAAGTGCTCACTAGCCACATGTGGCCACTGTTTACCATACTGAACAGTGTAAATATAGGTCATTTCCAACATTGCAGGAAGTCTACTGGACAGTACTGACTTGTGTTAGTCCTGTGTTTTACAGCTTAATGTTGTTTCTCTTCTAAAACACTTGTGCCAGGGGAGAAACAAAATATTTTCATTATTTAGGCTTCCAAAGGCTTGCCCAATCTCAACTTAGCCACTAATTTGCTGTGTGACCTTGAGAAAGGCCACTCTCTCTGAGACTCAGCTTGCTCACCTATAAAATGAGGGAGCTGATGTAGAAGGCCCTTCCATCTCTGATCCAGTCTGGTTCCACCTCGGGTAACAGTTAGTTGTGTCCTGGCAGGAAGAACAGAGGGAGGGTGAGTGGGGGAAGGAGGAGGAGGAGGAGGAGGAAGAGGAGATCATTAATGGCTCCCAGATTCTTGCCTTTGATCAGGTAGTCTGGAATGAGGTGAGGGGCCAGGAGATGGGGTGGTGGGAGGAAGAGAGGAAGCAGAGGGCCAGGTGAGGGGTCAGGTAAGATGCAGCTGCCTGAGCTTGTATGGTTGAGGGGAGGGGTGTCTTCCACCCTTTTTTTCTCCACCTGGGAAAGAGCTGAGACCCTGCCCAGGGGCCTACCCCTCCCACCCCCTCCATTATTCTAAGGGGAGTTCAGTGGAGAGACTGGGTATCCACTCTTTACCCTACCGCCCACTCTCCAGTCCTAGCTGCCACACAACAAATACAAATGCAAAGTGAGAGCTGATGTGCTTGGAGAAGAAGGAAAATTGGGCTCCCTGGTGGAGCCCTGGATGATGTTCCATCTGCCTGTGCAGGTCGGGGAGAGAGGGAGGGGCCCATTGAAATGAGAGCACTTTGAAATAAGAAAGGGACAGCCTTTTATGAGTCGTGGGCTTTGGAGACTGAAGCATAAAACCGGGTTTGTGACCAGGAATTGGAAATTATCTTCATCTTTGGGGTGAGGATAGGACTTTCCAATAGAGAGACAGCCCTGGAGTTGCAATCAGGTTTCCAATCCTAACTCCTTGGATAAGTTCTTTAACCTCCCAAAGCCTCAGTTTCCTCACCTGTAAAATGGGACCTAGGATACAATAACAAGTATGAGGAAGAAATGGGCTCAACCCTTTGTGGAGACGCCCCATACATATTTGGGAGCATATGCGTTTTATAGGATTCTGAAATCTGAGTTCCTGCCCCTGCAGGGGACCCTGTGCACCCTGCCCTAAAAGTCACCCCCAACCCAGGGACCTAACTTCATGGGGGGAGGGGTCCAGGACCCTTTGATCTCACAGATCAGAAACCACAACAGCATCTCTGGAGCGCTGGGTGGTGGTTGGGGAGAGGGCACTGGCGTCTGGGTCCCCTTGGCTCAGACCCAGGAGTCCGGGTTTCAAAGGTGAGCTTCAAAGGCAGGGCTGTGTTAATGTGGCTTCCTTTGTACCTGCTCAAGGAAGGAAAACAATCCAGTGCCCCCTCCTGCCCCAGATGGCAGCTCAGATCCTAGGAGATACTCCCTGCCCCCCTTCATGCCCCAACACAACTAGTTTGATCTCCCCAACTGCGGGATTTTCCTCTCATCAAAGCAGTGATAAAGTGGCTGATTAGGGTGGGCCCTGCCCAGCTCAGGCCGCCCTGGGGATTATGGTGACTTGCTGGGGGATGGGAATGAGAGGAAAGGAAGGCCAGGAACTATGGCTTTAGTGGGAGGGGGAGCAGTGGCAGTGAAGCAGAGAGGTTTGAGAACCAGGAAACTGGCAGGGAGAAGAGGCAGAAAGGTGCCTGCCGGGGCCTGTAGGCAGGGGGAAAGCTGAGAGGAACTTCACTTCCTGCCCTGCTCCAGCTCTCAGAGGAGGCTGCTTACATGTCACCAGACCTGAGAGTCCCCTCCCCTCCTCTTCCTTGGCTGGCTAGACCTCATCCTTGCCAGCACAGGAGGGGGGCCCCTGCCCAGCCCCTCTACCCCAGGGGCTGGCTGTGCCAGCATCTCAGTGACCTCACAGGTGCCCTGGCTGGGATCCAGTGGAGGAGAGGGGTGAAGGGAAGGTGAGCATCCCAGCCCCTCCCACAGGGGGGGCCAGAGCCACTCCAGTGGAACAGGGTTGGAGCAGGAGGTGGCTGGAAGATGAATGACGTGCTTATTCTTTTATCGAGTTACCCATGCCTTGGCCTGAAATCCTGGGGCCTCAACCACATGGATAAATTCTGCCCCTTCAAGAAAAGCCTTCCACTGCCTGGTCCTCTGCCTCCACCCTTCCAGTAGGAGAAGTTTCAAAAGCCTGGAAACTTAGACAGCCAGGATTCTCTTGTGACTGGTTTGCAGATCTTAGATTTCTAAGTGGGCATACCATCTCTCTCCCAGGGAATGGTCCAGGTGTAAATCCTTCCCTTCATTTGTTCATTCATTGATGCAGCAACTTTTTATTGCACACATACATGTGTCAGACATTCTCATCACAATTCTATAACTTATGCATGATTATCCTCATTTTATAAGTGAGGAAACTTGAGAGTCAGGGGGTGAGGCAACTTGCCCAAGATCACAGGGTGAGGTTGGCAGACAGTTAGTGCTCAGAGTTCACTGTGTTACCTGGTATGTTCTAGTCTTGGCTCTGCTGTGGGACCCTGAGCGAGCCCTTCTCCTGGGACACAGCTACACTACTGTCATCTTTATCTGGGCCACATTTCCTCATTGGTAAAGTGAGTTTGATGGACTAGTATGTGGTTCTTTTGACCCTGGCTGCGTATTAGTCAGTACTTAAAAAACACAACAGGTCCTCAAATAACGTCGTTTCGTTATAACATTAATGAGATGCCAAAGAACTTAATTCTTGTTTATATCAATTAGCCTGTGGTAAAACTGGTTTTGTTATACATCATCGTGCCGCAATCCCAAGAACCTATTGACATTAAGTGAGGACTTACTGTACTGATGCCTCTTCCCCCGTCCCCCATCTAGCCCAAGAAATTCTGATTTAATTGGCCAGGGCTAGGCTGCAGGCATCAGTATCTCTTAAAGCTGCCTAGGTGATTTAAGCTGTGTGGTCAGAGCCGAGAACCCTTTGGACCAGATGATGGCTAGTTCCTGGGGGTTAAGGGTAGAGCCCAGCACCTTCCCCAGGCTTGGAGACTATCGCCTCTGAGTCTGTTCTCAGGGTAGTTACATGGTGCAGAAACATGGAGCAGCTGTCTCTTTAAGGAGATGACATGCTGGGAGCCAGCAGAGGACCCAGCCCTGTGGGCCAGGTGGCCGGGAGAAAGCTGGGGAGGAGCTGCAGCCTCAACAGGAGCTGGGTAGGCAAACTTCCAAAGGGAGCCAGGAAGGAGGGCAAACTCCAACAGGCCTGGGGCAGGAGCAGAGGACTGAGCGTCCTCCTTTTCTGGAGAGAAGCAGCTCCTTGGTCTGACCTTTTGGGGTCAGCTCGGTGAGAGCCAGGCCAGGAGGGGCAGGGAAAAGCCACGCAAACCATGGTGCCTGTGGGGAAGGTGAACCCAGTGCCCTTGGCCACCTGCCCTGCCTCCCTGCACACAGCGTTCTTACACTCAGTGGGAGGGGAGGGAACGAGGGGCACCTTGACTCTCCTTCCAGAAAGATCTGCTGACAGAGACAAACTCACCCACCCCCACTCTCTCTGGTTGACAGGCACCCCAAGCGGTTCAGGAGGGGGTGATCCTCCTCCCTCCCTCCTTCCCCTGTGCCCACAGCCATATGCTATTAGGCTTTAGCAAACCTTGAGTCTGTGTGAGCTGCTCAGAACTCAGTGGCCCAGGGCAGGGCAAAGAGGGGCCTTCGAGACCTGGACTTGTCCTTCATCTATTCAGATTTTAGCTAGAGCAGGGCTTTTTAAGCTGGGATGGGAAGACACATCACCCCCAGATGTTGTTAGAATACAAATTCTGATTCCTTAGGCAGGGCCCAACACTGCATTCCTAACAACACTCAGGTGATGCTGCTGGTCTGTGGACCACACTGAGCAGCAAGGAGCTAGAACTCCCCCATGGCTGTTCCCTGATGGGCCTGCAAGCAGCTGGCACTCACCAGGGTAGGGCCAGGTTGGGCGGACAGCCACCAGCCCCTGGTGCCCCTAAGGAACAAGTGGTCCTCACCAGCCTGGCACGTGGCACCACTGATGGCTCAGTGCCCAGAACAGGAAAAACATAAAATCTCATTTCAAGCCCCAATGATGGTTTGGTTCAGCTTTCCTAGCTTTTTAGGATCTTAATTCCACGCATTTTTCTTAAATGCAAGGCACCTGCTTAAAATGATGTTTTCCCTCTACATTTGAGCAGAGACAGGCAAAGGGAGGCAAATGCTTTTCCTTCCCTTTTTCAGATTTCTGCTTTGCTCTGTCTCTGCTGTGTCTGTTTTGATGTCTGTCTGCGTTGGCTTTTCTTGTGTTTCTTTTTTTTCCTTGAAATAGTGCAGGGCTGGCATCTGTACAGACTCGAGTTTGAGTCCTTCCTTTGCCACAGTAGATGAGCACTGTGACTTCAGGCAAGTCTCTTAACTTCTCTCTCAATTTCTTTATCTACAAAATGTGTTCATTAATAGGTGCTTCGTAGAGCAGATGAGAATATTTTATTTTGTTTATTAAATTTATTGATGTCATGCCGGGTAATAACATAAATTTCGGGTGTACAACATTATAATTCGATATCTGTATATCCTATTGCATGCTCACTGGTGACCGTTTTTATATAAGATTATAAATATGAAAGCATTGGCCAACAATATGCAGTCATTATAGGGTGGAATCTAGGAAAGACTTTCACTCCCCTGAGCCTCAGTTTTCTCATCTGCTAAAGGGGGATACAAGAACATCTACTTCCTGGGGCAGCTGGAAGAATTTCATGAAACCACGCCTGTAAAACAGCACATGTCCCTTGTTGAGGGCTCAAAGAATGTAGCTCCTGCCATTATTATAACTTTTCCCATCTCTCAGTGTTAGTCTATTCATCCCCTCTCTCTGCCCCTCTCTCCCTTTCCCAGCATCTCACTGTCACCAACACAGCCTTCTCCAGTAAACTGGACTCTCCCATGGGAGACATTACCGAAGCCCTGGTATTAGGGCCCACTCATCCCTGCTGGAGCAGAGCATCCTGAGGCCATGAGGAAGTGGAGTGGGGGAACTAGGGAGGACATAGGCCCTGATGGGCAGGGTCCCAGGAATTGGAGGTTCAAATTGGAGGTTGTTCTCAAGTGCACGACCTTTGTCATTGGTAGTGTTGTTTCACACAGGGCCCTACCGAGCCGCCTTCCATATCCCCAGAAGACCCAGAGAGAGTCAGTGGATTAAATTAAAGCAGCAGAGATTTGAGTGGGATACAAAGCAGGCTCTCTTGATAGCCTGGGATAACATGCAGGAGTGGCTGAGGGAAGAAGGCTGTGCTTGGGCCCTGTCCCAAGAAGAAGACCTGCAACGGATTAGGTCTGAGTTAGCGTGGCTGCTCAAGGAATGCAGACGCATTGAATAAACTGGAGGCAGGACCGTGGGTTGTCCCATCTCTCCTGGTCTAGAATTTAATAATTTAATTTTAGTGTGATACCTGTACTTCTTTTAAGCTTAAAGACACAAAATAATCTATATGAGCTTCAATGTGGCATTCAGCAAAAGCCTTCACTGACAGAGGCCCCCACCCTCACCCCTAGGCTTCCTGAAGGCACGTTTTGGCTAAGAGACAAAGTTCGAGGTGTGAAACCCAACTGTCGATAGAGTCACTCTCTGCAATCATGCAGAATTAATTGTGTGAACACCATTGATCAAACCAGTTAATACTTACAGAGGCTGAGAAGGAGCTAAAATGTAATTTCATTACTAACCTGCTCACCCCTAATGAAACTCCTAATAACTTTCTAATTTTTCTATCAGATAAGGGCTGATAGGTGGAAATGGGGGAAAGGAGGTAGGGGAGGGACATGGAAACTTATTTTCTCTTCTTTGCTGGATTCTATCTAGATAGATCTAAGTTAAATAGCTACTCCCAGGAGCATCTTGTCAAAGGTCATTTTAAAGGTTGTAGCCAACCCTGAGATCCACGCCAGGGGTTGGGTGGGTGTGGGGTGAAGGATGAGCACAAATAATCCAAAACTACAAGTGAGGGTAACAAATATCAATTCGGATTTGGCTTAAGGTGACTATTCAGCGATTCAAAGGCAGCTCAAACAAAACAAAACTTCCCTGGGCCCCCAGCAAGGTGTAGGTGGTAATGTGTGAGCAGAAGTGGTCACAGGTTCAAAACATCCAAGGATAATAATTCCATGGGGATTATTATGAATACTACTTATTACTTATTATTATTACTCTTACTCATACAAAGTAGTATAAGTCCTGGCTCAAGTCCTGAGTAGGCAGAAGGAAGTTCCCGCGTAGGGGCCTACACACGCAGACTCGAGGACACAGTGGGAACAGGTACTCTGTGCCCACGCACGCACACACGGCCCAGTGTAAGTTACATCATGGGGACAGAACACTACCTGTCATGCTTGCTGTTTTCTCCTGCGTCCATAGGGAATTTGAAATGTAGCAGGCACTCGGTAGATATTTGGAAACTGAACAGATAGCACATGCACTTGCATACACGTGACCTGCACACACAGAGGCATGTGTACACATGAGCGCTCACTGCCTCCCACCCTTTGTTCTCTGGGAGGGCAGGGAATCTGGCGGTCTTACTTGCCATTTTATCCCTGGCACATAGTGGGCACTTGGAAACGTCTGTGCGAAGAAGAGCTGGATGAGACACGCCTCCGGCAAAGCTCATCTGTGCACATAGTTGGGTCATGCTTTAATTCAAACTTTTGCTCAAGATTTCCCTCTCCCAGGAGGTCTCTCCGGCTCTGTCATGTTCTCAGGGACTGCCTACTCATCTGTGTGACACCTACACTGGTTGCTCTGGGTGTCTTTAGCATGCCTCATCAGAATTGTCCTCCCAGACCACCCCCTACTTCCTGCTCTACATCAGACCAGGAGCTTCTTGAGAAGAAGGGCCCCCCTCCTGTCAAAGGGGGAGCTCCTGGACGCAATCCCACTCCCCTATCAGACTGGAAGTTCTCCCATTAGTCTACGACCTCCAAAGGGAGCAAGCCTTTCTCATTAGGTCCTTGTAAAGGGTCCCTCCTCCACTCATCTGGACTGGTGAGATGACACCTCCCTTTTGTTTAGCTCTCTGCTGAACCCCTCTGAAGTTCCCCAATGCCCATGAGTTGCCAGAAAGCCTGCCCAGTGCCTAGGTTCCAGGGTCGAGCTCTTAGGAAGATGAGGAGAAAACAGCATAAATAACTGGGCCTCAAAGGGCATATGTGTGTGCGTGTGCACCTGTGCACATGTGCAAGTGGATCCTGCTTTCTCGGACTGAGCCAGTTTGAGCAGTAAAACTCAGGTTTCTATGACCCAGCGCCACCATGCTCTGCCCAGGATTCCTCCTAGCCCCCACTCCCTCCGCAAGCCCTGGAATTGTGGCCTTTCTGGGCACAAGGATATAGGAAGGGCGTCCCCCACATCCAGGTCCTCCGCACCCCTCCCCTGACACACACACAGCCTTCTTGCCCCCATGTCCCTTAAAGTGCCTTCTGAGGCCTGGAATGGAGGGAAGGAGGGAGGGCAGGGGTGGGGTGAGAGGAAGGGGCAGTGGAAGGTAGTTATTTACAAAGCCTGTGCCCTGGGGATCCTTGTCCTGGACAACAATTACAGCACCTTAATTAACTGAAATGCAGTCCGCCTGTCGATGGAGGCATGTCCCCCACCGAAGTTTGCTGCGCCTGCCGCTGTCTAGTACTGGTTAATGAATATAAATCAGATAGTTTATAGTTAGCAAGCAGGGAACAGAGTGGCAAGGTCCTGAATTCCAATGCAGAATGCCTGAGGATAGGAACATGCCCTCCATAACAGAGGCCAGGGCACCTGTGGGGGCAGCATGGGTGGGGAGAGGTAAGCCTGCCACCCTGCCCATGGGCTGAGCACACGTACAGGTGTATGTGCACATAAGGAACACCCAGCACAGGCATTCCCTACACACACACACACACACACACACACACACACACACACACACCACGGCCTTTACCCATAGAAATGAATGACACCTGCATGGCCCATGCCCTCTACAAGACACATGGCAACACTGAATAAGCACAGCCCCTAGGAATCCCAGGCCCCTGTACTCTTCTGAGATCCACAGGGCCTTAGCTCTGGGCAGCTTCTCCCTGGGATGTTGCTGCCCCTATAAGAGACAGATCCAGTCTGATTCTGGGGGTCAGCTGAGCTTACTGCACCTGGCAGGGGCTGTGGTGGGGCCACTGTGGCTGTAGAACCCCGATTCCAGGCAGGGAGCCTTCTAGAAAGTGTGTGTGGATTCTACCCAAGGCCTCCACAGCTGTAGAGGAGATAGATTGACACAGTCCTAGCCCAGGGCCAGGTCTAAGGGCCAGGACCCCATGCTTAGAAGGCTTAATGATTTAATGCTCTTTTGCTGCTGTCCTCAAAGCTTTAATAATTTTGAATAAAAGGTCTTGCATTACCATTTTGCACTGGGCACCCCAAATGATGTAGCCAGTCCTGTTCTTGCCCTTGACATAGGGCCAGTGGGATAAGGCTGTGTGCAAAGTGTGAGTTTGGGGTTCTGTTGTTTAGGGCATCCCTAGACAGAACTCTAGCAACAAGGATCACTTTTGGAAAGTGCACTGTACCCAGACCTGGGGCTCTGTTCTGCTGGCTTTGTCACCTGGGAAAGTAAGTCACCTCGCCTTTCTGGGTCCCAGGTTCAGGCTTCCAAGGAGATGACCTCTCTGCTCCCTTCTGGCTCAGCCACTGCTCAGTGGGGAAGAGGCCCGACCTTCTTGGAATCTTGGTTACACACACACACACACACACACACACACACACACACACACACACACACAGCTAAAGCCTCAACACAGAGATGCATGATTGCCTCTGGAGTGATGGAGTGGGGCGGGTGTCCCCACACCCAGGCAAGTCCTGACAAGCTGTTTCTAAAATCCAGAGACCAGCCAACATCTTTCCCAGGGTTGTTTACTCCCCTACAAGGGAGTGGGGGCACTCCAGCTGCAAGTGGTGGTGATTAAGATTTGGGGGGTTTGGATAAAGTAATTGGCATCCACAGCTTGAGGACACCCCCTGTGTTCCGCCTGGCTGGCCAGAGCTGAGGAGGGTGACAATTATTTACTCCTCCCAGGCTCCCCTGCCGGGGAGCTATGGGGAAGGTCTCAAGGTTCTAGAGGTGAAGGAAAATGATCCTATGACCAAAGCAGCATGAGTGGCAGCAGGCAGAGCTTGGGGACAGGAGCACGTGCAGACATGAGCCAGTGCAGCTGGTTGGGGTGCGGGATGTGAACTTAGGGGACAGCCCTGGCCAGAGTCTGGAGGAGGCCAAGGCTGCCAGAGGAAGGGAAGGCAAAGTCGAGGGTACTCTGAGCAGGGCAAGGATGAGCTTGCAGAGAGCTGGGAGACCCTGGCCTGACTGGACTAGCCCCTTCCCCCACTCCAGTCTCTGGGTTCAGCAGACAGCAGGCAGGAATTCCAAGCCCAGGGACTTGGTTTCTGTTAGCAGATCACTGACATCATCAGACAGTGAGATGGATGGCACAGGGAGGCCCTTTCGGGCTCACAACTGGGTCAGAGTTAGGGCACCTTGGACAGGCTCAGGCCCAGCATCAGTGGGCATTGCCCTACCTGCCCCGGGGAGATGGGAGAAGACAGCTTTAATTCATGTCTTTTCAATATCACTCAGGAGCCCTGGTCAGAGCTCACCTCTTCTTGGAGGCCTCCTCAGACTGACTCCAACATGGCCCCATTCACAGATGTCTCCTCCTCACCCCCGCCACCCCAGGATTCAGGGAGGCAGGAAGGCATCTTCATGACTACATACAGCCTGTAAAGTCATCATCCTGCATTCCTCTGAGGAACATGGGTAAGAGGTGTGGGAGAGAGAAGGAGAAGAGTAAGGACCCTTGTCTACTCCCAGGTTGCCGGTTTGAGCTCTACAAGCCAAACTCTCAATCCATTTGGGTAGGGGTCGGGGAGAATGGACCCTGAGTGTCACCTCAGGGGCTTGAAGATAAGGAAGCCTGTCTGAGTTCTGTCTCTGAATTCACTGGGGACCTCCCAGATCCCCTCACCTCCTGGCAAAATCAGTGACCTTGGTGCTTTGTGGGTCTATGTATGCTACAGGACTGGGAACAAGGGTGGCAGGGATGGGGAAGGGTATTGTGCTAGGACTCTCTTGAGCCTTCCCAGGCTAGTTAGTCCCTTACCCCTGGACAGAACAGGAAAAGCATCCTTTCAAAAGCAGAGACTCAAGTTTGACTCTCTAGTTCTGCCGCTCCGTGACCTCTGTGGCCCTCGGTTTGTCCCTCTGAGCTAAAACTCTCTCCAAGAAATACTAGGAAGCAGAGATAATCTAGGTGAAAAGTCTGGCTCCAGGCCCTGGTTGGTATTATTATTTTTCCTGACCATGCTAAGCATACACTATACATGACCAGGGAGGGGGAGATCCTTCTGCAGCCCCCATGGAGGCCCAGACTCTTTCATTTCTCTCCGCATTTGCCAGGTATAATAAAAACCTATGCCGGCCCAGCCTACGCTGGGGAATGTGTGTTTGGAGAGGCGAAGGAAAGTGAGGGAAAGGTTGAATGCCTTTTTCCCCCCCTCCCTCCCTTTAGCGTGGGTGACACCGGCGAGAAGCGAGCAGCTGACCCGGGTTTGAATTTAGAGTGTTCATTAATACGATATTATGCCATATGCTCCCGCACACTGTCTCCCTCTAATGCAGCCGCCAATTTGCTGAGCAGCCCTAATTAGTAATGGTATAATGAGAGTGTTCAGAGGGTGATGTGGTGGGTGGGGACAAGAGCAATGGGATGGCGGTGTGCGGACAGTGGGGGAGGAGCAGGAGCTGGCTGCAGAGGTTTGGGGCTGGGGGCAAGGGATACATGGCAAGGGGTCATCTGGACCCAAAGCTAGCTGAGGCCCAGGAAGCAAGGTGCCTTCCTTCCCTCTACCGCCTCAATTCCTTAGGGAGCAGAGGCTCAAGGTTGTAAAGTGGGGTGGGCAGCAAGCGGGCAGACAGGGCAGAGGGAGAGGAGAGAGAACCTGGGTGAAAGAGGACAGAATGAATGGTCCTTTGTTTTCCAACTGCAGGTGAATGCTAGAGGAACTGTAATGGGGTGTGTGTGTGTGTGTGTGTGTGTGTGTGTGTGTGTGTGTGTGTGTGTGTGTGTGTATGTGTGTGTGTGTGTGTGTGTGTGTGTGTGTGTGTGTGTGTGTGTGTGTGTGTGTGTGTGTGTGTGTTATGGTTTATGGTATGCAAACTAAATCTTTGAGTACTTACTATGTGCCAGGCACTGCTGGCCCCTCAGAGTCACTCTGGCAAGTAGTGAGACCAACCCGTTTTTCAGATGGGGAAACTGAGGCTCAGAGAGGCTCAGAGGTCACTCGACTGATGAAGGAGCAGAGGACTGGCAGCCAGCACCATCAGACTCCAAAGCCGGAGGAGCTCAGTTTGGCCATCTCTGTGGGGATTCTGTGGCCATGGGTGATGGAGGAGTTCGGAATGGGCATGGCATGGGAGAGATGGACTACTCATACTCCTCATGCCTCCCTGCTCCTCACTGCTTTATCTCTCCCCTCCTTCCTTTCTCAGTCTGCAGTTTCCCAGCCTCAGTCTCTGGGGTAAGATAATTCATAGGATCCAAGTTGAGAAGCCACTATATATGACAACCAGGACAGACTCCACACTTTTGGCCATTGCCACGCCTATTGAACCTTCAGCCTAGGCCACTGGGCCCTCTGAGCTAATGGCAAAATCTTCCCATAGCCAGAAGTGAACTCCAAGAAAGGGCTGAAAACCCCAGGGAGCATGAAGTATCTGCCCAGATTCAGGGCTGCCCTATCCACTCTGAGCCTCCTAATGCCGAGGGTGTCCACAGGAGCAGGGGGTGGGCCCTAGAACCTACATCTTTGAGACCCTATTACCGGGCCCCCTCCTTCCCAGGCACGGCTGGGCAGCGTTCCCTCCCTGGGCGGTCACAGCTCTCTCTCAAACCCACGCTCAGGAGATAAAATATTCATCACGTACATATTGGCTCCTCCAGCGGCTTTTAGGGAAAGCAAATGAGACTGACTCCAGGAAGGAAATGAGTGTGAGGCATGGGGTTGGGGGCAGTGGGCAATGGTGAGGACAAAGGTGGGGAGGTGCCTCCTAGCTTCGGCCTCTCTTGGATCCAGCTTCTGGAAGCAGGCTGTTTTTTCTATTCTTGGTGTCCTCAACCTATCCCTGTATCCCTATCCCCAAGCACCCTTACCTCTCCACCAGCACAGAGCCTCCGCCACTTCTCTTGGAAGATAAGAGTTCAGTTTTACTTTCCAACACATCCAGGCAAAGACACAAAGCATAGATCCATCTAACTAACAGCCACTCTCAGCCAGATGCTGGGCCCACAGGGTGAGCCAGGCAACTAGGTCCCTGCCCTCAGGGAGGACACAGACAATAAACAGGCCATAGATATATAAGACCAGGGGTCCCCAATCCCTGGGCCATGGACCAGTACCGGTCTGTGACCTGTTAGGAACCAGGCCACACAGGAGGTGAGCAGTGGGCTTCATCTCTATTTGCAGCTGCTCCCCAGGGGTAGCATCACCTCCTCAGCTCCATTTCAGATCATCAGGCATTAGATTCTCATAGGAGCACTGGTCCTTGGTGCCAAAAGGTTGGGAACCACTCTATAAAACCATTGCAGGTGGTCTATGAGGGAAAGGAAATACTTATTTTGGTTTGTGTGGACAAGGAAAGCCTCCCTGAGAAGGTGACATTAGAACTGAGACATGGATGGTGAGGATGAACTTCCCAGGCAGACGGAACAGCAAGTACACAGGCCTACCAGTGAGAACAAGCTTAGAGTATTGAAGGAACAGCCAGAAGGCCAGTGTGGCTCTGACTCAGGGGAAAAGTGAAGTTGGAGAGGGTCTTGGGGGTCTGATCATGTAGGGCCTCAGAGGACTTGGAGTTTATTCTAAGAGCAAAGAAAAGTATTTGTATATAGCAGGAAAAGCACTGAATTTGGAACCAAGGGCCTGGGTGTGAGGCCTGAGCAGGTCACTTACTTTCTAGCCTCACCTTCTTCATCTGTGAAATGGGGACAGCACACAGGGCAGCCATGAGGGTTAAATAACATCATTTATGTGAAAGTGTGTTGTTCTTCAGTGTTAGGATCAGAACATTCTCCTCCGCCTGTTCCTCAGTGAGCCCCTGAAGCCCCTGAAGGTCTGCCTGGACCATACCAAGTCACAGGACCTCAGAACTCTGGCATGGAGGTCATTCAGTGCATATTTACTGAGCGATGACTGTATGCCTAGCATTATGCTTGGTGCCAGGATGCAGCCATGAACACGACAGATGCAGTCTAGACCAGTGAAAGCTGGACCAGCCCATTTCATAGACAGAGTATGGCAAGGTGAAGGCCACACAGTGCTAAGCTGTAAGGATGAGAGCCCAGGTCCCCTGACCACCAGTCCAACATTTACCGCTGGATTCAGACAATGGGTGTGCTTCCCTCCTCAAGTTGACAGATTCTCCACTTGGGAGGGAAGGCGGCTCCCTATCCATGGCCCTGTGTGGAATAAGGAGGCATTGTTCTGAGGAAATCAGGAAGCTTTCTAGAGTGGCTGTGATGGGCCTTGAAGGACAGACTGGATTTGGCCGTGAGGAATGGAGGGATAGCCAGCAAAAGGGCCAACAAAGGCTCGGAGATCGAAAAGCGAGGGACATGTATGTTAAATAGAGGGTGGGTCTGTCAGAGAGAGAAGACGAGGAGCCAGTGTGATGGGCCTGGATGGGCATGTTGGTGCCATTTCCTCAGGCAGCAGGGAGCCACGGGAGCTCTTATACTTGGGAAGCGGCATTGTCAGGACTGCCCCTTAGAAAGCTCTGGCAGCTCTGTGGTGACTACATCAGAATGGGGAAAATGGAGGCAGGGAGACCTGCGAACAGACGATTGCAGTGGTCCAGAGAAGCACTAACAGAGGACTCTCCTGGAGCAAGGGCAGTGGCAAAGAAAAAAAAAAAAGGAACAATTTGAGAGGCATCACAGAGGAGGACGCCACTGGAATCGGTAGCTGATGGAGTATGGAGAGCAGGGGGGAGGAGGAGACAAAGAGCTCTCAGAAGATGGGAGATTTAGCTGTTCTTTATTGATTCCACGAACATTTCCTGAGCACCTGCAGAGGGTCAGGCCCTGTGCCATTCAGGCAGGAAATTGAGCAAAATTGTGCAAAACTTGAAAGCTTGTGATTTGTGCTCTTGTTGGGATGGGGGATGGGGGAACAGGGGCGAGGGATAGGCTCCGGTATCCTTCTCAGAGCCTTGAGTTTGCTCTCTGTAAAATGGAGGCATTTCAAAGGACAGTCATCCTATCTCCTAACAGCTCCCAAGACCAGGGAAACACAAACTGGTGCTTCAAGGAGCTGCTCTCGAAAGATATTCCAGAATTCTGGTCACTCTAGCATGTGGAAATGAGAAGGGAGTGGAGAGCTGGGATATGCTCTCCTTTGATGCTGGGGAGGCAGACCCATGTAGGGGAGCAAGGAGCCCTATCTGGGATCATGTTCCTCTCAGGAATGTGGGGGTGGGGTCTCGGGGCCTCCTACTTCCCACCTGGGGAAACGGGTCAAGGAAAGGGACACTTCATGAGCAAGGATTGTGGCAGTGATTCCTTCAAAAATAGCAGCTAATGTTTCTTGAGTCCTCTGCTAGAACTTTACATGTATTAGATCAGTGAATCCTCAGTTTCTACTGATAGTGTCCCCATGTTCCAGATGAGGACACTGAGACTCAGATTTCTGAGACCATTCACTGAGACCAGCCAGAACTGGAATTCAGGCTGCCTGGCTCCTCTTTCCAGCACTTAACCTCTTCTCTGATCCCTTCTTCTGATAACTCCCCCTGGACCTGGAGCCCACCTGACCTGCCATCCTCTCTACTTAGGGCCCTCACCACATCTCCTGAGCAGCAGCCCCACCCCACTGCCCTGTAGGAGCAGCAGCAGCCAGGGTACCTTCCCAGGAGCAGAAACATTTGAAGCAGTAGAGAAGAGGTAAAATTTGGACTTGCCAAGATGGGGGCAGGAAGGGCATTCCAAAAGTGCCTCTGCACCACCAGAGCAACAGTAAGGTGGTCCCTTTCTAGTACAGCGGAGCTGGGGGCCTGAGCCCTGGGGCATCCTTTGTCCTCATCCTGCCACCAGTTTTCCAGGAAGTTTGGAGTCTCCCCCTGCCCTCCCCCACCCACTAGGGTGAAGGTTTGTGGGGAATGTTCTCCCGCAGAACTCGGCACGAAATAAATTCCATTCTTACTCTGCAAATGACACTGCACATAAATATTCAGTAAATTAGCAGCACGCTTTTATAGATTTATCAGTCATTGCAGGCACAAAATGACAGGCAATGTTGTAGCTGAAATATTAATGCTGACAAATTAATGATTTCTGAGTAAATGATGTCATTTTTGCACCGTTTCATTAAAATTTACTCACTTCTGCTTCATTTCTGGACCTAAAAAAAATTAAAATCATTTCTTTCTCTCTTTCTTCTTTCTTTTTAGTGTGGGATCTGTTCCCAAACCTGAGAGAGACATAAATTTTCCCCAGCAGCACCCCAGAAATGGAGGTGGGGAACTGGGCAGGGCCAGCCCCCCCTCCCCCAGGCCCTGCAGAGGGGCTGGGGAGCTAGCACCTGGGTCCCAGAGTTGGTTCCTGGGCCTCTGCCTTTCATCTAGCCAGAACATAGCGAAGTGGTTTCTCTGGGTCAGGTCTAGAGGGTGGGGATTATAAGGGAAAGTGGGGAGGAGTTTTGGGAGGGGTGTGTCCTGGTGGGGGCCACGCTGGGGCAGGGTGGGAGGAAGTCATTATCCACCCGCTTTGGAAACTCCAGAGCCTCATCACTTCCATCTTACACGGCCTCCTCTCTTGAAATAAATTTGGGCAATAATTAATTCCCTCTACTTCTGTAGTAGGAAAAAGGGAAAATACCTATTGTGTATCCATGCCTGACCCACCCCTCACCAAGGCTCTTGAAATGAATAGATTTGAGTTCTAATCTCGACCAGACCACTAAAGTGCAGTGTGACCTTGGGTGAGTATTGCTGCCTCTATGAGCCTCAGTTTCCCTTTCTCTGTCTCCTCATTTCTTAGGATTCTTAGGAAGATCATGTGGGGTGGTATGTAGGAGGCACTGCACATGGACAGGTTGCTCATTTGAACATCCCAGCCCAACGTGCTTCCTTGGTTACCCTCTCCCCCAGGAATGTGAGACGGACTTAGAGGAGGCCCCTGTGCCCCAGGGTGGCCCCAAGGTGACCTTGCCCGGCCCTGCAGGGGTGGGAGCCCCATGCAGTCACTAGCCTCACCTCCGTCTGGTAAACGTGGCCAAATGCAAACGAGCTCACTTTTCCCGGCCAGGCACAGCGAGAATGGAGCCAATGGAGCCGTGAGGCTGGCCGAAAGAGGCAGGCGACACAAAGGAGAGGCCAGGGCCGCTAGCGTTCTTAGGACGCCTGAGCCTGGGCCCAGCGTATCGGCCAATCTCCGGGGTAATTCGTGTCAGGGCCAGCTTCCTATCTGCTGCACGGCTCCCGGGCCGCTGATAAAATTGAAGTGGAAATGAAGTTGGATGCTCCGGAGGATCCGCGCAAAGGCGGGGGTGGCGCTCCGCCAGGGCAGCTGCTCCCTCGGCAGCCGCCCTTGGCGCTGCCCTTGGCCAGGCCTGAGGGATGGGGCTGTGGGGCGGGGGATAGGGGTTTCCCTCTTCCCTACAAAGGCCCCTCCGCAGCAGCTACCACCCCGCATCCTAGTTATCATTTAGCCAGCCGTGGTAGTGGAGCAGAAATTAGATGCACGTTTATTGCGTGCTTATTGTGTGCCAGGCTCAATGCCAAGTGCTTAAAGTGAGTTATTCTCGTATTGAACGCCCCCCACCCCCCAACAAATGAGGTGGATCTAGTGATTGTCTCCATTTTCACAGGTGCAGACACAGAGGCACCCAAAGTCATAGCTGAGCCAGGGACAGCTAACAGAGAGTGGGATTTGCACAGCTGGAACCCTTCACAGCACCGAACTTGACCTCCACTTGGAAGCCCCCAAGTAGGATGAAAGAACACAGAGAAGCAGGACAGAAGCGGGGCACTGGCAGTTGTGAAAACCTGTGATGAGGCAGGCCTTCCAGCCACAATCTCCCTCGAGTTCTGAACCTTGATATTATCTCCCCCACATGAGGAACCTGGGGCTGAGGTGCAGGGTAGCTGGGAAGCAGAGACTGTGGATGTGCTGGCCCTCTAAGTTGTCTTTCTTACTCTAAATCAGTTCAGGACGAAGTCTATGCCACACTGCACCTTCTTGAGGGTGGGGTGGGGGCTGGGAGGTAGGAACTTGGAGGAAAATTGGCTCTTACAATGTAATTTGGTTATTATTCACTTATATTCATTTATAAATGAATTTATATTTCATATAAATAAATAATTTACTTATAAATCAGCCCCTGCCTACCTCACCCCTACCACAGCCTGCCCGCTCCCACCTCTCTCGCTTCAGCCACCCTGCCATCTTTAGGCTTTCGACGCCTCCAAAGCCTGCAGCTCCCGCCTTTGCCAAGGCCCTCACATGCAGTCTTCCTTCAGTTCAAAATGCTCTTCTCTTCCGGGCAACTTTTTCATCTTTCAAGTCTTATAATCTTTTAATCATTTTAATTGTGTTGATATACACTAATATACCAAAGTGTAAACACTATATTTTTTACAGCTGGACCAGGAAGGCAGCTGGGCCTCAATTCCTGTTTTCACAGTAGCTCCTCCTTGAGAGGACATTTGATAATATTTCCTCTTGCTGAGTGGGACAGCCTTGCTGAGCCACGTTTATGTGCATTGCAAAAGTTGTTATCTAAGAGGGCTTTACCTAAAGGAATCTCTGCCTAGAGCTAGAAAACTAATATATGAGTCCTAGTTCTGTCTCTTACTAATTACATAACCTTGGACAAGTTGCTTTTCCTTTCTGAACCTCAGTTTCCAACTTGGTAAAAATAAATAATGGGTATAAAAATAATATCTGCCTCACAGGATAAAAAGTATAGAGACTGGTAAACAGCAATGAGATTTTGTGTGTGTGTGTGTGTGTTGGGAGATTCTGTAAATTACAAAGTCTTATACAAACATCAAATTTTGTTATTGTTCGAGGTCTCCCCTTGGCCTGTATACCTCCCTGTATCCACACAGGGATCCTTGAGATCCTCTATAGTTGCCACTACTCCCACAGGGACACTGCATATCCCCTCCTCCTTGCTGAATTTAATTTCTCCCAATCCCGTCTTCCAGCTGTACCGTGTATGAACCTCTTTGGGGCCCCTCACTATCTGCCATGTGTAGGAATTACTTGTGCTTGGTCTGCCCCACTTGATCTAAGAGTCTCTGAAGAAAGTGACCTTGACTTCTCGTTCTTGGATCCCTAGGATCCAGCATGGTGCCTAACACATAGTAGGGGCTCAAAAAAAAGTCCGTAGAATTAAATACTTTTGCTCCTTTGTTAATTTATCAAACCAATATTTTCTGGGATACAGTTCTTAGAGTTTTAGAAATAAATTATAGAAACAATAACATTAAATGCAATTAGGAGAAGAGAAAAAAATGATCTAGAATCTCACCACTATATGTCAATACTTATTTTCATTTTTGCTTACTCTTTTCCACTCTTTGTTTTTATGCCTGAATAGTTTACATTGCTGAAACATTGCATGTGTTTAGTGCTCTTTTCCATTTCACATTATCTCAAACATTTGTGTATTTTCTACATTTTCATAATGATGTTTTTAATGGCATAGAGTAGATGTATCAAAATTTATACATTTTTTTCTAATCATATATGTTACTATTACCAAAACTGAGCATATATTAAATCATAGAGGAAATCTCAAAACATACCAGAGAATCAACATTATACAGGACATATTTTCAGACCACGATGCAAGGAAATTAGAAATCAGCCACAGAGCGAATAAGACCTATGTTTTGAAACTAAAAACCAAACTTCTAAGTAATTCATGGTTAAAGAGTAAATCAATGACTATTAATTAAATATTTAGAATTAAATGATACTGAAGGTTAAAAATTCTGAACTACTGTACATGTATACTGGAAATGAACATTTAAGTAAATGGATAGAAGCCAGGCTTCTCACTGGTATAGTGGGAGGGTACAGACAACCAGGGGTTGAGGCTAAAATGATCCATGTGGCAATAATACATCAGAACTGACTTACTTTTAGTTTAATATAAATACAGATGTTACATATAGAATTTTATGTAGATATGGGTGCATACGTGGGTTAGTATACACAGATCTTTTCTTGCTCCGCTAGCAAGAGGGCCTAGAAAGAATGACCACAGTAGCAACAATCAGACCTGGCACCCAGATCTTGGTTTCTAATATCATTCTTCAATAAAAAGAACCAGGGTTCCTTGGAGAAATGACTGATTCTAGGACTGGGGCAAGAAATACACAAGATGATCCTGGAGCATTTTGTAGTGCCAGAAAGTAAGAAAGTACTCAAGTATGAAACAACTTACATTGATGGGGGTATGTCTAAGAGACAGAGGAGCCAAATGACAACTCCCAGTGGCCTGGAACTGAAACAATTTGAGCAACAAAATAAATAACGTAATATTGGATTATAACCCAAAGTAAACAAATATCCATGACTCCATACTGACATGAATAAATAATTAGAAAAATAAATTAATAGGAAGAATAGACAAATCTCCTGTGCAGAAGAATTCCAAATAGTTTATGAAAATACTTTGCCCTCAAGGAAGTGTATGTAGCATAGCTCCCCTGCACATAGAGACTTTATCCCAAAAAGTACAGTGTAGAAAGGGAGAGAAAAGAGTAAGTTTACAGTGGAGAAGTCTGTACTACCTCAGCCAGGTAAACAAGGTCAACATCAATAGAGATGAATCACGTTGATACTATGTACCCTTGGTATATGATGAGAATGGCCCTTTACCTCTGCGGTCTTCCTCCCAAAACCTATAATCCCAGTCTAATCATGAGCAAAACATCAGATGAATCTCGGTTAAGAAACATTCTACAGAATACCTGACCAATATGCCTTAAAACTGTCAAGGTCATGCAAAACAAGGAAAGCCTCATAAAATGTCGAAGCCAAACAGAGCCTAAGGAGACTGATGACTAATGTAATGTGGTATCCTGATGGGATCCTGGAATAGAACATTAGGTAAAAACTAAGAACATTTGAATAAAGTTTGGACTTGAGTTAACAATAATGTATCAGTATTGCTCCACTGACTGTGACAAATACTAATGTAAGATATTAATATAGGGAAATTTGGGTGTGGGGTATATGAAAACTTTCTAGGTATCATCGTCACAATTTTTCTGTAAATCTAAAACTACTCTAAAATTAAAAGTTCATTTAAGACTGATAATGAAAGCACTAGCTAAAATTTGTAAGGAACAGTTAAAGCAATATTTAGAGGGAAATTTATAAACTAAATGTATGCATCATAGTCATTGGTGCTGTACACGAGTTATATCCAGTGCTTTGGCACTGGTAGGACTGCACTTCCTGTTCCCTTTTGGTTACATGGGGCCAATGAGTTGTGAGCTGAAGTGATTTGTATCACTTCCAGGAGGGAACATTGAATTACTGGAGCGAGATCATCCAGTGCTCTCTTTCTGCCATGGCAACCACCAATATTTCAGATATCAGCTGCTCCATTAGCTGGTGGCCCAGAGTAAATATGGTACAAGGCAGAGCCCCTAGCCAACCCATGATAGATCAGTAGTACAAGAGAGAAATAAGTCTTTACTGTTTTAAACTACTGGGATTTTGCTGGTTATTACTGTAGCATAATTTAATTCATCTTGACTGATACCACATGTGTCTAAAAATACATATCAGGCAGGTTACTTTCAGCTGTGAAGAAACAGAAAACGCAGGTCAAATTAGCTTAAACTATAAGGGGATATTTATTATCTCTATCATTAGATGTTCTGCAGCAGAATTAGTTCATCCAAAGGCTCACTGATGTCACTTTCTGCTCTGCCATCTTCACTTGTAGGTTTCTTGTTTAAGCTACTAAGTTTTGGGGGTAATTTATAATGCAGCAATAGATAACTAAGTAACAGTGTATGAGGATAAGACATTTGGAGTTATGGTAGCCACTCACCAACATGAAGGGAGCTAATGAGTGAGGATAGTAATCAAAACAGTGTGACGCTGGCCAAGGTTGTGATGGAGATGCTAACTGTCCAACAAAATCCAGTGTTTCCTTTTTGTACAGTAATCGAGTGGTAGTTAGGCACATTGCAGCCTAGCTGGGCACTGCATTTCCCAGTCCTTTTTGCAGTTAACTGAGGCTATGAAAATATGTTGTCACCAATGGAATATGAGCAGAAGTGATATGTCCCCTTTGTGGGCTACAATTCTTAAAGCAGCAGAAGTGTTTTCTCCATGCTTTCATCTTCCTTCTCAGACTGGAACCCAAATATGGCTACAGCCCAGATTGCAACAGGGAATGACTGAGCCACAAGATGGAGGGAACATGTGTTCCTGATGGCTCCACAGAGCAGAGCTCACCTTAGACTACTATGTGCATAAAATATAAACTTCATTCTTTAAGCCACTTGATTGTTGGAATGCTTGTTATAGCACCTTGGTTTCGAATCCTAATTAACACAGGCATAGATAAATAAACCAATAAAATAGAATAGAGAGCCCAGGAACACTTTCATGTAGATATATGGGAACACTGCATATGTTTGAGATGTCACCAACTAATCACTAGAGAAAAGAGAGACTACTTAATAATAAAGCTGTGACACACCATTCCCAGAAATATAATGTAGATATTTTAGTGACCTAAATGTGAAAAACAATTAGGGAAAAGTATTTTTCATAGCCCAGGATAGAGAAAGACTTCTCAAACAAGAGAGACACAATAAGAATAACCTTTAAAATAAAAAAGTAGATTTATTTAACTTTATTGAAATTACATCTTGTTTAAGGCAAAATATACCACAAGCAAGATTAAAAGGCAGAGAATTTACTAGGAGATATTTGCAATATATAATGTATCTATGAGAACATATAAAGAATTCCTATAATCTGTAAGACAAAGACGAACAACTCAACAGGGAAGTGAGAAACAATATGAACAGACAATTCACAGAAGAGAATACTCAAATGACCATTAAAGCCATAAGAAGAAAAATGATATACTTTTTTCACCTGTCAGACTGAGAAAAATTAAGAGGTTGCACAATAAAGTGTTAGTGAGGATGTAAGAAAAACGATAGTTATTTTATACACGGCTGGTGAAAGTATAAATATTGCCACTCAGAGACAAAATAAGTAGCGTCTAATAACATTTTAGAATGTATATACTCTATGAGCTAATCAAAACATTCCATTTCTAGGTATATTTCCTGGAAAAATTCTAGCACGTGTATATACAGCATATATACTACATATTGGAAACAATTTAAATGACTATCTATAGGGGAATGAATTAATGACATATGATATATTTATATAATGGGATATTACATAACAGTTTAAAAGGAATGAATTAAATTTGTACATATTTACATGGATAGTTTTAAATAATGTAATGTTGGGTGAATAGAAACAAAATTCAGAATGATATGGAAAGTATAGCATTCATATATTTTTAAACGTAAAATTAGTATATATTATTTGTGAATACATATGAATGGATTTAAAAGTTCTTTTAATGGAAAAATTCACTCCGAACTCAGAATAATGGTTCTTTCTTGGAGAAAGGGTATAAAACTGGGAAAGTCAGTTAGAGCAGACTTTATACTTATAATGTCATTTACTTAAAACAAAAGCAAGCTAATATGACAAAATATTAACTTTACTAAGTGTTATCAGTCTGGATCCAATCAGAAGACAGGAACCACACAAGGAAAATCTAATATAAAAAATTATTAACTTATGAAAGATGGTTAATCACTACAAGGGATAAAAGAGACCACTAAAGGATGCAGGAGTAGGAAATGTAGGGAGCAGCTACTACTAGCCCAGGGCGAAGAGAGTGTACCCAAGGAAGAAACACACTTGGGAGAGGGTCCCCCAACCCAAGACTGAAAGTCAGACTGGACTGAGGATGTGACTGTGGACCCCAGAGAGAAGTTCACTGAGCTGCTTCAGCCAGAGCTGGTCCACAGCTGGCAGGCCGTGGCTGGCAACCAGGAAGCTGCCCACAAGGGTGCCAGTGTAATTCATTGGAGGGTGAGAACTGCTGGGTCTCCCATATGTTGTTGGCAGCTACAGCAGGGGAGCAATTTAGGAACCAGGGAGAGAAGCTCCTTCCTCCGTTATGCCTTGCAGTGCTCTAGCACCCCCTACTCACAATGCCTAACATTGTGTCAGCTGAAAAAGGAGAAGTGTTTACAGGGTCCAGCTCCAGCATCACAAAGCCGGGCAAACAATGGTGGATTTGGAGCTGAGAGGCAATACATTGATAACTGGCACGCTAGTGAGGGGTGGTGGGAATGTAGATGTTCATTATATTATTCATCATATATTTCTCTGTCGTTTAAGGATATCATAAATTTAAAAATATTAAATAATTACAAGTTAAGTAATTTTTAAACAAAATTTTAAAGTTAACCCGTCGAAAAATAAAAGACTCTTCCAAAACACTAGAGAAGAATGGTAAAAGAGACAGTAAAGATCAGATGATCAGAATCTTTAAAAGAACAAAAATTAATCATGAGGTAAAACCAATAGGCATTTGGATTCTTTCCCTTCTGTCTATCAAGAAGACTAAATTAAATACAGGGGAAAAAAAAAACATAAATGAGTAAAACCTCCTTATTAGGACAAAGACCTAAAGATTGAGTCAAAACTAAAATCAAATTATATACTGTTTATAAGAAACACTCCTCAAACAGAGACAGAAAAAAAAAATGAGTGCAAGGATGTTTCCCCATGACAATTCTATCCCTCCTGGTGCCCTTTCTTCCTTCTCTTCCCCACCTTCCAAAACCTTTCTAATACATGTATTTGTTTCTACATGCCCGACATCTCTCTTGAAGAATAAGAAGCTGATAACATTGGTTTCCTCTGGGGAGGTAACTGGGTGAGAACTGGGTGGCTGGCGAATAGGAGTGGGAGAGAGACTTTCTGGACCTTTTGAAGTATGAACGGTATGTACACATATTACTTATTTAAAAAAAAAAAAACTAACAAAAAGCCAAAATAAACCTAACTAAAAACTAAAACCAGAACCTTAAGATCTTTAAGATATAACTGCTCCATCAGAAAATTAAAAATAGAATCACCATACGATCCAGCAATTCTACTTTTGGCTATATACTCAGAAGATCTGAAAGCGGGGTCTTGAAGAGATATTTGTACATCCAAACTCATAGCAGCTCTATCCCAATAGCTAAAACATGCAAACAACCCATGTCCAACAATAGGTCAATGTATAAGCAAAATGTGGTATATCCATACAATGGAATATTCTTCAGCTTTAAAAAGGAAGACAATTCTGACACATGCTACAACATGGAATGACCTTGAGAACACTATGCTAAGTGAGATGAACCAGTCACAGAAAGACAAATCCTGTATAATTCCACTTGCGTGAAGTAGACTAGTCAAAAATCACAGACAGACAGTAGAATGGTGGTTGGCAGGGGCTGGGAAGATGGGAGAATAAAGAGTTATTGTTTAATATGTATAGCATTTTAGTTTTGTAAGATGGAGAGTTCTGAAGAAGGCTGTTGGTTGATAGTTGCACAACCATATGAATGTATTTAATAACACTGAACCGTATACTTTACATTATGTATATTTTAACACAATTTAAAAATTGGAAAAAAAGACATAGCCCCCACTTTCCAAGAGGCCCTATCTGCCTATGCCCCACAATCTCCCCTTCTCTGACCCTG